>NW_026947503.1:48003031-48320531 GCF_034190915.1 Cavia porcellus | reverse complement strand
TTTCTCATAGTACTAAGATTACCACTGGAGATCCAGCCATCATGTTCTCATCAAAGGCAGGAAAGAATGAATAAAAGGGAAGTAGGAAAATAGAAATCACAACCCACAGTGAGTTCTTGTTTTCATTGGCCACCCAACCCCCAAGAAGTTAAGGGAAAAATAACTTTTAATCTGTTCATGTTAGTGACTAGATCAAAATTAGAGTTATTCTATTAGGGAAGAGAAATGAGTGTTTAGTAGGTAACTAATACTTCTCAGAACAGTCACAATACACTGTTCTTTTGCTACATCTTGATTTGAATAACCAATTTTTCTTTGTAATTTTCACTGTCATTCACACAATGAACACCAGTTTAGATTCTGATTTTACTGATTATGTAAGCATTTATTTGAGTTGGGAGAGGGAAGGGTCAGAGTTCATACAACTCTTTTATGTGTAGCTTTCAGTAACCACCACATCAATCAAGACACTTAATTTGACCCCAGGACTATTCTGTTCTACTGGATATCCAAGCTGACTCCTACCTCACTATCCTAACCCTTAGTAGTCATTAATCTGTCTTCCATGTCTGTAATTATACAATTTCACAAACTTTATATGAATGGCATCATTATATATATATATATATATATATATATATATATATATATATACACACATGCACACACACTTACATACAGATTGGTTCTCTCACTCAGTATAATTTCCTTTAGGTTCACACAGGTTATTGCACATTTCAACAGTTTGCTTCTTTCCACACCTAAGAAGCATTCCACAATATAGATGCATTAGTGTGTTTCATTAACCAATTGCATTAGTCAGTTTTCCATTGCTGGGAAATGATGCCTGTAAACAATTTAAAGAAAGAAGTGTTTCTTTTGGCTCACAGCTTCAGAAATTTCTGTGTGTGGCTCCAAGGCAGAAATATTATCAGAAATATCAAGGCAGCTGAGGGCAGTAGAAGAAAGCTGCTCAATCCATGTCCTTCAAGAAGTAGAGATTGGGGAAAGAGTGAGCCAGATGACTTAGCACCTCAAACTAGGACCCTTCTCATAAAAGCCCAGTAAGCTAGGAATGAAGGTTTGTTCTTGATGAGGCCAGTGCCTTCACAATCCAATCATCTGTCTAGTAATCTCTTACTACAGTCAGGTTGAGAATCAAGATGAACCAGCATATCATTCACCCAGCGAAGTACATTTGGATATTTTCTAGTGCTTGGCTACTACAATAATACTGGCACTGATATTAATGTACACGTTTCTGTGCAAAAATAAGTTTCCATTTGTTGGCATAGTTGCTCAATACTATAATTGCTGAGTCATATGCTAAGTCCATTTTTAATTTTAAGGAAACTATAAGACTATTTTCCAGAATGTTTATAATATGTTATATTCCTCCTAGTGATCTAAGAACAATTAGGTTTTCTATGTCCTTACCAATATTTGGTATTAGTACTCTTTTTCATTTGAGATGTCTGATGGTTATTTAAAATCCCCCATTGTGATTTTAATTTTTATTTATCTGATGGTTAATTAAATTGAAATATTTCCTGTGTTTTTACCACCTACATACCCTCTTTGGTGAAATATCAGGTCAATTCTTTTGCCTACTTTTGAATTTGCTTGCTATCTTTTTTAATATTGAGGATTGAGAATTCTTTATAGACTCTTTCTGTAACTTCTTTGTCAGATAGATGTGTGATGCCCAAATACTACTCTCACTGACTTGCTTTCTTAACTCATAACAATCTTCTACAGAGAAATAATTTAACTTTAATGAGGTCCAAGCCTCAGCTTCTCATTTTATAGATCATGTGTCTTGATGTCAAATCTGAAATTCTTTCCTGGATGTCAGTAAAAATGTTGCCAGAAAGACTTTCATCATCTATGTCTTCTATTCATGCACTGGCCAAAATTGTCAAAATCAACACTTCAGCCACAGAAAACAGCCTAAGATACTAAGCAGAGCAGAGACTGTTTTTCAAGAAAATTGGCTGAGTTTTATAAAGATTAAGTGGGGATTGTACTGTCATTTTCCAGCCCCATGACTCTTTCAACGGACCTATAGTAACCTTGAGAAGCAATAGCTCATGGTAAATACCCTTGCATAGTGGTTGTGCAAAAAGTTTTCAGTCTACCAAGGAGAAAGAACAGGGCTGGATCTCTTCCAATGCCTAATTTCCACATTCTGATCCATCTGGCAGTTATCTAAGCAGTCTCACTAGTGAAGTTTGTCATTATCTGTCCTGACACAGAACTGACCCAGGACATTAACCTTTTTCCAGAAGATGTTTATCAAAATCCATCAGCCATAATTATTAAATATCCCAGGTTCCTGAGGTGGCAATAACAATTAGCAGAGCCAAAATCTGGAGATGCAAACTTTTGGAACAAAATATATGTAGGTGACTGAAAAGCTCTGAACCATTCCTAATAATCTGGAATGCATATATATATCCATGGGTCTGTCAACTTGGCCAAAGTTCTCATTGCTGTATGAAATTAAGGTCTGCAGAAATAATAAAGGTAAAGTGAAATAAGGTAAATGTAAACAAAGAAATAAGAAAGTGTTACCTATACTCGGGAGTTAGGGAGCAAAGCAACCGATGGGAACTCACTGAGAGTGTCACAATGTTGGACTTGCTATGAAGACTTAAATGGGCTGTTTTAAATAAGTTCAAAGAAAAAAGGGAAATTGTATTTGAAGAAAAAAAGGAAATAGGCATATTTGTATGTCTTACATTTTCATTTCACATACTATATATATTTCAATATACATTTTCTGTGGATTTTGTGGGTCCTTTTTCCTTAGATGTTGCCAGTTCTATGGCAATTTAAAATAAAGAACTTATTCACATTCCTCTAGGAGTCAGACAAAGCTGAAGTTATTCTTTAGTTTTATTTAAACTAGTCTCTCTTATGTTCCTCACCCCCAGTCTCTGACACACCTGCCTTTTCAACATAGTTGCTACTGGAATTGGAGAACATGGCTGGATTATCAGGTAATCTAGTTCAACTCATGCTGGGCCTTTGAGGCCAATCACCATATGAAGAACAAGACTAAGTAATCCCCCTCCCCCCCAAATACCTTTTGCATTCCTGTTTTTGTTTTGTTTTGTTTGGTTTGGTTTTTGTTTTCACTGTTTGCAGAATTTGGGTAGATAGGTTGATGTATGTGTTGTGGGAAAAATTACTAGATTGTTTTATTTATTTAAGGGTTTAGGACTTGTCCAGATTTTGGCATACTGCATGCCCTAACCCAGCTCACTTTTCATAGTTTCAATCAGTCCTTTTAAGGCAGATCGAGTCTCCACTGGCCTGACTTTAGTCCAGGTACTCAACTTCAGCTGCAGAACCAACCTGAGCTCTATATTCACCTGTGAAGGGCTTATTTTTCACCACTGAGTAGTTCTTATTTTCAGAGTTATCATGGGAACAAAACTGTACTACACCCATTGTACCATGCTACATGTTAATAAGATAGAGCTCCTCAATTTTATTTATTACTTATTCTTTTTGTTTTCTAATAGTTACATTTCAGTTGTGCATTTTTTTCAATAAATGATAGGATTTGCTTATTATTTGTTTCTAAAAATTGACAGTTTCTACTTTGATACTGTCCTTGATCTATACTTGTTTTCCAAGTTCTTCAGACACTCAATTTTTACCTTGTTATCTACTTTTATATGTATTACATTTTTGTCAGGGCATTGATTGCATATTGTCTCATATTTTAGAATTTGTATAAGCCTTTTATGACACTCTTACCCTTTACTTTTGTCTTTTAAAATGCTTAAATGTTAAAAATATTTTTAAATATTTAATAAATAACATGAATTTTCTGTGCAAGTAACTCCATAATATGTCAATTTGGGGTGAAACTCATTATTTATATTTAATACTTCTAGTGTCTTCCTTTGCTTGTCCATCAATCTGAGATTTTAAAACCTCTCAGTACAGCTGGATTTTGTCAGCTTTTCATTGCATTTTTTCATGTTAGTTAGGTTGTAAGAATCACGACCAATTCATTATTTTGAGACATGTTCTTTTTATCAAAAGAAAATACCTTTCTTCAATCCTTTTAATGTTTTGTGTCTTGAACTCTGGTTGTTTAAATAGAGTTTAACCATTTTCTTTTTGTTGGCTTTTGCTAGGCTTTTCTTCTCTATTTCTTTCTTTTCTCTAATCCTGTGCCATACTGCTTTAGGCATGTCTAGTAAGTAAAATATAGGTGGCTTATTTGATACAAAGAGTTAAGATACTTAAATCCAATTCATTGTCATTTTTAATTTATTTGAACTTATTCCTGCCATCTTATTTAATGTTTCATATTTATGATAATATTTTTATTCAAAACCCCACTTTTTATCATTTGCCTGATTACATTTTCTTTGTTCTATTTTCTTTTCAGTACTAATAGAAGTTTTACAGTCTCTTTTTAGTTATTTGCTTTAATCTTTATTATAAATATGGGATTTGAATTTTTAAAACATCCAGATTTCATCTATTCTCATTTTTTTCATATTTTTTGCCTGCCATCTTGAAGCCAGATGTCTTTCCCAGATATGTGAGGTTATACTTCACTGAACTTTTAAAGGAGATGCATTTTATTCAGATGTCAGTAGTTACGCCTTTAAAATTTCTCTTCTCCAACTGTGCATTTCAGTTCCAGTGGTTTGCTCGGTTCACAGGTTGATCATTGTTTTAGTAAAAATTTCAGGGTGATAAAATGGAAAGATCCTACTGAACTAATAGAATAGGGACTCAGAGAAAAATTATAGCAACTAAAAAGAAGAAAATGAACCAAGTAGGGGTTTTTGCCAAACTTTCAAATTAAGGCAATACTTTCTATATATTTGAAATTCAACAGGAAAACATATATTGTATCTGTAGATTGCATGTGAGGATAATAATGAAATTAACCCCAAAATTCTAACCCACAACTCAGAGATTCAGTATATTTGTGAGTACCCACTGTGGTCCAAGGATTATACTACGGTTAGTTTTACAAAGATAAACAATATGAGCATGTCATAAAGACTACAAACAAGGATTACATAAATAAAGACATCGTTTTAGGATCCCCTATGGAAGATGAAATATTTGGGTTATTTTATTATTTGCCATAGAAAGAGATGCAAAACACACACACACAAGTTTACTGAAGTCCCTTTTCTTCCTTATGAATAAGTTTAGGAACCCTGGAAGCAAGGAACTGTCTGATTCAGTTGTCTTTAGAAAAAGAAAATAATTAGAAATTTTTGCTATAAGGGTTGAAAAAATACTTCTGAATTCTAATAATAGATCCCTCCGAAAGAGAATATTAGACATAGACAGACAGACAGATAGATAGATAGATAGATAGATAGATAGATATAGATAGATAGATAAATATAGATATAGATATAAATATAGATGTCTCAAACTGACATTCTCTTCCTTGATTACTATAAAATATGTATGTTTACCCATAGTATTAATGTTATGACTTTTGCAAGTGGATATGATGCTCTTGTGTGCCCTAGGTCAAACTTCCAACATGTAAGTCCTCTGAAATTTATGGGATTCAGCAACCTATAAATAAAATGCCAAAGATAGAGCTGAAAATATCACACTATTTAAGAGTATCACATTAGCAAGTCAATGCCATATAAAATTATGACTAAGGCTATGCCTTGCACTGATAACAAGATCTGCTTTCTATGTGGGATTATGAAACGTTCTGAAAACAGTAATCTTTGCTGACATAAAAACTTAATTAAACTAGTGTCGTTAACAAACAATTAAACCAGAAAAGCTAAAGTCAAGTTCATTAATCATTTTAAATTAATTGTGACAATGATGTTAATAATAATTTTTACATTTGCATTTGAATGAACACTTAGGAAAATAAACCTGTATATTAGAGACACTGGAGTAGTGATTATCGAGATATAACATGAAACAGAATCTTTTTGGGAAACAAGCATTGTTAACTACATACATCACTGGATCTTAGCTCCAGAAATGTAGGTTCCTTAACTGCACTGGATTAGGTACATAGCTCTTCAAGAATATGGCTCATGAATAAAACACTAGCTTTATAAAAAGAATCGTTATATGATGTTATGAGTTAGCATTTATTTGATTCTTAAACTTTATAATATTGTATTTTTAAGCAAGGTTTTCATTGCTTGGTAATGAGATTTAGTTATCTGTAAATAGCAATAAGAATAAATTTGTAAACTAATGAAATTACTACAAAAACAAGCCAGTATAATTAATTTGAAAAAAAACATTCTAGACTGGCAAAACAATGTTCTAAAATGGCATAAGAATTGGCCACTTTCTACAAGCACAGCCAGAGAAAAAATTTAGATCAAGAAAATATCACAGAAGGAAGAAAAGTGTGAATGAAAGCACTCTGGGGCAAAGCTAGAGAAGGAGCTTTGCAACTTTCCCACCATTGCCTGGGTACATAGTAGGTACAAGTGTCTCTGAGAGGCAGTTCCTGCAAGGAAAACAGCAGAGCTTTGGGACATCAAATTAACCAAACTAACAAAAATGGAGATTAATGGAGCTTCCTAGCCTGAAACATTTTCTGAATTTTGTAGTTCTGTGAGCTGAGAAGTAAACAAACCAAAATAATACCCAGCTAAGTTACATGCAATCTTAAGAACGAAAGATCTTTCAGGCAAAAAAAAAAAAAAAAAAAAAAAACCCTCCCATGAATATACAAGGGTTACTGAACTGATGATCTGAAGCCATTTTTACCAGTGGGCATTTTACTGACTTGGGGGAGTTAGTGTTATAGGCTGAAAATTACATTTAGCAAGACAAAGGACCAAGGATAAGATTATAGCCAATCCACAAGATTGGAGTTAAAAGTAGAAAATTATGAAGTCTCAAACACATAGTGGTTTAAAAAAATTACAAAATTTTGAATCTCTTAAATTGTAGAAAACCAGAAAGCTAAGCCAAAAATCCAAAAGGAGAAAAGAATTTTACAGCATCTTGCACTTCTAAAAGAACCCAGTCCAACTAGCAGGAGGTCCTCAACGAATACAAAGTATATTCTATTTGAAAACTTCTAAAACTGCTGGGCAGCACAAACTAGAGGTGGATTAAGCCTAATTAAAATATCAGTCAGCATCCAATCCATTTAACTGGAAAAAAGGAGGAAATTATCATGGATATGATAACATCATCAGAGAGACTCAATAACAATATTAAGAAAAATACCAAGTATACCAAGAGACGAGAGAATATGATAAAGCCCAGGAAAAATAAAGAATAATTAAAGAATATTGTTCTTTAGAAAGAATATTTATATTTTAAAGAATAATTAAAAAATCAAAGGACCAAATGTTGGGGTAGACTTTTAAATAATTATGTGTTCAGGAAAATACAGAAAAGCAGTAGAAAATACATAAAAATATTGTTACTTTCATTAAAAAACTGGGAGGTACAAGGAAAAAAGTACAACTTAGATGACAGAAAATGAAATCTAATATCTGAAATGAGAAATTTAACCAGTAGGTTCAACAACACATTACAAATAGTAGAAAATAGGATTAGAAAACCAAGGTATGGGACAAAGAAAACCCAAACTAATACGTAATGAGAGACTTATTAAATATGTGCTTTTGATTCGTGAAGAAAAAAAGAGGGTAAATAAGAAGCAATATTTTAAAAAGTCATAGCTGAGTATCTTCAAAAATCTCCAGGAATCCGTAGAAGAGTAAATGAAAAGACAGTTTACCTGAGTCATGTGTTACGATTTGGATCAAAAGTGCTTTAACAGACTTAGTTCTCAGTAACAGGAAATGTGGAAGGTGGCTGTAGCATGGATGTGCCATCATAGATGAATGTGTCCCCAGGAATCAGGTCCTTGTTGGAAGAAATAGGCATAAATGGGAAGGGTTTATTCTTTTCCAAGATTACTTTCTAGCTCTTCCTCTACTCTCTGCTTCCTGGTATTGTTTGAACAAGTTTTCTTCACCATGCTCCTCAGTCATGATGTTCCTGCCTTGGCCCCAGCCAACCCTGTATTGAAACCAAAATAAAACTGTTCTCCTGTAAGTATCAGATCTTTTGTTCCAATGATGAAAAGCTGCCATAGTAAAACTGCTGGAGAGCAGCGAAAAGAGAAAATGTTAAACACAGCAATGTGGTGAAGGGAACAGTTTACCTTCAGTGGAGTAATAAGACTAAAAAGTGATCTCAATTTATGATACAAAATAAAGGCCTAAAAAGAAATTCATTAGTCAGTAAATTGCTATTTCATAGTGTACCACTATGAAAGCAAAAAAAAGGAGAGGTTTTCAGATAAACAGAAACTGCAAGAAAGTGTTGCCTATAACCCTGTCTTAAAAATACAAAGCACTTAAATGTATAACCTTCTAAAAAATAAAAATAATAAAAAATAAAAGTACGGACTTCTGCTACATAAAGACCTTGCAAGTTGCTGGTCCCATGCTTAGAAAAAGACAAAATCTTTAAAAATCAATGAGTTTTCTTAGACTCATCAGAAAGTCAGAGTCATAGGTCAGATCGTCACCTTGAAATTTAGAGATCTTACCCAAAGCAGAAGCCTCAGAGCAAGAGCACAACTTCATAGCAACAGTTAAATGACAGTATTGAAAAACTACTGGAGATTTAAGAGTGGACCAGCATAAAAGAGAAATTCTGGCCACATTCCTCTCCTCAAGGGGCCCTGGATTTACCTCTAAGAACTCTTCCAGTTTTTCGTAGTAAAGGTCTAGGGAAAAAATCTCCTTCTGTTTCTGTCAGGGGGAATGGGAAAGTATCCATTTTGAAATATATTCAAGGCACTGTGTATTTTTTTCAAAAAAGCTTTTTCTCCAAGGGAATATATTTTAACAGTCTTATCTGATCCAGGGAATGGGCAATTAGCCTCCTCTAACCTTCCTATCTCTCCCACACATGAAACAAAGCTGAGAAACATTTTGAAGGACTCAAGCCACTAAAAGACTGATATTAATCAGCCCAGAGACTCAGCCCCCACTAAAGCCTAATTTTAATTAAAAGATTACAAAATGCTTCACCTTATTACCATGTCAATAAGACCACAGTATTAGAACTCTGAGTACTACCAGAATTGCTACAAGATATACAATCTGTTTAATAAAGACTGCTAAGAAAATCCGAAGACAACAAGGAAGAAAAGAAGCAAAACAACAAAAGCTAACAAAATAGAGGACATACAGCTGCAGAAATATGAAACACAACTCAATGATCTGCTAAGAGGATGGAAAACAAAATCATCTAAAATCTCAGTTAAAACAGAGAACAAAAAACCTGAGGGTAAGATAAAGCACAATTATAATTAATAGAAATACTTACCATATGGTAATATTATTTCAACTATATCAATAATAACTTTAAATACAAGTGGTCTAAATATGCCCATTAAAAGATAGACTATCAGAATTGGGGAAGAAGAGCATATACCCACAATGTATGTGGTTTATGAAAATGTGCTTTAATATAGAAATGCATGTAAGTTAAAACTAAAGTACTGGAGAGAGAGATATCATGGTAATACTAATCAAAAGAAAGTGGGAGTAGAGCATTAATTTCAGAAAAAGAAGATTCAGAACAAGGAAAATTATCAGGGAAATTGTCATTGTATATACACACATCTAACAAAAAAGTGCCAAAATACATAATTCTACATGGAGAAATAGACCAATCCATTCTTAAAAGCCCTTTACCTGTAATTCCAACAATGAGAAAGTAAGTTGTCAGATAACACCATCAATCAAGTTGATCTAACTGACATTTAGACAAAACTCCATCCAACAGGAGAATAAACATTCCTCTCAAGCTATCTTGCAATATTTGCAAAGACTGATTCTGGCCCATAAAACGTATCTTCAAAAATTTAATAGAATATAAATTATATAATGGATTCAGTATAGAAAAGAAAAATAAAAGTAGGTGGAAAATACATATTGAATGTTACTCTTCTAAATTACACATAACTTAAAGAGAATGCCAGAGAAATTTTAAAATATTTTGAATTACGTGAAAATATGAATAATGGCAAGATTTTTGGTGCACAGCAAAAATCAATAATTACACAGAAATTTATATTATTGAATGCATAAATTAGAGAAGAAAAATATCTAAAATAAATAATCTAAGCTTCTATCTTAGAAAATTAGGAAAACGAAAGCAATTTAAGCTGAGGTAAGCACTTTAAACCAAAAGCAAGTCTAAGAAAAGAGAAATTGCTCCAGAAATCAGTAAAATTGAAAGCAGGAAATCGATAGACAAAATCAATTAAACCAAAACTGAGCTTTCAAAAAATTTTTTCATTAAAGTGTTTAAATCTCTAGCTAAACCAACCAAGAAAAAGGAGAAAAGCTACAAATAAAATTTCTAAAGACAATTCTAGCAGAAACAAAATGATTCTAAACAGGAAAGGCAGGAAGCAATGAAAATAAATGACAAAGGTAAATAGATGCATATTTATAAAAGTACATTTACCATACAATATAATAGTAAGGTGTAGTAAAGTTTAGAGTACATGCAGAATTAGCAAACATGACTATAATGGGCCATATCCAAGTGTTGCGGGACAATATCAGGGAACTGAAGAAATTCGTAATTTTATTAGACATATTAAAGCAAATGTTCATCCACTAGAGATCTCAGGAGCTGTGACTATACTTCAGTGTTAGAGCCCTTGCCTAGCATGTGTCAAGCCTTGAATTCAATCCACAGTACTACAAACAAATAATGTACAGATCTCTAAGTTAACTAAAAGATGAATGAAAGAATGCAAGAATTTTTCCAATTCAAGATAGAAAAAGCCAGGCATGGTAGTACATTTTAGAGCCTGAAGTAGGAGGATCAAGAGTCAAAGGACAGCCTACCCAGACTATATAATAGGACCTACTTCAAAACAAACTTTTAAACTTAAATATTTTATTAATTTAAGAACAGGCAAGAGGGGATATAAAGATCAATATAAAGAGATCAGTCATGTGTTAATCACATTTCAAGATGCTAGCTATTTGCCCAAGTATATCAATAACTTTAAACCAAACAAATATTCAGTAAAAGAGTACCATATTCAATTTTTAAATGCTATGCTAATTAATACATCATAAGTTCTGTAACACAGAATGTTTGAAATTATAAAATTGAGGAGCAATAGCAGATTCAATTGGGCACTGTTGATAATTATAAAAGAGACAATCCAGCTAGACATAAAAACCCTAAACCCATCTGCACACAATTACATATTTGAAAATATATCAAACAGAAACTGACACAACTGAATGGTGACATACACAAATCTACAGTTCTACTATGAGATTTTAATGCACCTCACGCAGTAAAATCACAGAGATAGCCATTCTTCTTAATCTGGCTTCTACTAAGAAAAACTGAAAATCTAAGAAAACCTAATTGAAAAAAAGATTGGTGATTCAGGAGTACAGTAATTAAATAGAGTTGAAATAAAAATTGCAACTAAGAGAACAATTAGTAAATGGACACCTCAGTTGAGTACAGGAGAAGTAAAGATTGTAGAATAAATTGTGGCCCCCATAACCAGTACACTTCATTTGCACAGATGTCACTTCCTATCCAGTTCTGGTTGCTTTTCTCTTAGAAATGGTTGATCACTGTAATGCACAGTGATGCATATGATGTCACTATGATGCATATGCAGTCACTATGATGCATACTGTAATAACCAATCACAGACAGCCAAGTACTGTATATCTGTACCCCCACCCCCTTGCAATCTGATAAATACCTCCCTCCCTGGGTCTTCAGGTATGACATTTTGAGGAACAATTGATTCCTAGTCAGTACCTGCCCAATGTTAAATCAATCTGTCTCCTCTGGGTATTGTTTTGTTGTTCTACTTGTTATCTATCTGGTGCATTGGGCTGGAAGACTGACCATGTTGACCTTTTTGGCCACCAGATATACTACTCTCAGACCAAGCAGGGACCTCTCCAGGTCTTGATGGAAAGGTGTGGACTTGAGATTTCTTGAGGCCCTTAGAGGTCTGGAGGAAGATTCTTGGTCCCTTGCTGAGTGACTTATATTGTACTCAAAAGGAAGGCAGACACTCTGCATGTCTGTTTGTCTGCTTGACTCTAGTAGGACCACTAGGGACACTCCAGTTAGTCTGTCTGACAGCCCTACTCAGCTCAGGTAAAAGGGAAACAGTCTAATCAACTCCTGTCAGTTAGGAACATCCTCCAGGGGAAGGGGTTAGAATGTTTAATCTCCAAGTGCCTGCAGAATGAATGGGAAATGAGTAGAACAGACAGCATAAGCCATACGTTGCTCTGTATGAGTGTCAAGATCAGGAAACACTGGTCATAGTGTCTGACTGGGCCCTCACATGTGGTTCCTTGGCTATTGACATATGGCATAAAAGAGATCTTGCACGCTTGTTAGCTAAATTGCACTTAAGTCCCCACGAGGGATATGACCAGGCAGGCATGTGAATGGCTCCTCTTTGAGGGACCCTCACCCTTTGTCTCTTGTGCCATTGTTCAAGGGTACACAAACACACATGTAGGAAGCCAGAAATGCGATTATTCAAAACCCACAGTCCCTGATTACAGGAAAAAGGACTTTTCTGAAATTAAGGAGTTAAAAATGAAACCAAACTGCTTAAAGAAAATAAAAAATAAAAAGGAAAAGGAGACCCAGTCTTCCTGAGAGTTTCACCTCAGCACGCTAATCGGTCACTACAGTTTCTGCCAACAGTTTCACCCTCCACCCCAACTCCTGACTCCTATTCTTCCAGCCAATTGAATCAGTTCCAGTTAGTCACTGCCTATATTCAGCCACAGTGGCCATTCTTGCAGAGGCTTCTGTTTCTTCTCCAACTCAGATAGTGGCATCTAATGCCCACCTGAGGTGGCTATCAGTAATTCCTTCTTAGTTCCATTTTTAACCAAAGAAAAATTGGATTGTCAGCCCTGATGAATGAGTTGCCATGGCCTCGTTCCACCCAGAAGTATAAAAACAGTCCAGCACTTCTCAAATACATCAAAGTGGGGAAACAAAAAGCAAAAGTCCCGCCTGTCAGTAAAAGGTTACCATCACAGGAGCAACTGGGACTCTTGCCTCTCCGAGAGCCTGGAAGGACACCTTACCAAACATGAACTCACTAATAAACCAGTCCACATACCACTTCCGGGAAGAGACCTCCTCTTCCAGTTAGAAGCAACTGGCTCTTTTGCACCAAGCCAATCAGCCTCCCTCTTATTTAATCCTGCACTTTCAACTCAGACTATTCCCCAAGAGGAAGATGATGCCTACATCAGCCTGACACAAATAAACACAGCCCTGAAGCTCTGAAAACTCCTCCTAGAGGTATTAGTCAAAGACTGCCTCCAGGCTTGCCATCAGCCCTGCGATCTCCTGTGTCCTGGAAGCACAAACAGGCATCTGGCCACACATCAACCATCTAAAGTAGTACGAAATCCTGATAGACTGTTCCACCTGGTTTACATGTCTAAGTTGAAAAGATGCCTATCTCTTCTTGCAAGTTGCTCCTGTAAACCTCTTCAACTGGGAAAATTCTTAGACAAGATGCAATTCTCTTGGACTCAACTGCCACAGAGGTTAAGAACTCTCCCACTACCTTCAGAAAGCTCTGACAATACATTTGACCAACCCATCAGCACTTTTTCTCTAAGACAGTCTGTTTCTCTGTCCCTTCCAGCTCTGTCAGAGTCCCCTGAGGAAAAAAAAAATTAGGTCTTAAAAACTGCAAAATGTTTATGAACTGTCATACTGCTGAAATAACCCCTCCTTCCTGTAAAGCCTGTTCAAGATCTCCAAGCTTCCAGTGCCACTGTGAGTGTCCTCTGTATATGGTGCCTGAATCTTCTGCTACCCACAGAATGGTGTCACACCTGAGACTAAAAAATGAATTCTTCTTCCTTTGATTTGCTCCTGTCAGCTAATCCCCCTTTGGAAAACCCCAATTCTGGACTCAGAAGTCAACTGACCTGGATTCAATCTCCTAGAGGTTTAAAACATTGTTTACCCTAATTTGGAAAAACCCTTGCTAGTTTCCCAGTACAAAATATCACTGCACTTCTGATTAATGACACCCAAACTGCCTGCCAAAACAACATGAAAGCTCTGCTAAAATATCTAACAGAAACTGACTACAAGGTACCTTGGAAAAAAAACCTCACAAATCTGAAAACAGCATGTGGCTATGCTTATTCAGACTGTCAGCCCCTGAGAGCACCCACTACCTACCTGCGCAAACACTGGGATCCGGAATCTAAGGGCTACCTATCCTTTTGCCTCCATGCTCTAAGAGCTACTGTCCTTCTGGTCTAAGAAACTGACAAGCTCAACTTACTCCAAGATCTAACTGTCTGGGTACCACATGCTGTACTGGACTCCTGAATAACTGTGAATCACTTAATCCTGCCATGTACCTCCCACCAAGCTGGGCCTCCAAGACCATGACTACCTGACACTGAGTGATGAACTATTATCCAGTTGACCAGAATTTTAAAAATAGACCTTCTTAGAGATGCTGATTATATCTTGTTCACAGATAGATGTAGCTGTTTAAAAAAATGACATCCAACAGACTAGATATGCTGTGGTCACCTTGAACAAATATTTTGGCCAAAATGCTTCGGCCACTGCTTTGTGCTGGTGTTTGGAAACCTACCACCAACATTAAACTTGCACTCAAAATAATCCATTTCAGAGGCCTAAGCTCCCTCTGGAAATTTGACTGATTGAAACATAAGTCCAACTAAAAGGTTTTTAGCTAGATCCAGGCTGGCCCTCACCATATGTTCTGTAAGCTCAAACTGCAGTGCTGGTACCCATACCTGTGTAGTCAGCCCAAGCTTTTAAGTCACTGGCCCTGACCTCCTCCTATTTAAAAATATACTGATAGACTTGGTGTTTGTCTGCACCTACTCAGGCTGGCCTGAAACATTTGCTACACTGAATCATAAATTTCTGAAAGACTTAAGAAAACAGGAACATAATCCTACAGGAACTGTTTGTAACCAGCTCTATAAAAGTTTAGCTAAAGGATCAGCCATACCTTGTAGACAATCCATGAGTGTCTGTGCGCATGTGAGTGCACATGCGTGCATGTGTGTGTGTGTGTGTGTGTGTTTGTGTGTGTATTCTGGCACAACTACCTCTCTGAGTTTCAGAAGTCCAACTTTACTTGGACCAAACAACTCCTCTAATGCTCACTCTAAAGAGACAATGCACTCAAAGCCCTGCTCTGCTCTCTCCGGACATTGACCAGTCCATATACAACTGAAGTTTGAAGACACCATTCATGGAATTGTTCCATACCTACTTTCCCAGATATTTGTGCCTTACCTCAGTCCCCCTGCTAGCTGTGTTTTTGCCTTAAACACTATAGATAGTTGCCCCAAGAAAATAGATCAGTCAAACACTGGACCAAGAAGTGATGGACATTCAAGGCACAATGGACACTCTCCTAACTCCTTCACTATCTTACCAGAGTAATGTTACAGAACAGACAGGCCTAAATTATGTCTCATCCTAAAAGCAATTTAGGAAAATCTCTGTAATAAGACAATCTTGGGGACCTTGGCTAGGATCACTGACAACTGCAATGTTACTGCATCTAATTGGGCTTTGCCTCAAAAGAACACATGTAATTTGCCTTAAAAGAACACAGTAAAGATTTGCCAGGGAAACTAAAAGAGGTAAGAAATACCCCTCCTCCATGCCAGTACACTTCAGTGGCTCAAGTGATACCTCCTGTTCCAGTTCCCGTTGCTTCTGTCTTTTAGAAATGGCTGGTCACTCTGATGCATAACTGGTCACTGTGATACATATTGTAAGAGCCAAAGACAGCCAAGCACTCTACCTCTGTACCCCCTCCCCCCACACCTCCTTTGCAGCCCTATAAATACTTCTCTCCTTGGGCCTTCAGGGCCTGAAGTTCTGAGGAACAATTAATTTCTAGACAGTACCTGTCTACTTTTAAATAAATCTGCTTCCAAATCATGGACATTGTTTTGGTATTTCTGCTTGCCACTAGAAGGTAACAAAAAAAGAGAATCATACTCAAATTTAAAATGTGGAAAGTAGAATAAAAATGCATACAAATAATAGAAACCCAAGAAAGACTAATAAAAATTGAGAGAAGGACATATTTAAAGAATTAATAAGAATTATACCTTAGAATTAAAAATAAATGAAATATGTTTTTGTCCCTTCAGGCTGTTGTACCAAAAAGAGTAGGAGGCTTTAAACTGTGGCATATAAACATCAAATAATTCACTCTTCACAGCTCTGGAGGCTAGAAAGTTGAGATCAAAGTCCCCAGAGGTTCAGTGTCTGGTAAGACTGCTCCTTGAGCATTGTGCCTTCTTGCTGTGACCTCACATAGGAGAAAAAGACCAAACAATCTCCCTTGGTCATTTTTTCTAGACATTACTCCCATCTATGAGAGGTCTGTTCTCAAGACCCTATCACCTCCTAATGGCCCCATCTCTACAAATCGTAGCCTTGAGAATGAGGTCTCAACACAGGAATTTGAGGACGCAAACATTCAAGCTATAGAAACACAATTCCTTCCACAAGGACTCACAGATCGTTAAAAGGAAGATATTAGTAAAAGAGAGTCATGAAATGGTGATGTCCTTGTTCCTAAATTCTATTCAAGCTGCTTTTCAGGGTGCAGGTAAAGAACCCAAGAGCCTGACCTAAAATGACCTTGAGAGCCAGGCTTTCAATAGAGAACCTGAGAAAAGAACAGGATCTGGCCAAACTAGATGAAAAAGTGGGGTGCTGCGACAGGTGCAGGATGACTGGACTTTTCTCATGTTCTGTCCAGACCTGAGGACCGTGCCACTACAACTCCTGCTTACAAGCAGTCAGTCTTCTACTCCCCTTACCTGGCCTCAGCTAAATTTCTTCACTAGCAGCTGACCCCAGACGCAGATGTGAATCTTCCTCCTGTCTCTTTATCAGGCCACCTACAATAAAGCTCTTTCTGTAGGAGCTCGTGCCACAGTATTTGTTTCAGTGTGCTCTGGGCAGTGAGCCTTTGCTCAGTAACACTGGTGGAAGAACATGCTGAGAATTAAAGAATACATCTGACAACAACAAACTTCTGAAATCTTCAGAAGGAAGTAGCAGATCAAGGAAAATAATCAGGTCAACATATTTTGAACATGTTTACTTAGTTCCAGCCAAACTAATTGAAATACTACAGCACATTTTTTAAATAACCCCAATAAATTGAAAACCTCAGCTTGCATCCTTCTCAAAAAACAAACAAAAAAGCCCACATTAAACATCGTTTTGAATGTTTTAAACCATAAAAATTTAATCCATTGAAGGAATAGAAAGGACTAATTAAATAGGACAGAAAAACGTGGTGTTTCCTATGTAGCTCTAATACCCGAGAATCAAAAACTAAATAACCTTCATCAAGGAAGGAAGAAGGTATGGCAAAGACGTGAGAAAATACAGTAAATACATCATGTTAGACATGAGAGCTATAGACAACTTTTGACAAAATAAGCAAAGATTTAAAACAAATACATAGAACTGAAATAGGAGATTAAGTTGTGGAAAAGCTGGCTGGGAAGGAAGATATGAGACCTATTATTTACAACATCCCAGACACGGGAAAAGAACAGTTCCCAAATCCTGGCAAGAGGACTTTTTGAGAACTGGAGTAGGTTTTCAATGGGATGATCAATCAGCCTGAGGCGTTGGTTCCCAGCATCACCTCTTAGGACCCGGATGTAGAAGTTCTCACGGGTTTCCTTCAGATTTGGGCAATATAAAAGACACAGAACCCAGGAAGAATTTGGTGATTTTCTTCAGGGTTGGTTGCACTGCTTTATCCAGAATGTCGTATTATTGCTTTTTCTCCTCCTTACTTGGCCCTAGCTCGCTCTACAGAGCCAGTTTATCCCTTGCTGTTCACTTCTACATTTTCAAGTAAAGTTACTCACTGATTTTTGCTGTTTCATTCAATTCTTTGTTAGGAGAAGAACCTGGAATCTAATTTCAGAGGGAAAGGCACGCAACCCAGGACTCAGTAATCATTACTGGGTCAACCACTTTTAGAAGGAATTACCAGTAACAGAATGACATAATAAACAAAACCTTAAAGTTAGATACCAAAAAATGAAATAGACTTAATAAAATGTTTCTAAACTCACAATTCAAGATGTGTTTTCAGACTGAATTTTATAAGAAAATCAAGATGTGTGTTGTTTACAAGAGAAAGACCTAAACAAATACACAAAAGGTCAAATGTTCTTTTAAAAAAATAAAAACATTCAACCAGATGAATAGTAACCAAACAATCTGGTTTAGGTAAACTGCTACTAAAAACTGTAGCAAACACACACTAACATGTACGAAACACAATATATTCTGCTATCTCTCTTATTCTTTGCCTGTGTTGTTTCTGATCTGCAACACAGCGAAGGGAACCCAAACTAGGGTCCTCCTGGGAAGAAGTCATAGAGCTCAGAGTTCTGGGGCAGAAGTAGTTGGCAATTGTGAGATACAGTAACAAAGACTGGAATCCTACAGAGTAAGGGCTTCTGAAAACTTCAAATCGTTCTGAGGAGGACCAAAAAGGTGTAAATGGAATCCATATTCCCCCAAAACCAAGACAGCTGGATGTGCACATTTCCATCAATTAGAACAGAGTTTGTGGAGAACCCCTGAAACCTTCAGAAGAGCCAGGCATTAGGACAGGGCTAAATTAGCTCCAGAGGAAAAGCTATGTTAAATGAATCGCCCAACTCTTAAAAACAAACATCCTATGAAACCATATGTCTTTTTGAAACCCTGAATTCATAAGTGAAGCAGCTATCCCAAAAGATTCCATTCTAAATGGTTACAATGGTAAATTCTCTCCAATATTTCATAAGAAAAATTAGCATTCTTACACAAAATCTTTCAGATGATAAAGAATATGTGCCAACTCACTTAATGAGGAAGTATTACTCTGATACCAAAACTAACTAAGTGTGCCAACTCACTTAATGAGGAAGTATTACTCTGATACCAAAACTAATAATAAGTATCACATAAAAAAATCCCAGACTGGTTACCTTGACTAATAGTTAAAGGATGCATACATCATTCACTTATTAAATAATCAAGACATTTGCTGTGTACTTCAAGGCAACATGCAACTCAGATTTTGGATGGGTTTAGGACTTCCACAAATGAGTGATGCCCAGGAAAAATCGATGTAATTTTAGAAAATGGCCAATGTAAAAATATGTAGCAAGGAATTTAACAGCCTCAAAATTCTCATTACCCCTGGACTGAATTAATAAACTAAAATGCTAGTCATATTTTATAAGTACTTGCACTGTTGCCTGAAAGTGGTTATAGCTTCTTCAGACGAGAAATCTATTTCTAGGACACTGCTCTGCTCCCTTTTTTACATGGTTCACGGTTGTGTTTTATTTACTTTTTTCTTGCACTATATTATTTTTACTCACAGACATAAGAAGCATAGAGATAATTTCATTTAAAAATCTACATTGCAATTGTATCTTATTTATTAGAGCTGCTATTGTTACTTATTTAGGCTTGAGCATTCTGTTCCCCCAGCTGATTAGATAGTTACCTGATCACGTTGTTAGAATATTGTAGCATCTGCCTCAAATAAAAGTTTCATGCACGTATTTTTACCATAATTCCTTAAGGACAGAGAAGTGAGTCTTTACTACATCTAAAAACATAGGTTGTTTATTGTTTTTATGCTTGTCTGCTAATAAATATTTAATGGTGGCACAATTTGCCCGAACATTGCTTTTATTATAGCATAAAATCCAGCAGAAAGTTGCAGGGGAAGTCCCTAATGTACTCATATACCTCAAATTGTTTCAGAATGCCATCATGCTACACAGCCAAACCGGTTTGGAGCAGCTCAGTTACAACACCTCTTACTGCTGTGTTCTCCTTTGTCTTCCTTCTCCCCCTAAATATTACGCAGATATTCCAAATGCATGTATAAATATTGTGCGATATTTAATCCCCATTAAGTAGATCCCTAATGATCTTTTCAGATGTAAACAGCCTCTTAAAAATGAATAGAGCATTTTTAAAAGTCATCACTAAAGCACAAATTACTGGACTGCCATAGTGGCCTAAAGGTATCTCAATATTTCTAAATAATTTAACTGAAATTTGAAAATATTTAAACATTTGAAGAAACAAATTTTAAATGTTGATTAATTTCACTATTTTTTTTCTGTACTACTTACACAGTAGTTGACTCTTTCTAGAAGAAATCAAACTTTGGTACAGAAAAACGTACACCATATATTTTTCCTCTTTGCAGTTGTAACCTTAGCAGCCAGCAGAAGTTCCATGGGAGTTTTAAAAACAGCCATCAGTTTCACAGCTGGAGAGAAAGTATTTTTGGGGGAACGATTTTTGCTAAAAGAACATGCTTTGTCATTTTTGAAAACACACAATGAGTTAAATTTAAGAAATTCTGAGAAACAGTTTTTCCTTCAAAACTGATTTATTGGAGCAGAAAAAAAAAATAGAGTAGGTAAAGTAATCACTTAGTAGCTTCTTCACATCCCAGTTACTCTCTGGTCTGCGACAGTGACTGGTAGTGATGAACACAGATGGGCTGGACACCAGACACCGGATACAGGCTGTCATTCCTGGCAAAAGGCTGATGGACCGGGTTAAGATGAAGCATTTTATTATATATACTTTTCCTTGAGGTCAAAGACCTTAGCCTAGAGTCTGAGTAAAGCATTGCCCTTGATTTAGTTTACAAATTGTGTTTATTTACCTTTCCCTTCATCTTGATTTTTATTCATAAACAACAAATTTATAAAGATAATATCATCAAGGCTCTTCATTATAATTTTAACTTGAAATATTTATTATAATTATTATTAGTTCATTTATAGAGAATGTGGTAGTGCATTAAGAGTATCCTCCTCTCGTTTTAAAGAAAACATAGTTTTTTAAAAGGGATAATTAGTTGGCATAGCTGAGAAAGCTTGAATCATGGAAATTTGCTTAAAATGAGAAAATTTCTTTCCTTATGTTATTGTCATAATATTTTGATCAATATGCAGAAGGATCAAGATAATTCTTTTCA
This sequence comes from Cavia porcellus, assembly GCF_034190915.1. Taxonomy (NCBI): domain Eukaryota; kingdom Metazoa; phylum Chordata; class Mammalia; order Rodentia; family Caviidae; genus Cavia; species Cavia porcellus. Next base: position 48,299,407 of record NW_026947503.1, on the reverse strand, counting down.
TCAATTAAGATAAATGTAAAAATAAACTACTGAATAAAGCTTATTCATTTGTTACTGGTTCACATAATTGAAGGAAAACTAACATGCCACATAAAAATTGAGCCATTGCTCCTTTAAAAGCTAATATATCTGCATGCAAAAACGCATTCATCTATGGCTGAAATATGAAATAATAATTTGGTAATTAACATTTAATTCCACTCAAAGAATTGTTTAAATAAACCATAGCAATTCCCTTCTGAAAAATCTATCAAACAGAGCAGCAAAGAAGAGAATGTTTTATTTCTTTTGTAATTTTTACTAGCTTCTATGTCTGAAAATGAAAAAATTACCGGTTGTAAAGATGGATTAATCACTTGAAACTCTCATTTTGATTTTCATTGCACAAATATAAATGTGTGACTAATAAGGACTCAAACGTATTTTGAAAGAACAGCATGAGGCTGTGAGTCCTATATTACAGATTTGTTCATATTATTTCTCTTTTGCTTGAGGGTAGGGGTTCAGTTTGGTTTGGTTTGGTTAAGTTCGGTTAGATCCGATCTGGGTTTTTGAGACAGGATCTTGCTAGGTCGTTGAGGTTGACCTTTAACTCACAGAGATTTTTCTGGCTCACCCTCCTGAGTCCTGGGATCACTGGCATGTGCCACCATACCTGGTTGTCTTGTGCTATTTGTGTGAACTGGCTCTATTATGAAATGAACTATTGGCCAGAATTTCCTAAAGTCATAAATGTGGTATTTTTATGTAATTGATTTAATAATATGTTTTTTCTCTCAACAATAACAAGAATTAGCCAAATTGGAAACCACATAGCTTGATGCTGTGTGGGGAAACCCAATGCAGAAAGACAGAACAGTGAAATGTGGAAGGAAGGAAGTAATATCTACAGAGATGTATGTCGGTATTTTATTTTTAACCATCACAAATCCATCATTGTTAAGTAATTATAATTTTCCATATTTTGCACATAACAGAATTTGAGATCATGAAGATCAAGTAACTTGCCCTGGAATCAGCATGGTAAGAAAAGTCAGAACCTACAGATGCGAAGGCCCAGGACATGTGACCCTTCTTTATAATCCCACAGAGGTGAGCCAGGTCCTTTCTCCAACAGTAACTGCGAGTAGTGAAATTGCAATGTAATATCTCAAATCTTTATAATGCTTTATATTCTATACTACACCTCAAATGCACTATATCTGCTCTCACATTCACTCCAACAGCCCTGAGTACTATCTTCACGGGCCTCCCATTTCTTTATACCCTGTTCTTTTGTTATGAACTCATGAATGTTGCCCATGAAAAAGTGTTCCTTATATGCCAGGCATTGTTGGGCACTGAGGTCACAAATGTGGACTACAGAACCTCATCCTTAGCCTTTGCGGAATTACTATCTGATAAGATCCTCAAAAACTCTTATGATTTCTCTAATTGCACACATAATAAATGTTTAAATCTTAATAATTCCTTATTCTTCCTATTGTTGGTCCCAGTCAAACTTATCTCTAAGAATGTGTTATTAAACTTCAAGATAAATTAAAAATCTGAGCATTTAATTTTTCCACATTCTACAAGAATTTGCACAGAATTGAAAGGTGGCAGGTTTGGTGGTGGGGCATAGGAGAAGAAGACTTGTAGCTGGGACAAGAGAGCAAAAAGGGAGGGTAACATTTCGGATGATTAGTCAGGGCTAAAATATAGTGCAGAGCAGAAATACAGTGTTTAGAAAGATGGATTAGAGTGATTCCTGATAGGCAAAATGTACTCATCCATCTCTCCACACACCTCTACCTCTTCAAGAGAGGAAGCACCTGAAACTCTCTATTATGTTGTGCACCATACCTATATCATCCAGAATTCTGTGTTGCATGTATGGTACTATGCATTCCATAACATTTGTTGACCAAAAGTAGAAAGGAGAGAAAAAACTCATTTTACTGGGCTGATGTGATTTTAATATTACTTAATGAGTAATGATTAATAACCAAGCTGGTAAATTCACATAACTCTGTGTCCACTGAGTTAATGGTAACTTAAGAGATCTGCTTGTGACTTTGAAGCATTGAGTTTATTTTCTGTGGTAATCATACAATCTGTTTCTATCCACAGAGAACAATTTACATCATATGAATGCGGTTTATTTTTCCCCTCCACCAATGACCAGTTCTCCAACTCTCCAGACACTAGTTGGGGGTTCTACAGCTTATTTCAATTCTAACACTAATTACATATATAGTCCAAAATTAAAGGTCTCAGTCCCACAAGAGTGCATCCACTTCAGATAGCAGTTATAAGCCCTGGACCACCAGGACTTCTAACCTTCAGGCTATAAATGTAGAGGTTTCCCATAATTCCATCCTCAGGTTCAATAATTTGCCCAAATCAACTAACAAAATGCAGGAAAATGCATTTACCAATTTAATATAAAAGATACTATAAAGTGTAAAGATGAACAGCTACATGAATAGCATACAGTGTGAGGCTCAGAACAGTTTCAAGGGCACATCATCAGGGAATACCACTGCTCCTGAATAAGGACACACTCAATAACTCTTAGAGTCATCAGTTAGGAGTTTTTATGGGGTTTCAATGAGTTGACATGAGGGATCATTAATTCAATCTCCATTCACTCTCTCTTCCTTGGAGACTGGGGTAGTAAGACCGAGTATTCTTGGTTCTGATCAAAGTTTTGTCTCTTTGGTCACCAGCTCCCATTCCTAAATTTGTCTAGGGTTCCATCAAGAGTTGCCTCATCAGGACAAATAAGGTTCTTATCATCCAAGAAATTGTTTCAGAAACAAAGACCTTCTCATCATCCTCATCACTGAAACTACAGGGTTTTGGGAGCTGTGTACTAAACATAAATGTCAATAGTGTGAAAAGTTTTAATGCCAGTGACTGCCACAAGTACTTTCTTGACTCCTTGTTCTGAGCCCTTTGTATCTTTTATATATTCAACCAAATACCATGCATTTGAATCAAGCCGATCATTGGAAGGCACACTAACTAGGTTATACTTCTATAGAATGATCCAGGGATCCCTTGGTTTCTGATGTTTTATGTGGTTTCTTTTATCTAACACCATGCATAAATATTCTTTTGGACAGAATTCAGTTCTCCACACTGGACCTTAGAAACTCTTTGGGACAACTCACCATTCAGGTCTTTCTATTCTTGATTGCTTTGAATAACCATAGCATATAACCCAGTTTCTATTCCTGGATCATCAGTTTAACCAGTCTGTTTTAATACTTGACTGAACTCTACCCTACCTCCTCAGAAGGGGAATAAAATTCTCATCCTGCTTATGTGAATAAACATCTTGAATCTGGAAATTAGACTAGACTCCACTGTTATTTCTAACAGTGAATTAAGCTTATTTCTGCCTCTGGCCTTGCATTTTCTCTTTCTTTCTCATTCTTTTTATCTCCTCAAGTTTGGCCTCAATTGTTTTGTGAATCTCAACAACAGATGCTAGGCTTTTCTTCCAGAATTTTGCACTTTCTGTTGCTTAGACTCTATGGTTTTCTATTAGATAGAAATATCTGGAAAACCAACTGGGTAGATTACCAAATCAGAATATAGTTAGCCAATCTTTCCAAGGAAAACCTAGTAAAATATCTGAAGTTAATTCTACCATTTTAGAAGAATATAAACATAGACTTTTTCCCTAGAGAAGTGACTTTGGCAAATGGAGAAAATAATGAAGCATCTTACTCTCTCTTCTTTCAAATAATACCTGTGATCCTCAGATTTGAGGAAGACACAACAAAAATGCTAGAAGTTATCTCTCTTGTGACTCTATATTATCAAGTCAGATGTTGACATGAATGTTGTTACACATCTTTGTTATCGTAGGTCTCTCTCCAGGGTTACTTGGAATAGAAAATCAATTCACTCAGTGCAGTTGTTATTTATTTCTCTGCCACTACTCTCCAAGGTGCCCAAAAGGTCTTCTAGTTCCAAATGCCACCAGAACCAAAACTAAGATGTCTGAATCCTTAATGGATATCTGAAATTTTAAGGTGTACTTATTTAAAAGGAAAAAAAAATAGATGCAAGTAAGTATAATCAAAGGAATCTGAATTCCAGGATATCATTGTGCCAGTGTTCTTCACTATTCAATTTATAGCCCTATCGTTATAGCCATATTATGTATATATGCATGTATGTGTGTTTCTTTATTGCCTAAGGGAAACGTTATGTATCGTTCTCCACTGAATAAATGCATACTTAGCTGTGTTTATAGAGGAACAGAAGAACATTTGGGCAGGGGAAAAAAAAGAGGGTACTCAAGGGCAAGTGTGACTCTCTGACCTGAGATTTACGACCTCCCCTTGATGTGGAGACAGTTATGTACGTAAATCTCTAGGCACTAAGAAGTGAATCTATTCCCTATGCTCTGTGTTAGGTGGGGGCAAAGAATGCTCAGCAAGAACAGATGTGGCCATTCGTTCAGTTTCCCAATGAAAACAAGTAATTGCCATGGCAACTAGAAAATACCATGTGGGACCCGTGGACTGACCTTCCAGACTCCGGGTGCTTTACAGGATAGGAATTGCATATACATACTTGCTTGCAATGTAGATTTCTTCCTATGTGTGAGTACTATGGTGTTAAAACAAATATGTTTTTTCTTCCTCTAATACCCTCTAGCTTTATTTCAATCTGGATCTGAACAAAGTGGAAAAAGGACAGAGTCCTTGATGTAAGAACTAGAAAACTTACCATTAAAAGATGTAAATAAGTACTGAACCACCATGAAAAGATGAAAAGACTCCTACTCACAAACAGCTTGGAGAACAAAAAGCGCAGGTTGCGTTTGAAAGCATTTCGGCTGCCCTTCAAAACAGATGCACATTGACCCAAAGCTGTATTTTTAATCATATTTGTTTAATCCTTATACCAACCACAAATTCTTTCAGCTGGAAAAGTAACAACAAAGCCGAATGAACAAAACGATTGCTGTAACTAATGGGTGTGTGTGGATAACGTAGCTACACTAAAGGTAAAAGTAAGCAATTAAGCCTTTACAATGTTTAGTATTTTTCCAGTTATAGAAATTTGTAATAACCACAGGACTCTAATGGGATAATTATAGTATAATTACTCTCTGGTTAATGTTCTCCGTAATACGAACAATACCGAAAGTTTAACTTTTGCATGTGGAAAACTAGAATTAGTTCAGCCTTTACTAGAACACTTCTCTTAGAATGCGAACAGCTTTTTGGGAAGTGAAATTAGTAAGCTTTTATGAGTTACATTCATTTCCATTTGGTTTTCCTCCCACCTCCAGAGAGTAACCACAAGAAAAGAATCGTGTGTGGCTCATACACATGCATGCCCTTCTCCTTAAGTTGCTGGTTTAAAAAATCCTTTGAATTGTGTTCTTACTCTCCCCTATGTTAAAGAAAGTTGGTGTTATTTAAAATCTGAGGACTGTTTGTTGAACATCACTTATTTCTGAAAGGAAGAGAAACATACTGTTAGGAATATAATTAACTGAGTCTGAAAAGTGAAATGCATCCATTTTTCTTTTCCCTAGTGATGTTTTGCTTGTGGTTGACTGAAAACCACCCTGAACAAGAAATAAATATGGGTTCTATCTGCAGGTCCTCCATGGATGTTGGTCACAACATTGTCTGGACTTCAGTTCTTTCTTGTGTAAACTGAGGAAAAGATTACCTCTAAGGACACTGTCAGTCCTAAAGGCAGCGACTATGTAAAACTAGTCTTTAATCAGTAACAATTACTTCCATTCCTTTAAGAATTCAAAGCTCACTCATGATACTTACCAAGGAAGAAATTAATTATAATGTATTCTCAATAAGGTAATTCTTTCAAACAAATGTTGGCTAAACGTTGAAATATTTTTTTTAACCTTCATGTCAAGTTGGAATTACATGTCAAGACAAAATAAAAGAATTGTTGCTACACTTTCTTGGACAACCAGAAGAAAGAGACATTATATTCTATATTCTTAATAATTAAAAACACATCATGTATGGAAACTGCCATGAGAGTTAAAAGATGAGCAACATATTTAAAAATATTTGCAACATAGTACCCAAAGATATTATTTCTCAAATATATGAAAAATTCCTAAATGTAAATAAGAAAAAGAAAAGTGCAACAAAATATAAGGAAGACAAATGGAAAATCTATGAGACTAGGTCTGTGTATTAGCCACACTTGTTCTTCACAAGAGAAGATCTGCATACTAGAGAAAGGACAATTAATGTTTGCTTTTTCTTTTTTTAATCGGTTCTGGGGATCGAACTCACAACAGCGTACCTGCAAGACAGGTGCTTATGCCACTGAGCTTAATCCCCAGCCCTAAGGACAATTAATGTAATAAAATCTGTCACAAATTACATTGCTAAATATCAAATGTCTGACATATTGTATATTGGCTAACAAGTGAAGAAACTGAAATTTATTCACAGGTCATAGTATAAGCACTTTGTTAAACACATTAAAATAATATTGTAAAATTGAAACTATGAATATGTATGGCCCAACAAATTTCAAGACACTACTCTAATGGAAAAGAAAACATCATCCAGCCGGTCATAAAGAGACATATGTACACAATTATTCACTATAAAACTGCAAATGAATAGCTATAGCATGGATTTGAAAATGTGAATTACCAGAATGGAATAGTATGCAGATAGTAGCAAAATAAAATAGTTTCATACACTGGTAAGGATAAATTTTCCAAAAGTTAGTTACAAATGACTAAATAATATGAAACCATTTATAAATTTTCAACACTGGCAAATTGTATTTTCTTCATGGATGAATATTTACATATGTGAAACTACAGAATAAGAACTAATAGAAAACAGATTAAATTAATAATTTGAGTGGAAAGAATACAGCTAATGAAAAACGTAACTTTTGCTGTTTGACAATAGAATTTTTAAGTATATCTCTGCTCTTTCTTTTACCATAATTTAAGAAACAAATAGATGCAATATCCATGTCTACTACTTCCAGTGCTATTTCTGTATACTGCTCACTACTTTTAACTTTTTAAATACTTTTTAAGAAAATATTTATAGATTTATCGTGATTTATAGATTCACTTACATACTTATATCTTTCAAAGTAGGAGTAAGTATGCAGGAATCTAAAAATACGTTTAAGTCAGGCATCTTCTGTAACTTCATTCTGTGGTATTTGTTAAAATCATTATTGTCTGGTCATACCCGTGACTGTAAAAATTAAAACACACTGCATTTTTATTTAGCATAGGACAGAATTACTTCATCCAACAAAACTGGTGAGTTTTAAGCAAAATCTGTGAATATAAATCTAAACAGTGTCGAGAAAGTGACAACTTACTTATGACCCAGTAGAGATGCTGTGGGAAAATCTTTCACATATTCCCATTAGAAAACCACTTACGAACTGAGTGACCGGAGAAGTCATGATCTGAAATATGGATGTTTTTACCACATTTCAAACTGAAAGAACTTATCAGTTAGGACTTTAAGCTTACTTAACATAACTGTAAAACTCTAAGTTAAGAACATGTGAAAGCATTATGTATCACAAGTGAGATTGTAGATTTTATTGGAAAAGTGTGACACATACCTATCCAGTCCTTGATTGTAATTACTCAGCTAAGTGAAAAGAGAAGCTGAATGCTGTGAATTTAAAGGATGGCACCAAGGAATCTCTAGAGATTTGTGACATTTCCACTGCTTTAAAAAAGACAGACTTAATACGTTCAGTGTAGGTCACTTGAATGTTAAAACAGCTCTGGATTTCCTGGATGCTAAGCATTCTAAATAGTAAGAATAATGTCTCTTTAAAACTCAAGGGAGTAAAATACTTATATTTTGTTAAGAATGATAAAGAGTGGGTAGGAGCTCATTAAGGGATAGTTTTAGAATTTTCTGGCTTTGAGAGATTACCCTCAAATAGTAATAAACCATTAAAAAGTAAGTAAGTGGGTGGGGAATCCAGCAGATTAAATTTTCCATGGGGCAAGATTTTATCTTTCAGGTTTATTTGAAACTAAAACCAACAATCTCATTATTTTTAATGTTTCTCTGAACAGAATTGGTCCATTTACAATAAGTATACTAATCTAGGAAACAGCTTGTTTGCAAGGGTGGATTTTAAAAGAGTAAACATAACATTTTCTTAATTGGAGCCAGCTAGTCCCTGACAGAAGGAGCAGGATAAAATCAGGGGAGAAAAAGAGGGCAGGTTAAAGCATAAACAGAGGTGGGAAAAAGTATTACTTGAGATGAAATAGAAAAAGATAGCCTGAAGAGCCAAAGCAGAAAAGAAATAAGCAAAAGTATTAGGGAAAGAGGAGATAGGGTCAGGTAAACCTGATTTTTGTTTGACTTTTTAAGTAGTTTTAAAAGGCTGCAGCTAATAGTATTTGAGAAGAGAATAATTCAGGAAATCACACATGTGGCAAAGACTTTTTTAAAAATTAATTCCTGAATTCCCGAGAGCTAGAAAGCTATACCACATCATGGAAAATGGGGAACAACCACAAAAACAGGATCTCACATGTTTGTTTCAGGACCTAAAACTTAGTTTAAAGAAACTCCTAACATGAGAACATTAGACCAGGAACTTAAAGCAGAGGTTTCTGGGAGAAACTCCACACACTTTGTTAGCCATAGAATGTTTTTCTAACATCTTTGAAATTTAGGTCTAGTTGTGCTGTGTTTTTGTAGGAATTAATTAAATGTAGATGAGGTGGCTTGACAGCTCTAAAGAATTCAAGTAAGTTCCTAAATGAAATGAATATATCCTAGAAATGATGATAAAATTTGACAGCTGAAATGTAGATTTGAAATTTTTTATTAATTTAGAGACAACATAAGGAGAAAATCTTTTTCATTCCATCACTTTATTTTGTACACCACTGGTCCGTGAGGTACAAGGTGGTAGATATTGCAAATTTTATAATAGAAACTCTTAATAATTTGACTTACATATTATAACCGAACTCTGATCTATTTCTAGCTCTGTACATTGTGGTGTTGAAAGTACTGAGAATCAAGGGACATAAAGGCAGGAAGGATTACAATATAAGAAAAAAAAGGATAGTTTTCTTTTATTAAAGGATATTTCCCTATATTTCAATGCAAAACAGCCCTCCAGGGCCAACGGTACATTCTCTTAGAGCAGAGCCATTCACCGGGAACCATTGGGAACTAGCACAGATTATCATCACATACAGCCAGGCAGGCAAAGCAGGATCAGTTTTTAAGGAGGACTTGTAAGTTTAAGGAGAACATTTTTTCAGTTCACAAGGCTTGGTTGTTGTAGACTACTCCAATGGTAGTTACAGTAAATCATGTTGAGAATACCAACTCTAGAGAAAAGTGTCAAGTAATCTCTATTTTGATAATTACACATAATTTATTAATCTGTGAGAAGGGAAAGATCAAGAAACACAAGACCTCAAAAGTGAGTGCCAGATATTAATTTCAAGGGGATTAAAAATGATAGAATAAAGACCAACAGCAAAATACAGCCTCTCTGGAGTTGAGGCACTTGAAAAACAATAATTTACAGCAAGAATGAAGAAGTAAATCTTCATATATCAAGAAAAAGCCAACAGGAAAAGGGAAAAACTACAGAGAAATGAGAGAAACAGAACACAATACAGAGGAAAGAAGGAGGCTGTTTAGAATCTTAAGTCTGATCTTCAGGAGGGCGACCCGTCTCTACCTGCCGTGCCTTGGCAGTCACTGGCTGAGCAGCAGTGCTAGCCACAACAGCAAGTTGTGAAAAATTGCACATTTGGGAGCAGCTGAAGTGAATACCGTCCCGAGGTAGACACCATTGATTGCCTCTCAGCCAGCAAGCAGGAAAGGCCGGCCAAGCCTCAGCATTCTCTTGCAAAAGACATGGCATGAAAATAAAATAGGACTTAGTATTAGCTTATTATCCCCTCCTCATATCCGGTAGATTCCAACATGGCAGACTCCATGCAGACACATGCAGGACAATTTTGAACTCATTTTTGGTTTTCAGAATTGGTTTTTGTGAGGTTGGAATTTTTCCTTGTTTTCTTTTTTGCTTTTCCCTTAGTCTTTTTTCTTTTTCTTGTTATTTATATGGTTTTTTTTGTTGTTGTTATTCTTATCTACTTCTGTTAATTTTCTTCTACTTTTTAACTGGATACTTTTTTCTCTCTCCCTTTTCTCACTTTCTTTTTATTTTTCAAATTTAATTCCTTTTATTTCCTCTTTCCAAGCCCTCCATTTTCTAGTATTACTATTAAGCTTAATTAGTCTTTAGATGTTAATTGACTATATTATTGTTGAATTATTTTTTTATTATTAATGATGTACAGTTGTAGCATTGGGTAGGTATTTACTAAAACAATGTTCAGTGTGTGCTTGTGTTTGTATTATTATTCACATCCCTTTTCTAATGTTATAGATGGGACAATGGCAGCTTTTACTGGTTCTTATGGTATGTCAGTATCCAGTTTCTCTTTGCCTCTATGATAGTTTCTGCTATTTTTGCTATTGCCAATAGTGGCACAGTTGTGGCATATATTAACGTCATATATTTATGTCATCAACATAACTGAGGTTTTTGTTTCTGGAAAGCTGGGTGCAGGCATTTGCACTGAATCTTCTCCACCCCCAAAATAATGGAAGTGGTTAGATCATGGGACAGAAGCAAAGACATATAGTTAGAAGCAAAAGAATATAGACAGCCATACAGAGTACATCATTAGAAAGTGCATACTAACTAAAAGTGATTTCTAGCCTAGGAGCGGAGTCTTTCCACTTCTATTTAGCCTCAACCCTCAGAACAAAATAAAACAAAGCAGAGAGGAACAAAAATGAGAAAATGAGGCAATGAACTGTCTCCCCAAACTCCCAAATCTCCCAGAGTTAGTCCACGGGACATCAATGGGGAAGAAATCAAAACCCTATGAGCAGATTTTTTTTTTTTTTTTTTGTATTGGTGATGGAATCACAACCTCATGCTTGCCGGGCAGGTGCTTACACCATTGAGCTTAATTCCCAGCTCCTGAGCTGAATTTTAATAACTCATAAAAGAGACAACAAAATACAATCAATAAGGTGCTTGACAAACTCATAGATGATATAACTTTGATATATTAAGTTTATCAAAATTATCTAAAAAGAATTATCTAAAAAGATAATAGACTAGTTGGTTTATGTCAGTGTCCCCCAAGCCTCATGAATTATGGACTGGACCAAATCTAGCATTTGTGATTGGTTCTGTGTCTAGCGCTTGGATTGGTGGATGCAGAATCTGATGTAATGCAGGAAGAAGGTGTCTCTCTCTCTTGCCGGTTTCCATCGTGCTGTTTGCAGCCGGCCATGAATGGCGGCCTGCCTTGCCACCTGCCTTGGAGCCACCTGAGTATGGACTGAAATGTCAAAGAACTATAAGAAATAAACCTTTCCTTCCTTCATTTTGGCTGTCACTTATTTTGTCTCAACAACTAGTGTAAAGTAACTAAGACATGGACTTAATACACGACTGAGTTTACAAAAGACACTAACAAAAAACCAATTGACCTAAACATAAAGAAACAGTTTAGCAATGAATTAGAGTCCATAAAAAGTTACCAAATAGAAATTCAGGAGGATAAAAATTCTGATGAAAGTATGAGCAGCAGAAGTAATCAATGTGAGGAGAGAGAGTGTCAGAACTAGAAGACGGGGTGCATGCAGATGTCTACACGTGCAAATAAACCTTAACAACAAGAGACATGGAAATGAGACTCAACAGCTGCTACAAGACGCAAAGAAGACCAAACTGAGATTAATTAGAATTAGTGAAAATTCAAAAGATGTCACAAAAGTCATAAAACTGTGTTTACTGAAATCATAGCCGAAAACTTTTATGGGGGAAAACTGAACATACAGATAAGCAAGATATACAAAACGTCAAATAACTATACCCAGAAAAAAAACTTCTCCACAAAGCATCATAGTCAAAATTTTAGAAGTTCAACAACTCAAGAATAGAATCTTAGAAACTATTGGAAAAAAGGAACACACCACTTACAAAGGTAACTCAGCAGACTTCTCCACACAAACTTTAAAGGCTATAACAGCTTAAAGTGTTTCAAGCTCTAAAAAAGAAATCAACCTCCAAGCCAGACTAACCTATCCATAAAATTGTCTTTCAAATTTGATTAGGAAATAAGTTCTTTTCATAACAAAGAACATCTTAAAAACATCATGACTATGAAACCAGAACTCCAAAAATTCTCAAGATTATCCTGTAAAAGCCAACAATGCCAGAAAGTCTAGTGAAATGAACACATAGATGTCTCAGTACCTGACCATGCCTGGGTGCAAAAGAATGAAACAAAGGATTTTTTAACGTTAATGTTCAACTCATACTCCACAAGGACCCAGAGAGGCTGCCACTAACTGAGAACCCTCAGAGTGAGAAAGTCTCAAATGACACCTGAGAACTGAATCCTCTGTGGCCTTTCAATGATAGAACCAGGAAGCAGGAATCAAAGAAAAAAGAGGGTTGTCTAGGTAGGAATTCATGTAGGGGGAAGAATGGGGAAGGTTAAGGTGGTCTGTTAAATGACTAATCTTAGGAACAATCTAAATGATAACTCAAAACCAGCTGTGGTCTCACAGGCCTATTCTCCCCACACTCCGGAGGTTAAGGCAGGAGGATCACCATGTGTTCCAGACCAGCCTGGGTTACAAAGTGAGTTCAAGGCCAGCCTGAACTATACAGCGAGACTGTCTCAAAATAAACAAACATTTAAAAAAGAGCAAGCAGCTAAGCAAATAGGAAGAAAGAGGAATTAGTAACAGGAAAAAAATCCAGTAACTTCCTTTCAGTAATAACTTAAATGTGAAAGGTATGAGCTATCTGGTTAAAAGACACAGTTTGGCAGATTGGGTCAAAACATAAATCTCTGTAAATTAAACAATATACTCTTTGGTAATCAGTGGGGGATAGAAAAAGTTAAGGAAGAAATCAGACAGTTTCTGGAGTTAAATAATAATGCCAGTATATCATACCAGAACATGTATGACACAATAAAAGTCATACTACAAAGGAATTTTAGCTGTAAGTTCTTGCATAGAAAAACAAAGCAACCACAAATAAATACACTAATGAGAAATAAATACACTAATGAAGCACATCGAGGTTTTTGAAAACAAGAACAATCCAAATGCAAAGTTAGTATAAAGAAGTAAATTATGAATTTCAGAGCAGAACTATGTTAATTTTTTTAAAAAAGAGATAAGTGAAATTTAGACTAACAAGACAATACAAAGACTCAATGAGTTGAAATGCTGCTTCCTTGAAAGAATAAAGAAAGCCTTTAGTGAATCTTGCCAAAAGAAAGGAGCCATATCAATGTAATTAGAAATGAGAAAGGCAAAATCACAATGAACACCAGCAAAATCCAGATCATTAATAACTACGTCAGAGCAGTCAGAAAAAATGAGTAGATTTTTAGATATATCAAATATGAACCAAGAAGCTATAAAAAATCTGAATAATCCAGTAACAGGCAATGAAACTGAGGACTAATGAAAAACCTACCTACTAACAAGAGCCCAGAATACAGTGGATTCACCACTGACTTCTACAGCAACTTCAGGAAAATTTGAATGTCAGTGCTTTTTAATGAAGTTCCTGCTAAACTCATTACTGGAAGCTAGCATTACCTCAATTCTAAGACATGGATTGAACTACACAGAAGACTATGGGTCAGTCTGCTTCAGGAACATAGTTACAAAATATCAAGTTTCTGGCAAACTGAATGCAACAAATCACTACAAAGCTCACACTGCAGCCAAGTAGGCTTTATACCAAGGATGCAAAGATGCTTAAACATTGCAAATCAATAAATGTCATGCATCATATAAATAGAAGCAAGGACAAAAATATCAGGATCACCTCAGTGGACGAAAATAGTTATAGAAGGGCATGATCTCAAACTGATAGCATTTATGACAAACTGCCAATATTATGTTAAATGAGGAAACTTGAAAGTTTTTCCTCTAAGTACACACAGCAGGCAAAGATGTCTACCATCACCACTCCTGTTCAATATATTCCTCAAAATAATAGCAAGAGCAATCAGGCAAGGGGAGGACAGACAAGGGAAACACCTAGGAAAGGAAGAAGTTGAACTAGGCTTATTTGCAGATGACAGGTCTCTTTACACAGGAGATCCAAAAAGTTCCACCCAAAGACTACTAGAACTAATATTCATCAAGGCATCAAAATAGAAAATCAGCACATAGGAAATCAGCAGCATTCCAGCACACAAATAATAAACACTGAGAAAGATATCAGGAAATCTATGCTATGTGTAATAGCTTTGAGAAATATTACATCATTAGGGCTTAATCTAGCAAAAGAAGGGAAAGTCCTTTATAATGAAAACTACAATGTCATGAAAAAGGAGATTGAAGAGGATATTAGAAAATGGAACGACACCTCCTATTCCTGGATAGGCAGAACCAATAGTCAAAATGGCCACATTACCAAAACTAATGTATAGATTTAATGCAATTCTATTCAAAACATGAACAGCGTTCCTTAGGAAGGATAACAATCCTCAAATTCATATGGAACCAACAGGGCAAAGCTGGAGTACCACAAGCCTGGATTTATGCTACAAAGCCACAGTGATTACCAAAAGAAGCATGATACTGGCACAACAGAACAGAGGGTACAGCAACAATCCCTGGCACCGCGAGGCACATGATCCTTGTCAAAGTGCCAAAAGCATACATGAGAACAAAGCCTCAATGACAAATTGTGTTGGTTTAACCAGACATACACATGTGGAGGGCTAAATCTAGATCACATCTCTCACCATTTATGGAGTAAACGGGGTTCAAAGTGTACAATAAGTATTGTGAAAGTGAAAGGGAGAAAAACTGCTCAAAAGAAGAACAAATGGGAGATGGAAAAGGGAAAATTATATATATATATATATATATATATATATATATATATATATATATGTGTGTGTGTATGATAGATAATTCTACTACTAAACCTATTAGTTCATCAAAAAGAATGGTTTGTACTCTCATTGTCTGACCATTTCTTTCATTCCTAATCTGAATATAACCATACACAATATATTAACCGTTGTTAATTTCCTATTATGCTCTTTTGAAATTCTGTATCAATGTTTTTGCTCTTTTTTCATTAAAAAACACACTTATGAAGTTAATAAAATTAAATTAAATTAAAATGGATTGCAAATCTAAATAGTAAAAACAGTAACATCTCTTCTGTAGGAAGACAAAATAGGTAAAACTCTTGAAGTTATAAACATAAGTATTTCTGAACGAAATTCTCATTCATTAAGAAACAACATCAAGAAGAAATAAAAAAGGTTATATCAAGCTAAAAAGCTGCTTCATAACAAAGGAAAATCCAATAGAATGAAGACAAAATGTGCAGAATAGGAAGTATATTTTACCACTAGCCCTAGGGCAGAGCATTAATATTCATAGTAAATAACTAAAAAATAGACCTCCAAAAAGACTCAGTCAAAAAATGAGCATCTGAAATGCATAGATAATTCTCAGAAGAAATGCACATGGTAAATAAATGCATGAAAAAAAGTTCAGTATCTTTGGCAACTAGAGAAATAAAAATTAAAACATCTCTGAAATTTCATCATACTTCAGGAAAAATGGCTATTGTCAAGAAATCAAATAATAACAAATGTATTGAGCTTGTGTTGGAAAAGAAACACTTCTCTATCATTGTAGGGAATGTAAGCCAGTATATTCACTATGGATACCGTAAGGGATATTTCTTAAAAAAAAACTAAAAAAAAAAAAAAAAAAAGAATTTCCATTCCACCAAGATACTTATCCTCTGGGCATCTTCCTAAAAGAATTATATTCATCATATTACAATGATATGTGTAAACTCACATTAGTAGCAGCACAACTCATAAGGGCCAAGTCTTGGAAGTCACTTGTACGCCCATCAGCAGATAAATGGATAAAGAAATTATAGGATCCATATACAAAAGAATATTACTCTGCCCTGAAGAAAGATAAAATTGAGTCTTTTGTAGGAAAATGAATGCATCTTGGAAGCATCATGTTAAGTAAAATAAGTCAGATGCACAAAGTTAAATACTGCATGATTTCTCTTATATGAAACACTCAGATTATAAAAAAAGAAAATAATACAGGTGATAGAAAATAGGGAGATAGATCTGTCACAAATGGGAAGGAGACCAAAAGATGGAGGAAGGAAAAAGGATGGGGAATGGAAAGTAAAAAGAATCAAGTTGTGTTATGTACATGTACCAGCTCCCCAAAATGAATATAAAAATCACTGCATGCTGAAAACAAGTAATAATAAAAATTAATGAGAAATACTCATTTGACATTCAAGTGGGCAGTTGGATGTCTATTACATCACAGCTATACCATGTACACCTCCCTTCAGAATGAGTTACTGGTACTTTTTCATAAATGTTTCCTCTAAATAGATGACAGAAATCAGAAATCGTATCTAACATGTCTCTTACATTTTACCACGACCATAACTAAGTTCTGATTATGAGTGAGAAATTCTATTTGTGGAAAAAGGAAGATCATTCTTACTCATTTGGACTTACTAAGTGTAGGTTACTTTGGAGCACTGCAGGTGGTCGTTTTTTTCGTGGCACAACGTTGACCAAATTCTTAGTTGTCTGGTTATTTTATAATATTACTTATAAAACTTTTCTGCTAAGATGCAGGGTAAGCCCAGGCCAGCCTGAACTGCAGAGTGAGACTATCTCTCAAAAACACAAAAAATAATAAATTGCAGAGTAAAAAGAATTCATCTTCCATTTGTACATTCCTCTGTTCTTAACTAGTTATGTAATAGGTGCAGATACCAAAAGGCCTAGTAAGATACAGAATACAATTTGAATTCAAAAGTAAATGTTATGCTACCACTACTCCAAATGTCTCTTTCACACCCTTCCAGAATAATAAGTTTCCTGTCAGTGGTCAGTGATGGTTGCCACACACTGGCTGAGAGTCCATTGAATATACCCACCCAATTCTGCTATCATACTAAAAGCTTGAAACTGCCTATGGTGGTGGTGTTTACAAAATAGGATATGTAAATCCCACAAATCCAGACTTTTGGTCAGGAGAGCCAAGAGGTAAACATTTTTCAGCATAATACTGTGTTCAACTAAGCACAGTAGTACAGTGCATGCTTCTAACAAAATGAGAATACAGACTGGTCATCCAGATATGTCGGTGTTTTTTAAATCTGTGTCTAAACAGTTTGTAATATTTGGTAAATAAATATTATATGTATGTCATATATGCATATATATTCCAATTTATGTACTTTTGATGAAAACCTAAGCAGAGAACTTTTAGAAAAGTCAAAAAAAAAAAAAAAAAAAAAAACCCTCTCCCACGAAGGATTTGTAGTTTCCACAGTGTAATGCTGGAATATCTAACTTAGTGAGTGTCTGATACTAATTTTATGAACTCAGTAACAATTTATCCCCTGACAATTTAGTGAATAAACTTCATTTTATAAGAAAATCTTTGCAATCTCAATTGTGTGATCCTTTTTACATATACTGTCTTGTTTAGTCTCTAAAATAGTGTTTAAAAAATCTCCTATCTATGTCTACAAACTTTACTGTAACAACCAACACTGATAATGGATGTGAAAAATCCTTTGCAACTTTTAAATAATATACATGTAGTATACAAGGTATTTCTTTCAAGCAGAAAAGATAGCCATGTATTTCTTACTTATAATTCATACTTATAAAACATATATGTTTATAGGTAAATAATGCAGTTTTCCATGTTAAGGTACTTTGTGAACATATTTAGCATTAAGTGTTTACAGTAACATCATATACTATTTACATATGATTTGGAGAAACAGTAAAATCACCTTGAATCAGACACTAGAGAAAAATGAACTTATCAATCTAAAGTTCATGTAGACAAGACGTAGAAGAAACTACTTCATGACGACAATTTACATTTTCACTTGAAATATTTCAAAATGCTTTGCACACGTTAAAATTACCTACCCTTTTCAGTATTGTTGTGTTTATTTTCTTCCAACTTGTCTCACTTAATGAACTAAGCCACTCATTTAACTTCCTAGTGCACTTCATTAAATTAACTCTAAAATGTCTTGTTAGAGGTAATTTAGCCAAGCAAAAGCTCAATATTGTATTCATTAACATCCATTTGTTCAAAGAAACTGTGGTGGCTTTGCCCACAGACTAACCCAGAATATGTAGCAAAGCTACAAAGCGAAGCAATAAATTGATTAGAACGAAGAGGCAAATAAATTTGCTTTGAAAACCTGAATCGCCAGGCAAATTGTAAAATCAGAATGTAGATATGCCTTTGGCAATCAAATGGTTTCTCTCAGTTCATTTTGCCAAAAAATGTTTTGCTCGAGGTTCTGTATTCCAAAGGTATAATTATACTCCAATGTAATTTAAATAATAATAGTAAATATGGATTTTTTAAAGTCACATGGGGATGATTCTACATAAAAAACAAGATTATGACAAATAGATTTCAGAAGTAAGATGAATTACTGTACTTGTAGTCCAAGACAGTCATAATGAAACCATCCACAGTTCTTCGTGTATTAAGGTTATTGTTAAGCCCTTTAGCTGACCTGTACACTGTAGGGGTATTCATCCCAATTTTTGTATGCCTGCAATAGGTGCAGATATTTTTTTTGTTGTTCTTGTCATGGAAAAGTATTTGCTAAAAACATAAAATAGAATTAACCAACTTTAAAAATCACTCCTGGATGTTAACACATTTATAAAATCCTTTTCTGCACATGGGTCATTGGGTTTTTCTTTTTTGGTGTTATGTATGTTATGAGACATGGATCTTCATTGTCATCTTTTTCAAAATGGATAGTCAATTATCTCAGCATCATTTTTCAAAAAGCCTATACTTATCTCAGTGATTTTTATTCCACTTTTGTCATATCATTTCCACATATTATCTCGGTGTGTTTCTATTCTCTAGGTTTCTATTCTCCACAAGTTTTCCTCCACTCATGGGCCCACAGTCTGTTTCTTCACTCTGTAGATTATTTCATCCTGTGAGTCTGTTCCTTTACACTTTCTCTTTTTAATGATCTTTCTACATATTTTTGCATGATTATTTTTCCACTTTAAATTTAGTGTCAAGTCCCTTGGTGGCATAAAACTAGTTTATTGGTGCTTTGCCTGACTGTAAAATTTACAAATTCCTTGAGGAAACTAACAACTTTATGATACTGACTTGTAGCATTGAACATGAAGTAGCTGTTTTTCTTTGTGTAAACTCACTTTCTTTCAGGAATATTTCAAGCTTCTTTACACAGGTTTTGCACATTTCTTACTAAAATGTTTTTTAAATCTTATTTTCTGTAGCAATGAAGTTTTCTACTATTTTATTTTCTGATTCTATGAAGGTTGCTGATATTCACATATTAATTGTGCAGCGTATCTTACTTTTTATTTGACAATATTACTGATTCTGCCAGATTTTCTAGGTATACTGTCATATCTTGTTCTAGAATTTGATTTATCTAATGTGTATGCTTTAATCGATTTCTTTTATCTTACTTTAATAATACATTTAATATACTCACATATGTTAGATCAGGAAGTAGAAACACCTTATTACACACACATGTACACCTGTGGATTGATATAAAAATGAAATTTACAAATAGTAAAATATATGTGAGAGAGCTTAAATTTTGTATTTCTAAAATAAAATTCACTGGATTGTGGTTGCCTATGTCTTAACTAATATTTTGGTTCAACTCTTTTTTATGTGGGGTCTTATAGATTTTAATTACCACTTTTGAATTTGCTTGAGAAATGTAGCATTTTTATTCATTTCCTCCATTCAAAACATGTTATAAAGTATTGTGGTTATCTATTCTTTAGAAATTTGCTAGATTTCCTCTGGGAAACTCACTGGGCCTGCTTATTAATTGTACAGAATTTCCTTAATAACTTTTAACTTTTTCTTCTACAAAAATTAGTATTCTTAAGCCTTTTATCTCTATTGAACCAAATTATGTAAAAAGTCATCTTCTTATGAATTTAGTAATTTCAGATAGACTTTTCGGTCTATTTGCATAGAGATTTTCAAAGTATCTTTTTAAAAACAATACAAAAATTTTCGTTCTGGTTTGATGTTGTTACCCTTATTTCTTCTCTCAGTCAATGTGATTATTTTCTCCATTGTCTTGGCTAAATTAGTTAGAAATTGAATATTTTGTTATTTTTCAAAAAAGCAATATTTTTTAATTAGTTAGAGCTATGAATGTTCTGGACTTCACCTAATTAACTACTGCTTTTATATTTATTGTTTTCTTCATTGTGCTGTAATTCAATTAACTTAGTATTAATTTCTAGTTTATTTTTCAGTGAAATTTTTATGTATTTATTTTACCTTTCATTTTTCTTGATATGATATTAAGACTGCTAGATAAAAACTGCTAGATAGCACCTTCACTGTTATTATTTAAATACTAACTTTATAATATTTGTTTTTAATTCTCCTTTTGCCCATCATTGCTTAATAAAAATTTTTACATATCGAAGAATTAAAGGTCTTGATTTACTTTTTTTTCAATTTTATTGCTAATGTATAGCTTTATTGCATGGTGATCTACGAGTAATATTCATAATACAAAATTGCTAATGAAAACAATGCATCTTTGTTGACCTAGCATATAATTATTTTTTGAAAAATTTTGTTTGAGAAATTTTATTGTATGCCACGCAAAATTTGATATATAGATATAAGACACACTAATTATTTATGTTGTATTGGCCTTCTATATCCTAACATACCATGTTGTTGCATTGTTTCAAATTTCCTTGTATTATTTGTATTTATTTATGCTTCTGTTTTCTCCTTTTTAAAAGTAGATGCTGTTGTATTGGAAGGAAAAGTATTAACAATTATATTTATATTGTAAAACAAGACCTTCAGAAATCAAATACATCCTTCTTTGACAAGATTTAATGTTTTCCTCTCTCTTCTCTGTCTCTCTCTCTCCTTTCCTCTCCCCTCCCCTCCCCTCCCCTCCCCTCTCCTCTCCTCTCCTCTCCTCTCTTTTTTCTTCCTCATTTGGTTTAGTTCTTATTAACTAGACTTCTTTTTTAGCACCACCCCATCAGGGCTGTTTGCTGCAGATGGAGGTGAAAATTCAGGTGCCCATTGGGCTGCCCTGGCGCTGCAGAGGTGGGGAACTTCACTTGCACTCAGTGCAGAGCAAAGTCCCAGACACCCACTCGGCCTTTCCTGACATAACTATAACTTGAAAGTGAATGTCTGGTGTAATAAGGCTCGGAACTCCTCATTACAGTCAGGTAATGCTGGACTTTAGGCTCGTTACTTGGCCTTTTCTGCCTAAGTAGGAACAGTGTCACAACTTTTATTTTTCTTGGAGTATTAAGCAGATGCCTCAGACTTATCATCTAAATATGTTGTGTTTTGCTTGCCTGCACTTTCCTGGTCCTTTGCCTAGAGAGAGCAGGCCTTTGATGGGGTTCTTTTAATTTCCCCGTACTCTTTGGCATTTCTTGGTAGTCTGCTTCTCCAGTGCCCTGAGATATACACGAAACAAAACGCAGGCAATATATCCCTACATTG
Organism: Cavia porcellus; assembly: GCF_034190915.1. Lineage (NCBI taxonomy): Eukaryota > Metazoa > Chordata > Mammalia > Rodentia > Caviidae > Cavia > Cavia porcellus. The sequence goes on along the minus strand of NW_026947503.1, from coordinate 48,277,736 downwards.
TTCCTTACATTCCAAAGTTACTAGTTAATCTTATTCCCTTTCTTTACCTTTTGTAATTGTGTTAAATTTGTTTATATATAATTGCCAAGATGGTTGGTTCTATATCAACGAGAGGCAGATATATCTAATCTATGTAATCTTTTTTAAATAGTCTCTAAAACTACCTATTTTATTATATAAATAGGTTCGGTGTAAACTGAGGTGGTTTTCAAAATATGTGTTTGAAATTATATATACTTTCTCTTTCACTCAGCAGATGCTCCATCACTGAAGATGCTAATAACAGTCATTAGTTATTAAATGATTTGTATACACTAAACACTATGTTAAGAACTTTCACATGTTTAATATGGAAAGGAAACTTGTGAGGCAGGGCTTCTGATTCTTATTTTACATTTATGGAAATCGAGGCTCACGTTAACTATTCCACTTTAGCTCATACAGACAGGAAAAAATAAAAATAAAAAAGGAAATGTATCACTGGTGAAATTTGGCTCCAAATCCAGGTGACAAGCTGAAGTTCTTTGTACTCAGTATATGTGATTGCCTTTAGGAAGCCATAATCAAATGGAAAAAGATAAGTACATAAACTAACTTGACAGTTACACTGAAATATGAAGATTGAGTTAGTAGCTTTCAGCATAATACTTTATAATGGCTCACAAACACTTTAAAATAATATCTTACAAAGTGTTAGTGTAATTATCTTCCATATTGTAGTTAATCTCTCTCTTGGCTCTTTATCTCACATATTGCAGGCATAATCAAATTCACAGCCAATTTTGATTGCAGAAAGGAGACTATAGCACAGATTTTGCTACAACATCCAATTGGTCTTGGAATAGTTCACTCATGCTTGAGATCTAATAGCTGATCACAGATACTTTCTGATTGCTTTCCCGCTTTTCTCCCACCAGACTTACCTGCTGTGAGGTAAAGGATCACCAGGTATAAATAACCATACTGGCCTGAGTCATACCCAGGCTTCCCGAACACAAGACGGTCCTCTCCTAGGTTGCATGTAAGACAGTGTACTGATAAGTCTGAAATAAATACTAAATTGTCCACATTTATATATTTTCTTTAAACAAGAAAAATATGAAAATGCATACTATTATTTAATGAATCGAATGATGCTGTTACATAGGGCATGAAGACAATATGAAGTGTCTCAAAGGAAAGGAAGAAACTATACCACATGAAGAGTCTACAGAGGCTTTCTAACTCACTGAATCTGTTCTAAGGTTTTTGGCATATTGTGAAGTAATAGACTGATGAAATATGTGGTTGTAAACGGTGGCATCTTGTTAACCTTTTGTGAAGATATCAGAAGGAATAAGGAACACCTTTGGGATAATATAAGTTTGAAGATTACTCAATATAAAAATACTTTAAAAGTCATTCAGCTTAAAGTGAATTACATATGCTTTAACAGAAATATATTTGTTCCAATTTTCAGATCTATTCTATGATAATACATGGCTGTCAGGTATAAGCTGTCTACAAATATTAATACATGTATATATACATATCCAGCCTCTATAGAGAGTATCATTTTCACTTCCAAAATAATTGAGAAAATAAGTGCTTTTTCAAAAGAATCTCCTAGAATAAAATGAAACATTAAAAATGTATGTTTGAAAAATGTTACTATTGGTGTGCAATTTTTATTGCCAAAATGATAAGTATTTCAATTCTAAAGAAAAGATTTTAACATTCAAGTAAATTAAAATACTTGAAAAGCTATTTTGCAATGTTCTGTCTTGTAAATGAATAATTTCAGGAATTAACTTTTACCCAACTTACTAACACTATTAAAATCCAACATCTTCCAATTATTTGCTAAAGTAACTGGCATTGAAGAGATGGAAATAAATTATCAGAGCTTCAGCAACACCCTTTGCATGACTGGTAAATATGGTCAAAAATGTGTATCATGATTTAATAAGTAGATCTAATGAAATCTGTCTGCCATTAGTTTTTGTATCTTTGAGAAATATCCTTTTTGGCTTTCCTATCTATTAGAAACAGAACTTCCAGCAAGTTTAATTTAGAATAAAAGTAGATGTGTTTTAATTTAGCTGATTCATATATTAGTTAATTTAGAATTACACAGACTTTTTTGAAAATAAAATATTTTTAATTAGAGTGGCCTCACTATAAGCTAATAGATTAGTTGTTATTTCAATAAGCAAAACAATTTAGTATTATTAATGAAGTAAGTGAAATGAAAAATAAATAATTCATTTAACAACTAGAATTTCTTTTATAATTTGTGGGTTTTCATGTTTAATAATAGATAAAGTTGGTGAGTGTAATACAGTATATAATAGCACAGAAACTCACAGAGGCTTTTGACAACAATTTAACTCTTTGGGGTTCTGTTTTGGTTCCTGTCTCACAAAACCACTGTGTTTGAGCCTGCAGCTGCCTGCCAGGTTCTTTAAGGCTAACTGTACCTTGCTACTTCACAGCAGCATTAACAGGAGACAGAGAAAGACCTCTCACTACACACTCACAGACATATAGCTAGGCTACTTACCCATAAATGAATAACTACATACATAGGACAAGAGCAAGAGTGACCTGTATTGACAAAAACACTGAGTCTTGGTGGAGAATAGGCTAGTTCATTCTTTTAGCTATTAGCTGTTTTTTAAAAAACACATTTCAGGTAAAATATTTGATGAATAAACTTCTTCATCTATACATCTAAGATGAAAAACTAAAATTGTACTACTAATGTCTGTCCTAAATACTATATCTATTCAACAAGTAATCTTAGATTCTTATAATATGAAGATTTTAATTGAAGGATATGATACTTGCTTAATTTTCCACTCCGATGTGCTCACACACATAGAGTACATTATATAAAACGTAAAAAATGACTTTGTTTTGTTTTGTTTTTACTATAAAACAGTTCTAATATATTAGCTACATCATTGCATGATTTATTCTTGGCAGAATGTGTTCTGCAGCTGTTATTCATATTCATTCTATTTTAATATTTTCTTTATCAATTTGTAAACAGGAGTTCAGATTTTTTTAAAGCAATGAAAACCTCAAAAGAGTTGATGCTGTCTGCAAAAAAAGATGCTGAATACTGCTCACCATGGGAACCATCCATAACACAAAAATGTACACAGATTTTCAAAACACCCTTTCAAATCTCAATGCCATTAAAGTTGAAGTTTATAGGTTCTCCCAATTGCATTTGCATAACCCGAGAATAGAAGCCATTCCTGTAAAGAGGCTTCGGTACATATGTCAAAGAATTCTGATGACATTATAATAACAGAGTGGGGATGGGGTAGTTTATGATTATTTTGGAACCTCAAGACATTTACTTTCTGATATAAAATATTAGTGAAACAGCTGAGAGTCTAATAAAATTATTAAGTGAGCACATCTCATAAGAGAGAAACTCAGTAGCATTGATTTGGACTGCAAAATGGGTTTTATGAACTCACAGTTACAGATGTTAGTGGTGTATCTAGTGAAGACATGCAGCGCTTTCAGAGATAGACACTATTGTGACAACTTCATTCTTTGGTGACTTTCAAAGTTATGGTGCAGGCAAGAGTTTGGGTTGATGCTGTCCTATATTTTCATTTAATACAGAAATAACTTATTTTGTAAAACATATGGGGAGTGGTTTTTGTGTTTTGCTATTAGGTATCTGTGACTTCAAGTTCTTTACTGCTGCAAGAGATTCAATTCGGGTTATTTTTATTTTATTTTTGCTTTTAAAATTATTTTGCAATATTGAGGAGCCTAGGACCTTGCACATGCTAGGCAAATGCTCCAACACTGAGTAACTAGAGCTCTTTCCCTTTCGAAACAACATTCAAGACTAAATTCTATAGGCTGCTCCTAGAATTTTGATCCTCTAACCCTAGCCTCCTGATAGCATATCCACCACGCCTGGCCAGAGCATGAAATTTTCTTTAAATAGGAAGAGAGATAAAAATACCTGGCGATGATCAGAAACGTTTTTATCTACCCAACAGTGCAGTAGCATAAGTTGCTATAAGCACAGAATTTACAGCAAGAAGCCAAATCCTAAGTGTTGGTAGCAACCAGATGCTGGAGGAAGTATTACCACCTCCAGCAGGAGAGCACTGCCTTTTTTCGTGACTACTAGAATAACCTCTGCACATGGCTTTCTCCTTCTTTTTATCTGTAGTTCATTACGGTACCCTGCCTCATAGCTCCCAAAGCTAGAGTAATGAGCTACATGATCAAAAGTAGCCTGCAATTCACTGAATACTAGGAAAGAGTCACTTATTACCAATGTAGTTATTATTAATCTGGATACTAATTCAGCCTAGATTTACCAATGGACAATAAAGACCCATAAGTTATTTATAAAATATTTAGTGCATTTTCTCTTTATGAACAATGCGTTTGAATATCAACTGGCAAAAGTATAAGCCCACAAAACTATCATTACACAGAAGTATGCATATCCAAAACGTTGTATTTGCATGAATGCAACTTTATTGTCTAAGATTTAACTTCAATATTGAACTTATTAGCATCGCATTTTAAGCAGTTGACTTAACTGTAGACATTTTCATAATTATGTCTGAAGTGATCTTTTACTGTTTTAAGGTCATTTCAATGGAGAATTAATAGTGTTTTAAACAAATAGTACTAGAAAAATTGCACTCACCTGTGAAAAAGGAGGACGAGGAAGATAAGTGGAGGAGGAGAGGAGGAGGAAGAGAAAGAGCAAAAAAGAAATGAGGGACTGTAACATGAACCTTACACCTTCTTAAAAATTAATTATATATGAGAAATAGGTCAAAATGCAAAAGACACAACCAAATAACAGGAAGAGAACACAAAGAGAATCTAAGAAGCTTAAACTTGGTGATAAATTTTAGCTACAACACAAAGAAAGAAAAAAAACTGGCAAGTTGGTCTTAAGTGTAGAAATGTCTGTTCTGAGAAAAACTCTAGTAAGAAAACAAAACAACAACTAATAAAAGACAAGCCATAGAGTAAGAAATAATATTTGTAAGACTCACATGTGATTAAAGACTTATGTCCAAAATATGTAAAGAATTCTTAAACTCCCCAAACTAAAACAGTTGGACAAAAATTTGTGCAAATAATTCAACAGTTCACCAAAGAAGACATACAGATGTCTAATCAGAATATAAAAATACTAACATCACTTGCCAATAATGCCATACAAATTTAAACTACAATGAAATAGAACTACACATTTGTTAGAATGTCTAAAATACAGAAAACCTGAGAATATCAATTGCTGCAAAGATGCTGGAACATATAACCGTTTTTATTCATGGCTGTAGGGCATGTAAAATTATGCAGCTTCTTTGGAAGACAGTTTGGCAGTTTTTAACCAAAGGAAAAATTACAGTTTTATTGTATAACTCAGCAATTGCATTCCTAAGTGCAATATTCACCCAAATGAGTTGAAAGTTTATGTTAAGACAAAATTAAGTGTTTACAGTAATGCTATATATCCATAATTGCTAAAAATGAAATTGTCAAGATGCCTTTCAATAGATGAATCAATAAGCTAAGGTATATTCTTACAATAGAATGTTATTTAGCAACGAAAAGCAGTTACCATGCCAAAATAAGATGTGAGTGAGTTATAAAGGCATATTGCTAATTCTGAACAAACTAAATACTATATGAGAAGAATTATACAACATTTTGGAAAAGGCAGAACTGTCAAACAGTAAATGAATAGATATTTGACAGAGATTTAGGGGAGGGGATGGTGTGAATATATGAGGCATAACACATTTTTAAGGCAGCAAATCTATTCAAAATACCCTACTTGTATAATGGTTGATCTGGATTGTCAGGCTGACTGGATTGGAACACACTGTGGAGCACATGTCTGATGTGTTTGTGAGAGTGCTCTGGAGAGGATTGGTGAGTGGGATAGATGATGGATGGGGGTTACCCAGCCCAGATATGGACTGCACTGTCCAGTAGGACGAGGGCCCAGATGGGACAAGAGTGGAAGAGCAAGGAGGCCTGGGAACATAGGTTGTTTACTTTCTCTTTGGTCCCTTACCAAGGCCCTTCTGCCACTCTCTCTCACTGCCACATTGCCCTGCCTTGACTTAGGTTCAACGTCATAGAGCCAAAAGATCAAGGACTTAAACCTCTGAAACGATCAGCCAAGATAGATCTTTTATTCTTAAAGGTGATTTTCTTGGCTATTTTGTTACCAATACAGAAAGCTAACTAGCACAACAGTAGATGTATAACATTACAGAATAACAAAGTAGGATGTAAAGATGTCAAACTTTACTAGAAATGTAGGAAATCACATTACTGAAGAGGATGAAGGAAACATTTCTGGCATAACTAACTTTGGAGATGAGTATACTCTATAAGACTAAAGGCAAAAAGATCTCTATATGAGGACTGTAACCTTGCTCAAGGTTTTCCCCCTATGGGACTATTCTTTAACAATTCTGATACAGCTGTGGGTGAATGCTGAAACTGAACAGTTATTTAAATAGGTGGAACATGGCAGGAACCAAGATTTAATTGCTGTAACTGCAAGTTACAAGTGAGCGAGATGCATAGACTATAATGACCCTTTTGATAATGAATTAGAATTGGAAATATCAGTAAGTATTTATATTTTACTTAATATACATACTGTTACATTCACACACACAGAGGCAACAGAACACAAATATCAGATAGTATCCAAATATATTTCCTTGCTTTGCCAGTTGAGAAGGTCTAACATAATCACAAACACACCTAGTCTCAGATCTTGGTTTCTGATACCTTTATCCAATTAAAGAGCCAGGATTCCTTTCAGAATGCTAATGTTAGGACTGGAGTAAGAGATATGTCGGATAAGTCTGGAGCATTTTGTAATAACAGAAAGTAAGAAAATTCTTAAAAATAAAAAGAAAACATAATGATAATGGAAAGTCAAATGATATGACAGTCAAATGAAAGAGCCCCCAAACTGGAACAATCTGAGTACCAAAATAAATAAAATTATATAGATTTACTAAGTACACTATAAATAATTGTGATTCCATAGTGACATTAACAAGGGTTGAATCAATGAGAAGAATAAACAAATTTCTCATGCAGGGGACATCAAATGATTTATGTAAACACTCTGCTCTCTCTTAAGTGTTGTTCATAGTGACTTCCTTCCAAACAGGTCAGTATGGAAAGGAAGAGAAGCAAAATGTCACATATACTTGTAATATTATATATTACAAATTATGAAGCCTTATTTTCATTGGGTAACAGAAGTGAAAAATTTTGTAGAAGAAAAATTGTACACGGAGTGTCAAAGGTACAGCTTTTTTGAGTAGATGAAAGTAAGAAACTTTGACTTGTATTTCCTCAAAGCTTCATTTCAGCATTGTCCTTTACAAGTTAAATAATTTTTTGTAACTTACTTAATTTACCTGAAGCCTCAATTCTTCATTGTTCACAACTCATAATGCTCCTAAGTAACAAATAAAACTATTTCCTTGTCTATTCTTTGCCCCTACTACTTAAGAATGACTGTAATTGAACAGAAATACAAGAGAAAATAGAGCACATCAGAATGTCCTAGCTGGAGATGGAGGGATTCGACTAGCCTGAGAATTACTGTGCAATTAATCCAAAAAGGTGGTTATGAACACTTCATTATTTCTAATTAAATGTAGTGTTACTCCTAAGCAAACTAAGGGAGTACAACAAATGCCGTCTGGGTTTCTTGGAAGTTGGTGCAAAGTTCATTTGATATTGGTTGACAACTACTATGTCCTCTGCCCTAAATTAATCTGAGCTACAATGCTGGCAAAAAGGATATCATTCCTTTCCTTAGAAAGTATCCAATCAGTTGAGAGAGTGATGAAGGATAATTACAAAACAGAAGAGAGATTTAATGCCAAACTTGGTGAAAATGTTAAATTCACTGGTCAAGAAAATCAACAAATTCCATGCATATGAAGTATGAAGCAAAACTACACTAAAAGCTTTTATGTCCAAATTGTTCTAAAGCATGATAAATAAACTTTAAAAGATTAAATTCAGCCAGAACAAAAATGGACTCACTTTGAAGAGAAGAATAAAGATGACTGCAGATTTCTAATTGCAAAATAATGCAATTGCAAAGGGCATGGAGCGGTTTGATAGGGATTGCTTACCAGGTACTTTATTATCTTCTCTCCTTTGGGGTAGAAATCAACAAGCTGCTTCTAATATTTATGTGGAAATTCATTAAAAGTTGAACAACTGTACCAACTCTAAAAAGGAGAAAATGTTAAGTCTGACACTACCTGATTTCTCAATTCATAATATATTATAGTAATCAAAATAGTGTGATACGATACAACGATAAGCAACATAATAAACAGTTCAGAAAAATAATTACAACTCATATAATTATGGTTGGTTAATTTTTGAACGACATGCTCAATACACTACAATGAGAGGAAAGGATAATCTTTTCAAAAAAAAGATTAGGGAACAATTGCTAAAACAACTATAAAATGATAGTGTTACTTCAGTACACAAAAAAACCACACCATAACTCAAATTTAATCATACACATAAATTGACAAAATAAAACTAGAAAACTACAGGGAAATATTAAATAAATATCTAAATGTTAAAATAAACATACTTTCCTTATATGACAATTTCATCAAAACTGAAATAGTTTAGCTACTAAAGATACAATTAAGAAAAGAAAAAAGAAAAAATCTGAGAGACAAATATCTGTAATTGTGTACCAAATAAAGGATATGTATTCAAAATATATGAATAATTAAAAGTCAAAAATAGGACAAATGACACAATACAAAATAGGTAAAATTTTGAATGTACATTTCACCAAAAATTATTACAGCAAAAATTTTACAGCAATGTAGAGGCATAGTTTACATAATAAACATCAATTTGGTTTGAACGTCCACTTTCTATGTTTTAATTTTGTAACTGGAACAACTATTTCTAAGATGATAATATGTAATCTATTAACTAGTGATTTCTTACTTTTTTATTTGAAATTTTATATTACTTGTACCCTTTTTCTGTTTCGTTTTTTTCTCTTTAAATAAAATTTAAAAAAACATCAATTCGAACACTGACATATTTACTTAAGATAAAATAATTTCATTTGTATTTACATCAAAAACTGAAAACATTTATCCATAGATTTATACACAAATGTTCTCAGAATATTTTTATCATAGTCCAAAACTAAAAGATCTCAAATATCCTTCAACATTGGTAATACATGTAAAATGTTGTATATACATTAGAATTCTAATTACAAAGAAATGGAAACAAACTATTGATATATACAAAATGGATAAGTATAAAATATTTATATTAAATGAAAAAAAGCTAGACAAAAAAAAAGCTATACTTTGCATGCTTCCATATCCTAGAAGTGGAAACTGGATTTAATTTCAAATGGGATTAAGATAGTCTAGAGGTAACCAAAGGACTGTAAAATTAGAATGTTTATGGTTGTATAACTGTATAAATTTATAGAAATTACAAAAACAAATATAAATGTCTATAAAGTATCTAGCTTAATAATATGTAAACTATTAATTTTTAAATGCAAATAAAAACAATAAAGCTTTAAAAAACAAAATTCAGAAAAAGAGAGAACATTAATAAATAATCTGACATATATGATAGAAATTTCATTTTTCTCAAAAACTCTGATATACACATACATATACATTCATGTATCCACTTCTATTTATATTCAACAATGAATTCTCACATTTGAGAGTGAAACAATAATAATTCAATGAAAATTCTTTCACATTTCAAAATACACAGGAACATACTTCACAATTTATTGTGAGCTAAATAATACTGCCATAGTTAATATACTTCAAAGGTATTAAAAGAAAATTATAAATCAGTATTTGTGTTGAACATAAAGATGTCATTAACAAAATACTAAAAAAATGAATATAGATGCCTATGAAAGTATACTTTAAGAGACCAACTGAGATTTATTTTAAAAATGGTTTAACATTTTAAAAAATCAATCAACATAACACATTACATTAATAGAATAATAGAGAAAAATCGTATGATTATGATCATCTCAATAGATACTGAAAAGCTTTTAATAAAATTTATATCTTTCTTGTCAGGACTTGGGGAATAACTTAGCGTTCTAAGAAAAGAAGAGAACTTTCCTCATTAGAAAAGGCATCTGAAAAATTCATACAGTTAAACATGATAATTAAGTAAAATATATATTTCTAGTATTTCAGAACTGGGTAAATGTATTTCTTCCCCCATTTGCATTTAGAATTATTCCACTAGTCCTAGTTAGTGTAGTAAATTAAGAAATAAAACATAAAGTGCATTAATTTAGAAAAGAAACATATTTATAGACAATATAAAGATATATATAGAAATTCTATGACACTATTATGTGAGTTTGGCAGCGTTATAATATACACAATCAATATTTTAAAACAAGTGTTATTTCTGTATATTTTTAGTAAATAATCTAAACATCAAATTAAAATATTTTAAATGGCATGGAAACTATGAAGATGCAAATAAATGTAACAAATATGCCCAGGAGTTCTAGATTAAAAATATATAAATGTGACTGAGTAAAAGAAGTTTCCCTAAAGTGACTTTATTTTCATGGATATATCGATTTCAATATTGTTAGTTCATCCATTTTTTCTAACATAGGTAATTCAACACAAACCATATTAAAATATCTGATCCTTTAATTTATACAAAGATGTAAGGAGCTAGAAAAGCCATAACAGTCTTGAAAAAGAACAAGAATTTATACGCAGGATTCCAAGTCTGCTATAAAGGTTTAATAATAAAGATGATTTTTATTAGTATAAAAAGAACCAAACAGATAAAATAGGAAGGCTAGAAATAGGCCTACATGTATGGAGTCAACTGACATTTAGCCACAATGCCAAGTTAATTGTAACAGTAAATTACATAAAAAATGTGGATTCCTCATTTTATACACAAAATTAATTAGTTATTAGACTATAGACAAACGTATTTTATATATATATATATATATATATTTATATATATATATGTTTATAGTTATATAAGTTTTTGTCTTAGTTACTTTTCTCTCATTGTTGAGACAAAACACCTGATGTCCAAAGTTAGGGAAGGGACGGCTTATTTCTTAAAGTTGGAGGTTTCAGTTTCTACTCAGTAAGCTCCAAGCAAAAGGGTGGCATGGCAGGGCTGTCGTTCATGGCTCACCAAACAGCAAGGGCTAACTGTACAAAAGGAGAGAGAAGACACACCTTCTTCTTGCCATTACACTATATGGTGGCTCCACCGCTGGGCAGGTGAGGCACTCTTACCACCAATCCAAGCTCTAGACAACAAACGCTAAGTTTGGCCACCTTCAGGATTGCATGAGGCTTGTGGGGGGGGGGTATCTGAACATAAACCATAACAGTTTGACTTCGCTAAGCACATCAGACTTCATTACAAAATGAATAGACAAGCTTCTAACAGGAAAACAGTAGCATTCCTTGAACAAGTCAAACTCATTTGTGGTGAGGAATCTGTTTGCTTTCATAGGAGATGAGGAATGGCACAAGGCACCATTCAGATGGTGCAGAAAATGTTCTGTATCTTGTTTTGAAAACTGCATGCACATAGTTATCACAGTGAACACCTGAAACATAGACAATTCACATTAAATATACCTTAAGTTTAAAAAATCGAGAAATTGAAAGAAAATTTCAGAAGTGTTATTAATATGAAATAGTCTTTGCCTGCCTGGAGAATTCTGCAATAAACCTATGGAGGGCAAAAGGTGATGGAAGAGTGGGCAGTTGATCTTATGAAATAGAAATTAATGACATAATTATAGTCTATGTAGGAAAGTTATAATCTAAACACTTTGAATCTTCTACAGTGTTAATCACCACGAGGTCTAAAAAGGGAGAGCATCTCCAGAGAAAAGAATTTTCTACTAAAAATGCGCATTGATCAAAATTCTTACCAGCAACTCAATCCAGGTATTGTTAACAGGCATGATTCATTATTTTGACAGTTAGATGTCATAACTATCTTTGATCCTTTTCCTTGGGGATATCTTGCCTACAAGTGATAGAAAGTCAGAGCAAGTAGGTGAGCAGGAATCTCTTTTCCTTGGTCTCTCTATTCTCATACAAAAGATAAATATACTTAGCTTCCACCAGTCCCCAAGCTCACTGGGACTATCAAAATACTGGACAGAACGGGAATACTGAAGGATCCTTATTGCTTTTTCCCCTGCCCTGAAATGCAGTCCTCTTGCCTTGCCTCACTACTAGGTAGGTCTCACTGGGGATGACCATCCTGGTGTCCCCTCCACCTTGTTTTCTGCCATCACCTATGCCAGTGAACAACTGGAGAGCATTTCCTTGATCACACAGGGCTTCCAGGAGATCTTCCAGGTATTTCTGCTCTTTGACTAATCACTCATGTCATCTCATCGTTCCTGGAAGTGTGTTGCCTGAGATGATCAGCCATGTCCCCTGCAATAAAACTCAACAGGAAAGCAATAAGAATTCCTTGGTTACAAAAGGAGCCCTGTCTCCCCACCACTTCAATCCATCCTTGTAAACGTTGCAGACTAACTTTCTATATTCCTTTGTGCTTTTAGTGCTATGTGTGGCATGGACAGTAAGTTACTGTACAACTTAAAATAGAAGCTACTTGAAAAGTCACAAAAATAAATTACTTCTTTAGTAATTCCTCTGAGCTTCACTTATGGAGGTATCAGTCACCTAGATTATCCTTTTGGTAAGTCTGGGATCAGGGAAGCAGAATATCAGCAACATAGCCAGGACTGAATTGAATGTTAGTGGCTGAGACAGTAGTGGTAATCAGAATTCTAGTCTTCCACACGAGCTCAGAACATTCTTTTCACACAAAGATGAATTTAGCAGCATGTAATTTTCCTTCTTATCCACTAAATGTAGGATTGAATTAGGGTTTACCTAGAGAGATCTAATTCGTAGCTTTCAAAATAAGCAAAAGCCGTTAGACTACAATGTTGAAATTGTGATCACATTACATATGCATAAGAAGACAGTATCAAGTAAAGCTTTATTTACATTTTCTAAGTGGGTTTTTTCCATTTTATATAAACTAATGAGTTGTGCTGTTAGGGAATATGTGTATTCCTCTTTGTGTAATGGATTAAGTGTAAGTCCTGTTAAACACAAGGCCATAAATCACCCTGTGTTCTCTATGCCTAATTAAGGGTTTAAAGGGAGGAAAGGTAAGTTTTTGAATGAAGGGCTCTACTCAGCAGTTGTATTTGTTATTGCAGTAAAATAGTAGACAGATAAAACAACAAATTTTATCACTCCTCAGTTTTTAAAAACATTTTAGCTGTTAAGACTCCTGACATATCACACAAAATTTATTTGAATTAATGCAAGGAACTGTAATAATATTAAACATTGACCAGATAAACATTTCAAACTATAATTAGGTTTAAGTAGAAAATAGTATGTATTGACAATGTAAATAAAATCAACTGCAGGGAAGTTTTAAAGAAAATAAAAGTTCCTAAATTTCTTCTAATTTTAGATACATATATGTCCACAGAGTACATGGAATCTTAAAATACTAAACTGTTATATATTTCAAGTAAGACTAGAATGGCAACAGTTAATTCACTCTCTTCCTGGTGGAAGAATTTTTCCAAGTTATAACAAAAAATAAGTTTCAGAAAATATATAATCTCTTCACAGTATAAACCAACTTTAAAAAGCTATTTTGAAAAACTTTAAAGTATGTTTCCTATGACATTTAGGGTTTGAATAAGATGGAGAAGTCAAGATTCATTAGCCCATAGAAGTATTACTAATATTTAACTATACATAATTAATAACACTGATATTTGGCTTTATTTCCCTTCTTTTTGTATTATGCCTGCAGTGAAATACAGGACAGAAAAAATTAAGAAGAAAAAAAGAAAATTTATCTTGACTTACTGGACTTTTACTGTATTCACAATAAAAGACAGATTTACAGAATCTCTAATTACGTTTTATTCAGTAAATGTTCGTTCTCTTCATTATGACAAGTAATTCACTTGGTGATAGAAAGTCAGTGAATTTAATAGCACACAAAGGAAGCAAATTGACCACTTTTATGGATTTTCCAGACTTGTTAGGTCTTAATCTTAAGGATTAAGAAAAGATTTTTAGAAAAAAATTATCAAATATTATTTGTAGAATTCAGAAATCTGCAGCTTGTGCATAATATCTCAAAACTAAAATCCATGCTGCATTCTTCCCTGTACCCCTGGCCTACTTCTCACCTTTCATTACTCAGTCCTCACCCCACCTTCTGCTCTGGTGGGGATACATGTGGGAAGAATGGGAGATTTGCATTCATTCTAGATTTCCTAATGTAATGGCCACCTAAAGGCACGGTAGCTGTGTATACAGGAGTTTGGACGGCAAAGCAATTTCAGACTCTCACTCCTGTCTGAAGCATCTAAACTTTTTCATTTCTGGTGAACTTTTGATTAGGCGTCATGCTGAAACTTTGTATTTCTTGAGGGCCCCAGACATGACACAATTACTTCTGTTATCAGATTCTAGAGTCTGTCTTCTCTTAGTATTGGAGTTCTGTCTGAACTTTGACAATTGCTCAGTGCACTATCACCTCTATTTCCTCTTATGTATATTGGCTTTTACTACTGCTTGGGTTCAATATCTATTAAATGTTCATCAATTGTTAAACATGTTGCAATATTTAAAAATAACATTGTAAGCAGGAAAAAAAAACAGTCTACTAGAATTTATGAGAGGAGACCTGCACAAAAGGAATTTGAATTGTTCGATTTGGCATTAACAGCAGGAAAAGAAATGAAGAGAGCGTGGAAATGCAGAAAAAGGGCTGTTACATGTCAATTGAACTCTAGAGCACTCACAATGCCTGTAATACTGAGATGAAGTAAGGGAAGAATTTATAGGCACTTCTAACTGGAACCTCTGCTTTGAATTATTAACTGCACTTTCATTTACAGAGAGGGTTGTAGAAATACATGTGATCCGATATGAACTTTATTGAATGTTGAGTACTTGATAGATGTCATCTATCTGTTTAAATATTTTCCCAGTTATTAATTATACTAGCTGACCTTTGCTGCATTTGTGTTTGGAAAAGCTTTGCACCATTCCTACAAATCTGAGTGTTCAAGCCAATGCAATCTTTGTATTTCATTCCAAAGGAGCTGCGTTTATTAAAAGCTCTAATTTCTCCAGAAGAAAATTATCTAATTAATTTTCATGTAATTTTATTTATACATTTCTTGTGAAGTTTATCACAGTCCATTTGAAAGTACATTCATAAAACTTACCAGATCCCAAAAGATCTATCAGTGACACACATGTATTCTTTCCCTTGCCACAAACATATATTGAGAAAACAAGTGAGTACTCAGGAAAAATAATTGGTTCAATGTACTTAGGTAAATGTAGAAGAAAGGAACATAATAATGACCTCTCTGAAATGGTGGTCTGTCTCTTATTTGACCTATTTCTAAAAATATGTTATTTTAGCATAGAATATTCACCAATGTTTGAAACTAGACCTACCTATATTCACGCACTACAGTGGAAGTAGAATCCAAGAGTCAGATCATGATGTTGGCTATTTATCTCCAGCGTCTTGTTGGAAAATGGATGCACAAACCATAAATACCAATTTAGGTTGCTGAAAGGAGACCACAGTTCTCTGTTCTCATAACCAGAATTACCTTTTCTGTGAAATCATTGATTATGTATGTTTTCCCTTAACTGCCTCCAAAACTTGTTAAATGCTGTTTCACAGAAAAATAACAAATTACATATTATGATCTGGTTGCTTAATATGGGTATCTCAGAATAGAAGAAAAAACAGGGTCAAAGTACTTTAAAAATATATTAATTACTTTAGTTATAAAGAACATTCTGTAGAATAAAAGCAGATGTGAATATGATGCACATTTAAAGTATCTGAAATGTAAAGAAGATAATACACCTGGATAGAGTTATGTAAATTGCATGGGTAAAATTGTTCCCTAGGGATACTTCGGTGTGTCCTCTAAATCCATTTTTTTAAAGAAAAGAAAAATTAGCATAATCTTTGGATATGTCCTTATACTGATGCATAGCATTTTCTTATTCTAATGCATTAATAAAACAAACATTTTAAAAGAATTAGCATATGCAACTCTTTATGATTACAAATTATCTGTTTAATTTTGTAATCAAATATTTTTATTGCTTCAATCATTCGACAGTGTTCTCAAAGGAATCGCATGACTATAATCGCTCTCACTCTCAGGCATGTATCTTTTCATTAGATTTAAGTATTCATTTCTTAGACATGATTACTTATTTTTAATAGTAGGAGATAGTACAAACAGCAGGGGATTAGGAGCAAAAGACTTGAGTTCAGTTCTTAAAACTGATTTATCAAGGAAAGTTGGACACATTCTGATATTTTTGTGGTTCCTTGTCTGCGCAGAAATGAAAATATATTGCCGTTTTGAGAAACTGATAATGTATACGAAAAACCACAAAGTATTATTTACATGCTGTTACTATTGTGGCGCAGGAAATAACTTTAGATAAATAGCCTGCTACAAGTCATCTTTTTGTTTTGATACTAAAGACAGGTATACACGTAATGAACGTGTGGGTCAAAGTGTCATTCTTTTCTCTGCTTAACAATTATGGTACTTTACAAACCAAACAATTGAGCGATGTAAGCAGCTGGAAAGATTAATACTTTAAACTTTTTAACGCTTTTTTGTAATTCATTAATAGTAATCTTACGCCTCATATCCCAAGGCGGGACATTATGAGTAATTTTTTTTAAAAACGCAAGCTTTAGCTTTTCGAGTGTTTGCACATGCATCATTCTTTACGCTGTGAATGAAGCCTACACGCTACTGAAATATAATTAGTACGAAGCAGTGGCAGTGCATTGCTGCGTGGCCCGGCTCTTTGGGCTTGCATTGTTCAAGATCGCGAAGGTGGCTGGCTCAACCTTGTACCAAGTTGCACATTCATTATTAGCTCTGCATCCGAAAAGACTGGTTCTGTTCTACAGGGCTCTGCGAATTCACCCACTTAAGCGGAAACAGGGTTAAAGGAGTCCAGCAGAGGGGAGTAGTGCAGAGTGCAAGTGAGTGTGTGTGCGTGTGTTGTGTGTGTGTATACGCGCGCGTACCAGACCTAGGCGCCGAGTTGCGGAGCTCACTCCCCACACAAGTTCCAAAAGCCACCCGGTCCGAGTTTCGGCCCTAGCGGGACAGCGGGACGGAGGCGGATCCGCCAGCCCAGAGGGGGCAGCGCCGCGGGAACCTGGGGGCTCGGCTGGAAGCCGAGGGGTCTCGCGAGGGTTTCAGGGCGTGGCTGGAGGAGGGGGCGCGCGGCGAGTGTGCGCGGGTGTGCGCGCGCCGAGGGCGAGTGTGAGCGCGGCGAGTGTGAGCGCGGAGGCGAGTGTGCGGCCGCGTCGCCATTCCCCGTGACGTCAGAGTGTATTGTTGTGCGCGGGGCCGAGCGAGCATCCCCGGAGCTGTCACCGCGGCGGCCGCGGCGGCGGCGCAGCACGAGCCCCGCACGAGCGAGCGAGCGAGCGAGCCGGCCCGGCCCGCGCCTCCCCGTCCCCGCCCCCGGCCGGGGCCCCGCGCCGCCGCCGCCGCCGCCGCTCCCGCCCCCGGCCCGCCCGCCCGCCGCGCGCCGCCGCCGCCTCCCTCCGCCGCGCGCCCCCACCCGCGCCGCGCGCCTCCCTCCTCCCTGCGCCGCCGCCCGCGCGCCTCCCCCCCGCGGAGCGAGTGCGGGTCACCGGGTCACTGGGTCATTGTCTCCGCGCCCGCACCCCAGCGCCCCGTGGAATCCCCCACGTCATCAGCAGCACCATCAATGAGATGCAAACATGAAAGACAAGAGGAAGAAGAAGGACCGCACCTGGGCCGAGGCTGCCCGCCTGGTACGTGCCGCCCCCCGCCCGCCCGCCCGCCCGCCCGCGCGTCCCGCCGCCCCGCCGCTCCCGGGCTGCCGCTTCCACCCGAGCCGCCGCCCGCCCACCCTCTCGCCCGGCTCCTGCTCTTTGTTATTCCGCGGGAGTGGGCTCGCCCGGGGCCCCTGTGTGTGCGTGCGCGCGCGGAGAGCGCCGCGATCGTCTCGGGGAGCCCGGCGCGCCCCGCACCGCCCGGGACACTTCTCCCGGGACTTCGCGGCGGGCCGCGGTGCCGTCTCCACCCGCGGAGCTCCGCGCGCTCGGCGCCGCTCCACTTCCCTCCCGGCCGCTCCGGAGACCTTTGTGTGGCAATTACCACTCCCTCCCGGCCCCTCCACCCCCCGGAATTTCATCAATAACTCTGTGCACGGTCTGGGTGTGTGTTCGGCGTTTGTGAGTTCAAACATTTCACACGTGCATGTGCGGTGTGTGTCCGACACGGACTTGTGGGGCGTGTGCATGTGGGGCTGGATCGTTGCGTGTCTGTGTGCCGTGTCGTGTGCATTATGTATGAACACTGATACGTGCGAGTGTTTTGTGTGGATCCAGTTCGCAGTGTTTGTAGGTATTGTGCTCTGCTCGATGTTTGTGAGTACGTTCTGTGCACGTGTGTGCAATTCCTGTGTGTATGTGTGTGTCGTGTGTGTTTGGTGAAGTTGGTCACTGTCATTTGCCGTGGGAGGGTAAGAGTGTGCGGCTAGGTGTGTTTTTACTGCTGGCTTTCTGGGCGGTGTTTCTTGGCTGCTTTTCTTAACCTTTCGGAGCTTACGTTTTAATCATCGAAAGAATGTCTCTATAGAAATGCTGGCTGGCAGAGGGGCGTCGGCGTCTTTGGTTTGATGCATGTATATATGTGGGTTTTTTCCTCTCTCTCTCTCTCTCTCTCTCTCTTTCTCTCTCTCTTTCCCCCTTTTCTTTTCCTCCTCATCTTCTTTTAAAGAACAGCTATAAACGGGATTTTAAAAACGATATTTCTGTACAGTGTGTCTCAGGGGAATGCAAAACATTACATTTGAAGCTGAGGCTTTCAGGGTTTCGGCAGCATAAATTAAATATTTATTCACCAACTTACTATGTGTTATAAATTGGCCAAAAGAATTCAGGCTGCATGCGGGGTGTGTGTGTGTGTGTGTGTGTGTGTGTGTGCTGCTGGTGGTGGAGACCCAAGACATGTTATTGCGCTGACTTTGTGAAGATTGTTTTACTGTAACTGTAATCGTTTTTTAAAGCTTTTGAGTAACTACATTATGCTCAAGGAGAACATTTGTCAAAAGTAATTATCTAAGTTTCCTTGAAGGGCCTTGCTGGCATGGCTTTGGATTCTAGCAAAGGGTTTTAGATAATTGACCCTATTGCCCTGCAAAGAAGTGACAAAAGCCTTTTTTAATTACAATGTAGTTATTGGTAGCAGGAGTGGCCAGGCTCTTTTACTTCTTCATCTCTTCATTTGGCAGTGGTGTGTGTTATCATTTCGCTCCTTATCTGTGATTGTGTTAATCACTAAATCACTCTGTGGGTGAATGGGCAGGTGATAGTCATTCTCTAATGAACTGAGTCTGCCAGAGGAAACTTAGTTGTGGGGACCCTGTGAGAAGTCAGCAGTAAGTGTTAAGTAGATGCCAGATTGATATTATCTCTAAGATTGGGGGGGGCGGGATATAGTACATTACTTATTGTTTGCTGGGCCATTAATTCAGGATTGTGGGTGGGGTGTGTGTGTGTGCAGAGTTTCTTAAAATGCATTACTCAGGATCCTTCGAGTGGCAATCAAGTACTATTCCCAAGCTTCAGCATATGTATTTTAAACAAGTGAACAATGAGTTGGTTTATCAATATTTTAAAATAATGATTCATGAGTTAGCCATATCTGCCTGTGGAGAATTATTTAATAGATAACATTATTCTGATGGAATTTAAAGCTAGCCATTTGTATTCAATCAGTGTGTATTACTGTTCTCAAAACTGCTGGGCATTATTTGAATCAGAATGTATTTGTATTGATATACCTTGCAATAGATTTCTAAGTCTCAGGTTATTTTTGTGGAAAGTTGTTGAATTTTTTTTTCTTGCAAAGTTCATTAATGGGAAAAGACACAGTAGGAGTCATCAACACAAAAGAATTAATGATAGACCAGATGTCTCTATTTTAACCAGACATATTGAACTAGTAGTTATGGTAATTTTTCAATTTGGTTCAAGTTATTTTCCCCCTGGTAGTTGTACAACGTATGTATGTTCAAAATGTGACAGTTGAGATAAAATATTGAATAAAGAAGCAAGGAATTCGACTGGAGATATTTCCAGAAATGTTTGACTTGTGAAAGTGAATAATGGCATTCCTTATTATGTAAGGAGAAATCAATTCATTTGGGTAGCAATAATACTTTTTAAGTTCTCTTATCATTATATGAATGTATATGGACTTGAACTTTCTTCCAAACTTGTATGATAAAATATTTTACTTATAATTGATCGTTTTAACAGACATTCAATGAAAAAGAGAATTTTAGCATCTCTGTGATACATTATCATTCTGTATTTTACAATATTTCTGATGATTTTACTGTTATTTAGGACTTTTTGCCTTTTCTTCAACAAATATTAACTCAGGTATCTGATTTTAAAAGTAAAAATTAAGGATGAATGGGAATATTCAAGTCAGTATCTGTTTCTTGTAACATGTGAATTACAGAGAGTGTACTCAAATTACCATGAATCTCTAATTCATGCAGAGTATATGTGTGGTTTTCTTCAAACAAGAGAGGACACAAGGGGAAAAGAAATGCAAAATAGATATTTTGACCAAAAGCTTATGTTTAACTGTAGTCTCGCCTGCATTTTAAGAAAAACATATGGAAGAAAGCTAATTCTTTCTAGAGTGAGGATTTGCAATTGACAACAGCATTTCTATTTTCTTTGTGAGACAAGCATTCAGTTTCCAAATCTGTAAACTCTTGAGTGGCAACTCCAGGGATTTTCTTTTAGATATAGGTGCAGCTACGAAACTACCATTTTCCTCATAGAGTAACGCTTGTATGTACAAAAGAAAGAATGGTGGTGTAATTGGCCTGTATTTTCAGGAATGCAGTGATTATTAACAGGCTGCCATCTTAAAACAGTAATGCCACATTCTCCCCCCACCCTCCTTTTTTTCTCTCTGCCCAGCATCGGTTGCAGAATTTCAGCCTTTGGATTCCACCCCTCCCCCACGGCCTTCTGCGGTTGGAGTTGTTACTTTTGCGCATTGCCATTTAATATGGAGTCTGCTCCCAAACCAGATGCATTTTCATCTGCTTTATCTGCTCTTCTAAGGTTGTAGAGTCTCAGAGGATCCCACAATCAAATGGAAGTATCTTCTGTCTTAATATTTGTAGACCACAATAAGAATAAAAATCAAAACCATAACTCATGTCGAGCTGGGGCTTTGACTTTAATCCTTTTGACTTTTATCTGAAGTCTTTACTCTGTTACTATAAATACAGTTTAAACCATTGTGAAAGGATCTTCATGCTTCTTTGTGAAAAATGGGGATTTGACAGGACTTTGTTTTACTGCACTGAGGGGTTTCTTTGTTACTGACTTAACAGAACATACTGTTATTTATATATTTATTCTAGGTTAATTCTTTTTTTGACATGCAAAAATGTTGTTGCTTTGAGGAGTGCTTTTTGATAGTTTCACCACTTTGTTCTACAGGGAAGGCTGCTTTTAAGATAATGACTTAGGGTATTAATTTGTTCTCTGAGTTTCCTTTTATTGGTTTTATTCCTCACAATCTTTGTTAAGTCTCAGTGGCACCTGAAAAATAAATCTTAACGATTTCAGTAGCTCTGTGCTTGGTAACATGGCTGATTTATTTATTCAGAGTTTAGATGTAGATAATGAACATCAATTTGTTAGAGTGTTTTTTCTCTTTCTTTCTTTTCTTTCTTTTTTTTTTTTGGTAGTTCAAGGTCACCTTTGGGGAGATTTTTTAAAAAAACAAGTTTGTCTCACTGTTGGAAGAAGGCAGACATGTAGCTCTTTCTTCTGTAACAGAGTTACTGAAGTTTTAAGTAAATTAAGTTTGATAAATCATACTATATTAAAAAGTAAGTAGGAGTTATTAATGAAAGCACATCTGTGTGAATCTTGCACAGTGAGGATTCTTTTGCAGCATGGGTTACATTCTAGATAAACTGTTAGAGTCTCTGTAAAACAAAGTTCAATGCTCTTATCCTTACTAACATAGAAAATAGTTCATGATTTTAGTGTATTGGTTTCTGTGCCTCTTGTCTTTGTATTTAAGACCTAAATATAATTTCTCATGAGTGATAAGCACAGAGATGGAGGAATGTGTTGGGACTACTTTTGGCACTTTCTCATTGTGATGACTGTGTTTATACTTAGGTGATGTTCAGTACTCTTTCATAATAAAGACAGTTTTGACTTGTGAATTGGAGTTGCCCTAAAGGTGCACAGGAGCATAACTGTGAAAATGCTTATTGGTTCATGAGCCTGGTTAATCTATTTCTGTAAGTGGAGTTTTGTTTTCAATCGCTGAAATTTCACTTGGTTTGATTCAGCTGTTTTCTCTGGTCTGCACTTAGCATCCTCTCATTATGTCTATATCTCATCATCTCTTCTTTCAAATACAGAGCTAAATTTCCATTTTGCAATCTGAAACACAGAAAGGAATTTGGCAATTTCTATGCCTACTTAGAAAGAAAATGAGTTTCAAGTTTAGAAAAAAAATGTTTCAAATTATGAGTTATGTGAACTTAGGCCTAGTGTTTAAATTGTTCATATTTTTCCCTAATGACTTGAAAATAAGTTTTAAGAATGGATTGTTTCTTAAATCATTTCCTTCTTTGATAACTTCTTTGGTAGCAGATAACTCCTTGGCTGTCAGAAAAGGACTCTTCTCTTGATTAACTGTGGCCTTTAGATTTGTGGAGTTATACATTAAAGAAATTTCACCCAGGAAAGCTAAACACTAAAGGAATTTAAGCCAATGTAGTATTTGAAAAGTGTGAAACTTTACTGAAATGTATTGGGAATATGAAGAATGAGCTCCATGCATTTTGTAGGGTCCTGTGTTTTTGGTTCCCATGCTGGGGAAGATCTGAAGGGACGCCCTCAGGGAGTATGAAGTTCAGTAGAAGAGCAGGCACATGTGGAGGACAGCTGGATTGGCACCATCTGTAGGTGACACCTGAATGATGCACCAGGTGCGGGTTTACAGATCTGCAGAGGGAGAGGCTGTGCAGTGTGTGGAGACAGTGCTGTACTCGGTGGATTAGGTGAAACTAACTTGGCACTGAAATAAGAGGAAGTTTTAACAGGTGATGAGAGGTGAACATTTGGGGAAGAGAGAACTGCTTGGGCAGAGGTGTAATGTCAGGTCAGATTGAGGAGGCAATGAACAGACAAGTCTAGAAATATCAGAAGGCTGCAAGGAGTAGACAGTGAGTGGGATGCAACTGAAAATTACATTTCCATCACTTTGGAAGGGATTTAAAGGCAGCTGAATAATAGTATGAAGCTGGTGGAGTAAGTGGATGTGGTAGAAAAATTAAAACTATCCAACCTTCCCCACTCACATAAAAGCACAAACCAAAATGCACATTCTCTATAATGCATGTGTTTGTACAGCTAGGGAGGGAGGATATACCAGTTTTCAGGGGTCTCTGAATGCCTCCTTTAATTGACACTAATTACTAAAAGTAATACAACTTTAGTCTGTCTGATGTCCTTAACCAAGTAAGGCAAAGTAAAAATCCATAAATATTAGACATTAGATTTGTGAAAGACGTACACAGAATGCTCTATTTGTTCCCTAAAAAGGAATCCATAGGTAGCTGGGATTATCTCAGTAACTGTTTCCTGGGTGCTTTAAGGACACCACCAGTGTCATCAACAAGTCCCTAAGGAGCAGGGCTGGGCAAGATTCCCTCCCCTCCCCTCCCCTCCCTTACCCTCCTCTTCCCTCCCCTCCTCTCCTTTGCTTCCTTCCCTCTCCCTTCTCTCTCTCTCTCTCTTTCTCTCTCTCTCTCTCTCTCTCTCTCTCTCTCTCTCTCTTTCTCTCTCTCTCTCTCTGTCTCTCTCTCTCTTTCTGTCTCTCTCTCTGTCTCTCTCTCTCTCTCTCTCTCTCTCTCTCTCTCTCTCTCTCAACATGGGCATTTTAACTGATAGAAATTTAACTGATTTGCTGCTTGTCAATATAGGGAGGATCGAAGGCCGTATCACACTTCCTTGTGGCCTTCTAGGTTGCCTGCATTTTATCCTCTCCACTCCTCTCCACACTCCTTCTCCCCCTCTGTCCCCTCCTCCCTCCCTCCTCCTTCCAGCCTTTCTCTCCCGGCATCAGAATTCCGCACGAAGTTATTGCCTTTCTCCTTCTGCATTTCCACCTTCCCCCTGAGCTCGTGCTGGAAGCTCTGGCTCCTTCCAGATTGGGCCTGGAGGAGGGGCGTCTGTGTGGAACCGCTTTCAGCTATTTGCCAGCGCTGAGTGCCTTGATTGTTCTGCCTTTGTCCTTGCACAGTTGGTAGCTGCCGAATTCGAGCCCGGACTGAAACTTTCCCTGAAGAGCCCTTGGGGAACAAATAGAAACATTATATGATTAGCCACATTGTTTTCATTATTAAACAAATCTACATAAAAGGGTGGCAATTAACAGCTTTATCGGCCTGAACTTAGACACCTTCCTCTCCTCTTCCCCTACGTATTTCCACTTGAAGGGCTAACAATTAACTGTTGCTGGTCGTAGTGTCAGCTACTGACAACACTGAATTGGGACTAGGCACCTCTCCTTGTTGATTGACATATAGCCCTCTGACACATTCTTATG
Organism: Cavia porcellus; assembly: GCF_034190915.1. Classification (NCBI taxonomy): domain Eukaryota; kingdom Metazoa; phylum Chordata; class Mammalia; order Rodentia; family Caviidae; genus Cavia; species Cavia porcellus. The sequence goes on along the minus strand of NW_026947503.1, from coordinate 48,252,880 downwards.
TCAGTTTAAGGCAAATTCATGCCCTGGGGTTAGAGCCAAAGGGCTTGTCAGAACATTGACTTTAATAGCTGGAATATATAACTTAGGTGACATCCAAGACCTCAGCTTTGCTGGAACTTTTAGAACCTGAGCAATTCTCCAAGGCAGTGTAATTTATACTTTGTGGACAAGTTTAGCAATTTTCAGATTTCTCTAAGTATATATATATATATATATATATATATATATATATATATATATATACCATTTATGACACATTTATCATGAGTTTATTTTTTGCATAACTTTGGCATAAATTAGTTTGGGGAAAATAGTTATGATATTAAAAATTCTACATTGAGTAGCTTTTGACAAGTAGTTCATATTTCTTTAAGCAACATTTGTGCAGCAGTTGATTTCAGAATGAATCCAAAGATCAATAATAAATCATTTTACCAATAACTTAGAGAAAGGTCTAGGGTGGACTCTGTTCCCCTTGTCACAAGACAGATGGGATTCCTAAGACTTCACAAACTGAAATATATCAGAATACATTTTAATCACTTCAAGAGATTAGAAATTGAGTTTGAATCCTTTGGTTTGTTTTTCAGCTTAGTCACAAGGAGTAATATAGTGAAGCCACTATTTATTCTTTAGTTTTTAAAGTTAAGAGTAAGTGATTGCAAATGTAATCCATACACACATCAAAACTGTTTTTTCACTGTTGTTTTGTTTTGTTTTGAGGCAGGCTCTTACTCTGTAGTCCAGGCTCCGTTCCACCTCACAGCAGTCTTCTTGCCTCAGCCTCCTGAGTCCTGCCTGCCACTACAAGCGTGTACCACAGCACACAGGAAAACTGTTTCTGACATAGCCAAAGAATGACTTTACTGTCTGGACTCTTTTATGGTCCTGCATCGCCCTCAATACCTCCCCCCGCCCAAACAGATGAACTCTTTAAAAATTTTTATAGGAAAATTGCTAGTCTTTAAAAAAGTGGTTTAATAGTTTGATAACCTTGTAACTATAACCTATATTAATGTCTTTATTTAATACTTTTCATGTCTTGTTTCACTCTTGTAAGTCAATCCTAGTAATTTGATTGAATTTTATATTCAGACTTGTTTAACATTCTTGTTTTTTGCCTGTCTCTTTTCTCTTCTGTCCCTCTCCTGCTCTTCGCTGCTGACCCCTTGATGCTGACCTAGGTCAGGATTCTGCTTGGTCTCCTTTTATTCTCTTGGCCCCCGCAGTGGTCTCACTGGCAGCTCTTCTGTGTTGAGGTTGTTAGTCTGATATTATGCCTGAATGTCAGATTTGTATTGTTTCTTTCTAGATACTGTGGTTATTTCAATTGAAATTGAGCCAGTTCATTTATTTTGAATATTTATTGAACAATTCCCACAAATGTGCCATGCATTGGGTACACAGAGAGAATGTGATGGCGTTTCTATTCAGCAGGGACTTAACCATCCTAGGAGAGTTTTTAGTTCTGTCTTCTAAATTTAGCTCACCTTCAGTTTGTCTTTTCATTCATTACATATTAGCTAGTTCCAACTTGCCAAATAAGTCTTGTCTTTAATCTCTTTTCCAGATCATAATTTACTACAGCTGTAAGTATCTTTCTAGGATATATCTTACTCTGCCTTTCTTCTGCTTGAAAATTCTGTGATTAACACCTAGAGACTGGCAGCCATGAGGAACTTTGTAATACTGGTAACAGCTTTTATAAAGTGCTGTTATAAAGTTATGATTATCAAATTCTGTGCTTAATTTCTTGTGCTATAGCTCCTATTCTTAAGTTGCCTCCTATAACAGTGTTTTAAAAATTTATATTTTTGTGTGTTAGAAGGCCTTTGGGCATAAACATTTAGCTTTTGTGTGTCTTGATTTTGAAACAGAACATCATGATTTTACAACAGTTAGAAAATATCCTTTTTATATTATCCATATTGTCACCTGAAATCGTTCCTATGTTTATAAATTGAGTCTGAACATAGTCAAGATTTGGTACAAAAGTAGTCAAAAGCAGGTTTTTTTGGAAACATCTGTCACAAAATATATGGATTACAATTCAAAATGAGAACTCTACAAACAACATAGTTTTCACTTTAAAAAGTAGACTTTGCAAGAAAAAGAATCAAGATTCCATGCTTTACCTTTGAATGATAGTTTAGCTAGTTATAAAAGTTTGACTTAATCATTCTCAGTATGTTAGATATACCTTTTCATTATGTGCTTGTTTCAATGAAAGAGACACTTGCTGTACTGTGGGTTTAATTGTGATTCTTGAGGAAGTATGCTTTTTAATATCTAACAGTTGTTACCTATTTTTTTCACCCTTGAACTTAGGCAGTTTTAGTATCTTTATATGAACCATATACAGTGATGAACATGTTGATTTTGTCAGACAGGATTATGTGTTATAAACAACAAAAAGCAGCTCTTAAAAACAAAAGCAAACAAGAATGGGCTTTACAGGATAAAAGAGACTATAACATAGTTCCTATAGTCATCAAGTACAATCTGGAGAATCAAACTTGAAAACTAAGAATCAGTTCAGTCTGGGCCTGAAAAATCCAGAAGGTTATGCTACAATAGTTTGGCTATTGCTGCGAGCACCACTCTGCTTAGACTGTGGATCTTCTCAGTGGATTTCTCCTGCATCTGCTTTCAGGATAGCTTGGCCCTTAGGTGGGGAACCAACTGGCACTCAGAGAATGGAAGCATGGAGGAGTCAGAACGTCACTACTCATGTTTTCTCCTCGCAGGAAAGACTGGTTCTATGACCTGAGGCCATGGTTTTTGTTAGGCAGCCTTTTCCTGCAGTATTATCCACCTCAGGTCAATCTGCATTGATGGCTACCGCTGGGACTGCACTTATATGACACCACACTGCTGCCTAGGAGTTCACTGCTTTACCAGAATCTGCTGTCTTTGCATCACATGTCCTGATTCAGATTCCCAGGAAGAAACCTAACTGGCAGACTCAAAGCCCCACTTCTGTGCCTTAGCTGCTAGGGAGTAGTGAGAAGTTAGGTTTGACCTCTTCCCCCGGTCCCTGTAGTGCAGGCATCTCTAGGTAGATTTTCATCACAATCATAAAGTCCTTATAATTAAAGCTGACTTCCATGCCTCACCCCACCTCCTGTTGTCAGCAACTCTACTCTTAAATCTCTGTTAAATCTCTCAGTGAAAGCCAAATTAAGCTTTGTAATAGTTCTAACTTCCTGTTATCATTAGTTCCATTTTGTATTTTTCCTTTTCTCTAGTAAATCACTGAATTCTATCAGTTTTATTTCTTTTTGTAAAACTCTTTAGATCCTTATCTTTAAATCCTGTGTTCATATCCATTTCTGTTTCATTTACCTTAATTCAGGAACCATATGGATTAGGGAGACAGTTTAGATTAAGTATAGACTCCAAAGTAGAAGATTTATGTTTGAATGCAAATTCTATTACTTATTGTGTGTTTGAACTTGGGCATGTTATTTCACATTTAATAATTTTAGTTATACTGTTAAAGAAAAATATCATCTATCTTAAAGAGTATTTGGAAAAAAACAGTGCTTGGAACATTTAATTGAGATAATATATATAAATGTATTTAGTATAGGGTCTGACATTACAAGTAGCCAGTTATTACTCTGTGACAAGCTGTACTTGTAAAGTTGCTGTAACCAGGTTCTACCTTGTTTTACTGACTCTAGACTGATCTCTACTAAGAATCATGCTGAGAATCTGTAACTTTATTTAAAAGTAAAAGTGGTTCATGGTAGCTCTCTTGCATCCAACTTAGTGTCTGTTGCAAATAAATGACATTAGTTTAAAGGAGCAATTGAGAAACTTAGAGCACAGTAAAGGAAAAGAAGGAATTGTAAGGCAGATCCAGGTAAAAACATCAAGATATGTCCTACAGTCCTTAGACTTGAAGAGTCAAGAAGAATGGAGGGAGTGGAGATTGACCTGCAGTGGATAATATTTTGGGAAAAGGCTGCCTGACAAAACCATGGCCTCAGGTCATGGAACACAGTCTTCTTTCCTGGGAGGAGAAACCATGGACTTGACATTCTCACTCCTCCATGCTTCCTTCTCTGAGTGCCAGTTGGTTCCCCACCGAAGGGCCAAGCTATCCTAAAGCAGATGCAGGAGAACTCCACTGAGGAGATCCATAGCCTAAGCATAAACAGACCTGTGTGAAGTGTAGGTGGTGAATCTGGAGGTGCTTATCGAGACTGTCTGTCATACTTCTGAATACATCTTTTAATAGCTTCCCATTATTCCAAGAGGATAGTTACCACATGTTTCAAAACCTTCATATCTGCCTTCCTCATACTTCTCCGGTTCCATTATTTATTCTCCTGACACAGGCATTCCAAACTCCAGGCATATTCAAGTGCTGTTGGATCTTTGACTTTATCATGCTCTTACGACTTTGCCTTGACTTTGTATGTGTTCATTCTCTTTGTAAAATCCCCTCCTGCCACTCTTTCTCTTCCTTTATCAGGTAAATTTTTTAGGCTTTCTTCAGACTTCAGGTCCTTTGAGAAGCTGTTGTTGGCTCCCAAAACCCTTTTAGTTGTCACAATATATTACAATTTTCTGTTTGTTTTCTTGTTTCTACTTTTGGGTCAGTGATACTGCACTGCCCAAGTTGGTTTTGATTATAGTGAAGTGAATAAGCCAAAGAAGATTTTTTGGAGATGACAGAACCACGTCTTTAAAAGCTTTTGACAGAAATTTTCTGTGTAAATGGAGAAGATCCTCTCCATTACAACTTACGTCTTCTTGATTTATTTCTAAATGTCAATCCTACTGTGCAGCTTACGGAGTAAAATTTTCCTAGAATCAGTGAGATAATTTATGAATTTTGAAAATATATGTCTGCTTTCAGTTCAGTAGTAGCACCTTTATTTCAAAGGGAAAATAATTTTGATAGTCATCATAATTAATAGTCTTGGAAATATTCACTTCCTGTCATTAATATATAGGTACACTGTGAATGCAGTAAATTCTGGGCCTTGCCCTTTGGGCAGTCAACTTTTTGAAAAAGAAAATAATTCTGGGGGCCTAAATGAGATTCTTCTCTATCAATGTAAGGTTGTGTGGTACATTGGAAGTCTCATCATTTAAAAGATGTGCTTGATTTTGATAAGGTACAATGATGGTCTGCACAAGTTTGCTATGACCTTCAGATCAAAAGGAATTATCTAGTGTATTGGTTATGAAGCAGACAGAAAATACTTGCAGAGTAAGTAATGCTTTTTTATATGTGTAAGTAAAGTATTTATAAATGTATTGAGTGTGATAGTCTCCCTTTGAGAATACAAGAACTTAACAGAATGGTGAATATTGTTAGTCTGTGACGTATCATAAAGTATTATCCCCAGAGCACAGTGCTGTATTTTGGAAATGGAGTGTCCCTGGCATCCAGATGTTCAAAGCTTGGCTCCCCGCTGGTGATGCTATGACAAGGTGGGTGGAGCCTTGAAGAGATAGGGCCTAGAGGGGACTTGGACTCTTCCTTTCCACCTTTTGTTCGTGGCCATGAGATTGATGAGCTCCTGTACTGTCTGTTCACTGCTGGGATGTAGGCCATACTACAGGCCCACAGGCAACAGAAGCCAACCAATCATAGAAGGAAACATTTCAAACTGTGAGCCAAAGTAAATTTTTTCTTACCAAAAGTTGATTGTCTCAGGTATTTTTAGAGTAACAGAAAACTAACACAAACACTAATGTCATTTGTAATGGAGATGACTAATAAAAACAAATTCTTTTGGGGTATTTACATGCCTGACACTGAACAATACTTGTTTTAACTATTGTACTGATTAGTCAGGTGAGCTAACTTAGGGCACACTTTGTAGTATCATCTACATTTCAAATGAAAAATTTAAGATTTAGAGGGTCTCAGAGCCCAATTTTTCTGAATTGCAAATGTAATAAATTTAACTCAAGTTAGAAGAGAAAGATTCAGAACTGAGAAATCTTAAAAATAGACTTCAATTTTAAGAGAATAGAGAGATTAGAGAATGTCAACAAGATACTTGCCTGTTTTTCTGTCTTTCGTCCTTGTTTTTTTCTTTGGCTTCATACAGCAGGCAGAGTTCTACCCAAATCTTGGAGAAGATAAGGTGGTCACGGCATTACAGACCTCTGCATCCTCCAAGCTTAGCTGCACCAGCATAAAGAAAATCAATCTCAATCAATCTCTCTCTGTCTTATTTTCTCCCCCTCAGTCTCTGTCATTTTTAAAATGCCAACCCTGGGAAAGACTTCCCTTTGTCCTTGGCTGGCTGATATACCTATTCCTACATCAATAATGGCCAGGATCAGGTAATATGATTGATTGCCACACAAAGATCGCATGGAACAGAAAAAAACTACATAAAAGTAACAATAAAAGGCAGATGGAAAGTGTGGTTGGTAAACAAATTATAAATGTCAATGCCTTTGCTGCACACAGGGTGAGTTAAATTGCTTAGGTGGTAAGTGGGAGATGAATGATTAAAGCTTAATGTCTGCCTGACTTTAGTGCCCTGAACCTTTAGTGTTCTCACATAGGTACTTTCTCATCCATTAGTTCTGGTATTATTTTGTGGTATTTATTTTACACTGAAAGTATAGTAAAGCCAAGGCAGCTATTGCAAGTCTCCTAAATATTTCTTTGGTTTGTTTCCCCTGAAACTTACTTGTGTTGATTTAGAGGCTAGAAGTTTCTATAGATGGTTTCAATTCTAGTTTCCTCCACAGACTAGTTTCTTTAGAGATATGTATGAATAGTCTCATTATATTTATAACACCATGAATGGCCTTTATATCATATTTATAACACATTCAGGATCGGGTCTATTTAGGTCTTAACATACTAAAATATGTTCTGCATGAAACTCCCAGAAACTTTCCAGGATGCAAGTAAATATGTTTATTCTGCTAAAATGTCAAATTTCTTCGCTGAGTTGATCATCACCCTTACAAAGTGAACAAGCTTTTCTTCTCTCTGGAGTGAAACCTCACTCCTTGCTCGAGTGTTGAGATAAGGCCAACTGAATCAGGCTTATTTCTGACTTATTATGACTTATTATGACTGCTTATTTCATGCAGAAGTGTGTAGACTCTCAGCATTAGTGCTGTGATGTCATATACCGTTTCTCTTCTTATAGCACCCAAATAAATGAAATGTGGTACTTCAGAAAATTTATGCCTCCTCTTCTCCCTCTTTTAAAGTCTTTCACTCAGTTTTGTGGATATTTACCTGTATCTTTGCAGCTTAGAAGAAAGTGGATGTTCTGAGGATCAGTATTTATTCATGCTCAATTCTAGGCAGAGTTGATTAAACACGTTTAATCCAGATCCATTAGGATCCTTAAGAGAAAATGAGAAAAGAAATAAAAATTCTATTCAACATAAACAAACATGTTATCTCCTTGTTCTCAACCTTCTTCCAATTTTTATACATCTGTCTTGTCGCTGTTTGGTAGTGTTATCTTTGCCAACCATGATTCAGAAAATAGAAGGAATAGATGGACTGTCAGCAGGGAAAACAAAAATCAATGAGTAAATACAGATATTATATTTCCTTTTTAATCTTGGAATGACTCTAGTCTTTAGTTTTCAGAATTCACTATTCACTGAGCTCAGTATCGTACTAAGAAATACATTTGTGAAAGTTAAACACACTTTTTAATTTGCTAAAAGCTTTACTGGAGAATGAAGTTCTTTCAGTTAGAGAACTCTACCCTCTCCATCTTTTCACGAAATGTTCTCTCTTATCCTCTCAATGCTGAGAGCCAGTGTCAGCAGTTTTAGTACAGAAAGCAACTGAGCACATGAAAGGTATCGCTCAGAAACATGAGTGATGGAGAATCCAAGAGTAGGACTTTAATAAAACTTAGTATTTTGCTATATTTTTTTCATGTGTGCTGTGCATACATCTTTATGTTGATGAATAACATCTACAAAGGAAAAGATAAGTCTTTAAAGAACTTCTTTAATACATGAGTGAGTTTTTTAATAGTCACTAAATTGGTGCATAGTTCAATTCATTTTTCCTCCTTAGGGACTTGTGGGGGGATTACTCTTCTCTCTTGAAGTTAGATGTGAAGATATGAGTTGTTTTGTTACTTCTGGTTTGAAACTTTTTACAGCCAATGTTTGACTCAGCTGAATTCTTTGCTGGCAGCATTCATCACCAAAGCTATTTTAATTCTTGGTAAGACATCTAGATGTGAGTGAGAAACAGGCATTTGTTTTAGTCCACTGAGATTTGGGAGTCAGTGTTTACTGTTGCATAGCCCTGTCTATCCTGATGGCTACAGTCCTTACAACAAATCTAATGTTTTTATTCCAAGCACCTTTTAGTTTTGTTTAGGAGACACTAAATATATAATTGTGCGCTTAAGAGGTAAATTAGGTTAAGTCCCTTTTTCTTTCTTCTGCATTAAATTGATTTATAAAATCTTCCTCAGTGGTATTAGTGCTTTTGTATTTTGAATTAGTAAACGATATAGAATGGTTATTACATGAAAATTCTTTCATATTCTATATTAGATAATTCTGTTTGTGTTTATGCCTTAGAATTGCTTTTCTGCCCATCTGTCTCCCAAAGAACATTTTTTAACCAGATAAGATAGAATAACTGTGACTAACAGGATTGAATTCCAAGATCACCTGAGGCCTGTCTCCTATCAGCCTCTTTCTTCTCTATATACACACTCCCCATTGAACCCTACCCCTTCTTGTAGGAGTGGGGGAAATTTTGAAGAAAACTTGTCTCAGAAGCCTGTATTCTTTCACATGACAAGGAGTGTGTTGATCAGATGCACCCTGAACCAGAGGAGCAATGGTGTCCACCCCTTGAACTCACCGAGTCATCCATGTCTGCACTGTGCAGCACCCTCAAACCCTAAACCCCGATGCTTCCCGAAAGTTTCCACCAGTTCTTACCTCAAAGGGGAATGAAGTTTTAAATGCACAGTCTCTGCCATGTTACATTGTTGGTTTTTAAAAATCTCTGGCATAGTGTGTCCATAGAGGACATTGATTTTCACAGTAATTTCCTTATCTACAAAATTTAGTCCCTTACTGAAGGATACAGTCACCTAATTATAATAATTGTATCAGTTAGCCTACCTCTGAATTGCTAGGGTCACAAAGCAGATTTGTATCTTCCCACTTTTAATTTTCCACAATGTATATCAGATACATATCTTTATGTACTATCAGGAACCGAGTACATATAGGTAATCCAGATGTTTGTCATCTTCGCTCTTTATACCATGGGACACTCTCTTAAAACTGAGTGCAAGAGTAGTTTACAGCACTCTCAAATTTTTCTGTAGAAAAAATGCATTAATAAACTGATTCCTTCTAAGCCTCACATCTACTGTCTGTACTTGAGCAAATATAAGAGAAGAACATCTGGTCTAATTTATCTTCCAGCGTAATTTAATAATGCTGAATAGTAACCTCTGGGATCAATCTAAGTAAGGCTTTATGTGAGTGCCTAATTTAGAGTTGGCTAATAGGTAATTCTTTCTTTGTACTTCTACTTTCAAAGGGATAGATATTTTGATTATATCATAGTTAATCATTTTTCTGTATTGCAGTTTCCAAATGTGATATAGAATAGTGAGATTCCCAGGCTAGTTGTAAGCAGAACTCAAATTGTAAAATCAGAATTAAGGAGGATGAGGAAGCAGTCAGGGATGTATGACTTTGTAAAGAATCTTTTGTTGGTAAAGTTAAATTTTAATATTTCATTGCCTCCATAAAGATGCTTAGTTTATATTTCATATCAATAAATATTGACTGATGGAGCCACTTCTGCTTGTCGTGTGCCTTAATGAATATGGCCTTCATTCTTCCAGCGTATGGCTTAGAGGCAAAACAAGAATGGATTGGGAAACTTGGCTACTGTTAAGGTAGCACATCAAGTGGCATATAAAATAATTTCTCCAAGAATTTATTCAGCATAATTCCCAATATAGATATTTTCATGTATTGTAATTAAGTACAGCAAATTGGAATAGGAGAACGTTGAACTGGTTTTTAGTACAAATTACAATGGTAGATTTTTATGCGTGACTTTAATTAGAAATGGGGACACAGTATCTGGAGGAAAGGCCACTGGATCATATTTCTAAAATGTAGGACACTTATTTCATATTTTAAAAATGTTAGTCCTCTTTTTGAAGCTTGCAAATTAAGAATTTCTTCAGCTATTTCTCATCCCATTAAGTTCTAGGTAAAGTTCTTTTACAGTTAGAATTATTTATAGCTTTTGGCCTATGAGATCCTAAAATATAAAATTATATAATATATCTACCTACATCAAAGTATGTTTAACAAAGAGCTACAGTTTGCCTTCTTAACACTTTATTTTGCTTAGGATTTGAGTTGACAGTGATGAGCAATGTTTTAGCAATGGCTGTGCTTCTACTTGTCTTCAAAATGAATCAGAAAAATTAGCATCAAGCTTAGAGGAATTTATTACTACTACTGCTACTACTATGCTGGGCATCAGACTTAGGCCTTTTATAAATCTCCTGTGAAAGGAACCAACCATGGGCTTAATAATTAATGTAACAGATACATTTGTCTTGAGCATGTGGATATCTAACCAATTTAATGAAACTAATTTATTGTAAGACTTATATAACTAGAAGCCAGTACAGGAGACCAGCAGGTACAAAATAACACTTGAAAAGAAGCAATGCACATGTCCAGCATGCACTCGCCTTTATTGCTCTCTGCACACCAGCCTTATTTTTTGAGTTCAGCTTCTTTCACATGGCTCTGATCATAGCTTCTAGCAAATCTCAGGGTCCCAACACTTAGTGCCATGACCAGAAAGTAATGGAGTTTGTTTTTGTTGAGTTTTAGGCTTATGTGTCCTGGAGAAAAGAAATGATTAACCCTTCTTGTGTACCCAACCCCAGCTATCCCTTTATGCCATTGTTGGTAGTCAGCTCTGAACCTTTCATTATCTATGAGACTATGACAACATCCATTCAAACTAAAACACAAAAGGATATATTTCAGAAGAGAGTCAGTAGCTGTTCACACAAGCCATAAAATTGAGTACATCAATACATAATTATTTGCCACCGATTCATCTTGTAGTCATTTATTAGCCAAGTTTATATTAATGACTACCATTTGCTGGGTACTGGAATTATAGCAGCAAACATAACAGTTACAAATGCTATGATAATCACATACCCATAGAATTTGAACTATAACATGGCTGGAATAGGTAGGCAGAAGTCATTTCTGTGTAGACTAGATTGGCATTTTAAATAAAGAGGGAAGAAGACATATAATTAAGTCTCCTTCCTTTTATTTTAAATTGATTTCCAAGGAAATTAGATGCTTGCTACCCTGCTCTTTCCCACTGTACTAAGCAGGAGAATAAGAATCTCCAGAGATGGCAAAGGCATGCTTTATTGTATTTCATTGTGGTGTTTGTGTAAGCTTAGTAAATATTTGTTAAATCAATGAATTATTTAGGAGGTAATGCTTTGTCCAACTACTGTCAGAATAAAAGCATTACTATTAACTGTGACAAAACAAGCATCGTTGTCTTTGTCAATCTTCAACATTTAAGTGGGCAGAATCAAATAATTCCATATAACAAAGTCATTTTATACAATTATTGAGAGATATATTTTGCAAGTAATTCCTGCTGGCAGACACATCTGGATGCCATGTCATTTCAGACTAGTTTGTGGGAATAACATTAAAAAGATTTCCTGACTCAGATTGAATGATGATTCATGTTCACTTTAGAAAATACTCAATCTACCTATATTTCATTTTCTCAACTGTGCTTTACAGTATGCATTATATAGCTGTTTCTGTTCTTGTTTGAGAACTCACTTTTGGTTCTTGTTGGAGCTGATTTTTAAGTTAGTTATTAAGCATTATACAATTTGTATAGTACTTATTAATATAATTTATATGAGATGCAGAGTCTATAATTCTATAAGTATATAATTTAAAGATTATGCAAATTGTTGTGTTTTAAAATGAAAAGCATAATAGAATATGAAAATTTTTCCTTTACTTTCCACTTTCCAAGGTAACAGTTGTTAACTGTGAATAACTTTAATTTATATAAATGTGGAGGATGGCTGTGGGTGGATGTATATGAACATGGTGTACCTGAATGTATACTTACCAAATGACTTTTTAACTTGCTTAGTTTTACTCAGCATTTTGTCTGGACATCCTACCATGTCAGTACATATTTTCTTATTCTATTTCTTGCAATGAATATGCATTATTTTAATGTGGTGTATATGCCTTCATTTATTTAACTGTCTTCTTAGATTGTGTTTTATTTTTTATTTTTGGTAATTTCATATAATGCTTCAGAAATGTACAGAACAGGTTGTGGGTTTCAGTATTTAAATGTGAATTAGATTTAATAAGTAATGCTGCCTACCTTTTATATTTTGAAATAAGTACTGCTAAATTACTCTCCAAGTGAGTCTGAACCATTTGATTCAAGCTAGTATATTGTGATTGTGAAACACATCGACTAGAAAGGCATGGATTGGAATTCCAGCTCTGCTGGAATAGACTGATATAAATGAATTAATGTATTAGTGTCCTTTTGTCTACCCAAAAAAGTAATAAAAACCTACTTAACGAATGATTGCACAGTCTAATGTGTTAATACAAGTTGAGTTCTTAGAAAAAATGCCTAGCCTAATTCTATTACAAAGTGCTTTCTAGCATTATATAACTATTAGTTGCTATTTTTAACATTAACACGTTGTAAGAATTCCTGAAGTCTCTAGTGATTGCTGCAAAGGATTTGACCATACATATTAATGTTTATTTTCATAAGGATAGGAGTTTGGTTCCTCATGCTGGCAAAAAATACATAAGAACCTTAATTTTCATAAATATTGCCTTCTGAAAAGTCTAGCTTTTAGTCATATACCTACCCATACTTTGTAATAACTTACAACTAAACTGTTGTTAAAGTATGCAGTCTTGTACTAATCATGTTAAAGTATACAGTCATGATAAAGTATGTTAAAGTATGCAGTCTTGTTTGAATCTTGTTGGATTTAATCATGTTGGATTTTTACCTATTATTCTCCATTATATTTTTGTGCTACATTTGGATTATTATGGGAGGATTCACATAAAAACTTACATATATGTTTCATTTGCTTTTGGAAAATCCTCACCCAGAATACTGTTACCATCAAGGAGTTTGTAAACTTTAACTAAAGCTACAAACTCCATTCAACCCAGTTATTCCCCTTCTAGATATCTTTCCCCAAAGAGTAAAAGACATCATATTACAACTGATACATATATAACTATGTTTATAGCAGCACAATTCACAATAGCTGAATCCTGGAAGCAGCCTGTATGCCCACCAGCAGATGAATGGATAAAGAAAATGTGATATTTATACACAATGGAGAATACTCTGCCATAAATAAGAGGAAATTTGAGTCATTTGTAGGAAAATGGATGTACTTTGAGACTATAATGTTAAGTGAAATAAATCAGGCACACATACTTAAATATTGCATATTTTTTCTTACATGAAAAAACGAAAATACAAATAAAGAGCAAAACAAAGATAGATCATAGGAAATAGGGGAAGATGGATCTTTTGCACCAGGGAAGGAGACCAAAAGATGGAGGGAGGAGGACAGACGAGGAGGGGAAGGAAGAGATGAAAAAAGAAGTAAGTTGTATTATATGCACATATCAACTCCACCTAAGGAATGAAATGGTTGTGTACTGCAAACATATATTAGCAGAAAAAGTAGGAAAATCTTTATCCACTATGACTCGTGTTTCTTTCCCTCAGCTATGTGAGTAACTAACACTGTGTTTAGGACAGTGTTCTGGATCAGTCATAGCAACTTTATCATTAGGCATGGTTTTTCATTTTTGAAACATTTGTTAGTATTTGGTTTTAAATTGGGGCAAGTTTCTCATAAGGAAGTGTGATAAGGAAAGATAGAAGTTATATAGGCTATGGAAGGGATAAGGAAAGATGAAGTGTGAGCTTAATGGCAGGACACTGTGAGAGTTTACAGATAGGAACAGAGTTACAGTGCTGATAACCATGTGAATAATCACAGCCAATTACCCAGACATCTGGGCCTAGATCTTGGTTTTACCCTTTCCTAGATACGTAACTCCGGACTCATTTAAATGAACTCTTCTGTGCCTTAGTTAGTTCATCAGTTTTAAAATGAAGTTGATGGTAGGCCCTATGTGATAGAGTTGTTTTCAAGATTGAGTGAGACTGTAGGTTTGGCCAAATAAGGATTGATGTAAAGTAACTGTCATGGAAGCATTTGCTATTATTTTAAAAAGGGAGAGTAAAATTTTGGAAATCATGGACTATTAAGCTTTGCCTCAAATCTCAGTAAAATTCTAGATTATGTTGTTAAGGAGATGAGTGTGAGCATGTAAAAATGCCAGTAAGGATCCCTGGAAAACATTAATTGATGTCAAACTAAATTAATTTATTTTTGATAGGATTAGTGGAGTTATACATCAGGAAAATGTGCTTGTTAGAGGTAAATTTCAGCCAGTCCTTTGGCATGAGTTTATTGTGAAACTCTTTTAGAAGTGATGGACAGTTATGAACTGGGTAATAGTATAATTAAATGAATTTGTAGCAGATTTAACATCTATAGGCAAAGAATATTGATTGAGTAATCAGCATCAGTCTAAAAGAAGATCCCACAGGCAGCCACAAGAGTTTTCCATTGCCTTGTTTGGCTCTGTCATGAATCCTTAGAGGTACACATCAACGGCATGTGTAAGCGTGGGGATAACACAGCATAAAAGGGGAAATTACTGGGAAAAAGAGGAATGATTGTAAAAGAACATTATAAGCTTGAAAAAACATCTTGCAGCATAAACAGTAAAACTTAGCTAAGACTGTAGTTATTTTCTGATAGTTCCCCCTCCTCCCTGGGGTGTGTAGAAACCTGGGAAGGAGATTTCTGGGATGGGTTGAGCTGTTAAGCTTGGACAATCAGATATTTGTGACTAATGAGCTTTCGGATGCTGCCCAAATGCATTAAAACATACACAGTCCATTATGGAAAATATACCTCTGAACTGTGAATGTAATTTCAGGAGAAAATGTTGAAAGGACTGGAAGTTTTCATTGACATTGTGCAGTGGTTGCAAAAAAGAGCATGCGGCATCGTGGGACGTATCAGTGTGCATATAGGAGGCAGGAAAGTGGACTTAATAGCTCTGTGTTTTATTTTGATTAAGCCATGTGTAAAGTCTTTATCAATAGCATTTAATTTATTTTAATGAGTATAATTCTTAAAGACGTGCACTATTTTTAAAAAATGACGTTAGAAAATTGAAGAATTTTTGAAGAGGAGTGATTTGTTTGCCAATACTCGCCACCTGTTTTATTTGAAAACTGATGAAGGACACTAAGTTCCTTTAGTCTGGACACAAAGGGAGGTAAAGACTTGAGCTCTATTGGTGTTAAAATCATGTGGTAATCTGTTGTACGAATTAAATTACTGGATCCCCTTTTATAAATTAATGTGACATAGTTGCTTTTGAGACTTGTGTTTTAAGATAGTGCTTGTAATTTAACATAAAATAATTATTGTTACATTCAAAGGTAAAAATTAGGATCCCTTGGCAGAAATAAAAAGAAAGCAAAACAGAAGTTTTATTTAATGCACAGAAGAAAGAGATTTTTAATAACTATGAGGCCCTGAATAGAAGAGACTGCCTAGACTTCTGAAGTGGGAGGATCTGTCTCTCATTAAAAAGATCTTTTACTTTTTGAAACAGTTTTCACATATATAATCATCTCAACATCTATATACCCCCCCTCTTTTTTTTAGATCATTGTATAGGTTCTCTGTGTCTGTCACTTTCTACTTTCTTTCTGTGTAGAAAAGGAGCTTCACTCATGCTATGATAAAACCAGGTATGGCCTCGTTCAGGGTCGCTGTGGGTCTCTGGTGGGATCCAGTTGAGTGTGGCTAGGGATGGGATGTGTGGCTAACCTGATCTGTAGAGTGGTGTAGTTTGCTCACAAAATCTCAGCCAGACCACATATAAATGTCTGTCAGTATCTTAATAGCTCTGTAGTGTAGGTTGACAAGATCTATGTTTCTAGGCTGAGCACAGAGGGGGCTTTTCTCCCCCGGGGGTATTAGCTAATGTAAACTCTCACTGCTTTTGGTGATCATTTAGCTCATTGCAGTAAGTGCTTTACATTCGTTATCTCATTTTGTGCTCACAACGTTTTTATGACTGATGAAGTGAAGACACTGAGACTCAGGGAGGTAAAATTTCTATTGAATATCACACAGCCAGTGAGTCAGGGCTCTGGGTTCATCTGACTCAGAAGCTCATTGCCTTCATTATTATTCTGGAAAACTTCCAAATATTGAATAAATCAGAGCATCTCCCCAAGTTCCCCAGTCTTTATTTTATTAAAGCCTGTTTCACCGTGCTGCAGTCTGGGAATGTGGGTGTGAATGAGGACTGAGGCTCTTGATCTCCTGAGGCTGGCGGTGTAGTGGCAAGAATATCATTAAACAGGTTACACTAATTAATGACACTTTTGACAGATACTGCCAAGGGATTGCACAGTTTAAACTGTTATCTAGAGTTCTATGAAAGTAATTGTTCTTAGGTATAAGATTGCTGAAGTGGGGTTTGTGAGATAGGCCCTGTGTATAATATTGGCATTAGAGGCCCTAGGTTTCCGAAAGCCCTGGGCTACTGATGAATGGCACTTCGTTCAGCTTGCTAGAAAGAACAGACTTTAGTATCTGATGGGCTGCCTCCTAGCTGTGTAGTTTGGGGGCACATTATCTTCTCGGAGTGTGTTGTATTTGTGTGAAGCAGGATTCCTTCTCAGGGCTATTAGAATGATTCTTTGTGTCTTTTAAGTCACGTATACGTGACAACTACTGCAGCATGTAATTTTCCCATAAGATGCATTCAAATAGAGTAGAAAACTGTAAGTATCTTCTTTAATGCCTTAATTAGTAGCAACATAGGCTGAGTGAATAACTGAGTTGATCTGTGAACTTGGCAGTTGGCAAGGTGATTTATCACACAGAAATTAAAATTTAGGTGATTTATTTTCTCATCTGAAGATGATGAGTGATCCTAATTCATGTGTTATCAAAATCACATTGGCCTTTGAGGCTTTTGAAGAGTCGTAGAGATAGGAAGGTTTGTATATAGGATTCTAGGTTAGTATAATAATGTCAAGCTTCTAGAGAATCCTAGGCACATAGGAATTGTCTAATAAGTGCTAGCTTATTATATTTAAACATTTCTATTATCATATCATCATGGATACAAGTGCTTTCATCCACTTCTTAACTTTATAGCCTCAAACCAATTAGTTCAACTCTGTACATCTCACAGAATGCTAATAATAGTTAATAATACCTCGCCTATGAAGAACACAGTGTTGTGGTGAGGATTAAATAAAATCATATGTTCTAGGAAAGCAAGTGGAATGCTTTATGTTGTATGAAAGTGCTCTATAATTGTGGAGAGCTGTATAATGGTTTATTGTGATTATAACTCTATAATTGTTTACCCAGGACATGAGGCCTTAAACATATAAGCACGTTAATGAACTGCCAGTGTGGATTAGGGAAAGACACATTAGTGTTCGGAAAAGGAGAGAAAGCTTGGTCATTAATACCCATTTAGGGGTCTGCAAATATAAACACTGAAATAATTTTTAAATTGTGGAGAATTTTTCCCCCATTTCTTCCCGTTTTCTTTTAGCAATCAAAGAGGCTGTCTCAGAAAGTTTTATTTAAGTCCTAAAAGGCCAAAATTTTAACCTTCAAGTGAACACTGGTCTATTGTATTTATCTTAAGGGCACTTAAAATGAGTTTTCTGTTTGAGAGGCACTAAGGAATTCTTGAGTAAGCCTTTAAGATATCTGAGCCAGTGTTCTTGGTTCAGAAAAGTACTTAAAGAGTGAACTTAAGCCATAGAAAGGCACATTCTCTGTGTTACAGCCTGTGCCCTAAGTGGTTTGGCACTCCCCCACCACTGCTCTTCCCTTGCACGTGTTGCTGTCCTTCGGGGCAGGTTTATTTCTCCCCCAAAGAAGCATGTAGAAGTCTGCAGAAGGAAATTTCTGGGATGCGACTGTATTGCCTCTGGTTTGCATGAAGCTGGATGTCTCTGAGATAAGCTCAGATACAGCTAGGCAAGGAGGCGAAATCCAACCCTGTATTTGCCTGTTCTGCACATTAGTTTACCTCCTGTGAAAAATAAAAGATCCTCCCCTGGGAAGGGTCTGATGATAGGTATCCATTGTGTCCCTGACGGTGGAGAGTCCCCCTTTTAGAGAACAGTGTTGAATCTGCAACCTTTCCTGAATAACAATGCCAAAGGAAGAAAGTACCTGAGAACTGAAATGTGTGGGGAGATACAAGGCAGCTTCTAGAGAGGGAGAGCTAAGTTAAACCACGAATGCAGCTCTGGCACAGAACAATCATTTGTACAAAGGAATAAATGACATTTTATGTGAAGACTGAGCACTTGGACAGGCCGATTTGTATAAAAGAGACATTGATGTCTGGCCACTGGTTTCTAATTACACTCTTCCCTTGGCAGCACTTATTCTAAGAATTCTAGGTACAACCAGGTGTGTTAGCACATGCTTGGAATTGCAGCAGTTAGGAGGCTGAGGTAGGACAGCCTGGACTGCACAGCCAGACTGGTCTCAAAAATATTCTAGCTACATTTATGCTTAGCAAAGCATGGCAATGGCAGTTTTAGGGGACTATTTTTGAGGAATCGTGTAAAATTTCCAAAAATTTCTGAAATAAAATAGAAAAGACCACTTTTTAGCCAAAATAAATAATATGAGAAAGAGAAGTAAAATATATATGTTAGAAAGGAGACCCAGATCACCTTATTTGTGAAAAGAACAGTTTTTTGCTTTTGTATAATCAGAACTTCTGAGATTTCAATTAGTTATTTGTAAAGATAACTATCAGAATCCAGTAGCTGTTGAATATACCTGTAATAAAATATGAACATGCTGCAGAGAAGGTTTATAACTGCAACTGAGAAGTGTAAACCAGTAAAAAGGTTATCATAGATTTTAAAATAGACCTCAAGTGGAATAATGTGTGTAAGTTCCTTCCAAATTTAATTAGATGTTTCACTCAAATTCAATCTCAATTTCATCTGGCAAAATAAAGTGAATAATTAGAAATGTAGGGAGGAATAATGAGCAGTGTCCTGTTCAGAAGTGAAGTGTATTATAATGTCACAGCAATTACAGCTGTGTAACGCTGACATAGCAGTTGACTGAATGATTGATGGAAACCCATAGGGACCCTGGACAAGCCCCAAGAAGTGTGGTTTGCAGTTTAGTGACCCTCAGGATTCTTAGATACAACTGGAGATTTTAGAGGAAGTAGTGTGGTGGTTCTCCTGTCTCATCTGCAGCTTAGCAAAAACAGTTCTGTGTGTATTTTGGTATTGAGGGTTCATGTTTATATGTTGGTTTCACATTTTGAAAATATTTTAGAGTGCACTTATATTTCATGTTTATATATGGTAGAGGATGCCTCACTAGCCTTGTGCAGCTTATGGAACATCATAATGTTAGAGAAATGTGGCTCATGAACGGGAAATTGGGCTGTAAATCAATATTTGAGATTCATAGAAAAATAATAAATTTCAAGTGAACCAAATTATAACTGTAAAAAATATTTGAGGGAACCATTTTTAGGTATTTGCATATCATCTGGATAAAAGAAATTTCAGTGCATTAAAGTGGAAGCCAGTGTATGTGTGGGGGATAGAACTGTTTGCATGAAAATAGAAAATTTTGCTTAAGTGAATAAAATAATCCAAACAAGTCCAAGATCAGGTAATGCCTCATGCCGTGGCCTGTTGGGGCCATGGCAGTTCCTCAGTCTATCATGTAGACCCGGGAGCTTAGGATGCCATGGTGCTCTGGCTGACTGAGTTTTCCCCACTCACTATTTGGAGTATGACTGCCTGTGAGTCTGATTCATTCATGTCTCTTGCTTTACGTCACATTATTTTGATAGTATCAGTGTTTTGTTCAGTGACAGTAATTTCTCTCTACCTTTGGCTCTACTGATGTGTGCACAGTAAAGCTCAGTAAAGCACAGTGAGTCCAGCAAAGCTCGTTCACACCTAGGAACCTGTCCTTCTGTCTCCTTTCTGTGTCTTGCGGGAACTAAGGGTGGCTTCTGGTGCTCTGTGTGGCTTCATCATTTGCTTCCTGTCTTTCACTTCCTGCTGTAATTCTTGGCGCTTTTACTTCCTTTGTAGAGTAGGATGTGATGTCATAGAGAAGGAGACAGGGCTATCCAAATTCTCTCAGTTGCTGGGAGGAGCTGCCCAGGTGTGCTGAGGGGCCTGTACTCAGGAAGAGAAACAGGGAATCCTCACAGTGAGTAACCCCACTTTTGAGTGCACCCAAATTTCTGTTAAAGCATTGCCCAGAACACTGGATTTCCTCTTCGGTCCTTTCAGATCGAACCAGTTTGCTTTTAGACATTCCCAGTTTAGCTCAGTTTTCCTCCTTTCTTACCTGTCTGTTCTGCACACCCTCTTCCTTCAGTGCGGGGCCTCTGCTTTTCTGTTCCCCTCATCCTTCCTTGCTTAGTGTCTGTCTGTGTCTATCTGTGCCTGTCTTTTATGCGAGGCCATTAGTGTTCCTAGTGCTGCCTCTCATTTGGGATGATGCCCACCATGTATGTAGATCATGTGATCACAGCATTCCCTTTCTGTAACTCATTTTATACACTGATCTACTTACAGTTTCTTCTTTTTTTTTTTTTAATTTGTCCATTAGTTTTTGTTTTCATGTCCATTTCTTTCCACCTTTCTATGTGATCAAACTTTTCCCTTTTTCAGCCCCATTATACAGTTTCCTTCCTGCCTTTTTCCCGATGTTGTTTGCCTTTGCTTCTCTGCCCCCCCATACAGATTTGCCTGTTTCTTTTATCCCCTTTCCCTGTTTTCAGTTCAGCTCTCCAGTTCCGGCCTCTGAGGACATTTTCCTTCCTCCTATGGATATACCTGCTGCCATTCACTCTTTGAAGTGTGACTCCTATTTCTGTGTTCCTAAGGAACTTACTAACCATGAATAAGGAACTCATTAAGATTGTGAAAATGGGGAATTAGCCCATGAACTGGAAAGGGCGACTAGGGAGCAGCCTGAGTGTGAAGGACAGGCTGTATGTATCTCACTGGAGGACGCTGATGGACAAAATCTTTACTAGTGAGCTAGCTGAAGGTCAGCCATTGACATTAGACAAGATCATGGGGCTGTTTGCAGCAGATGGGAAGCCTTTTAGGGCAACTATGTTAATTTTTAATAATTATAGTCCTTCTAGTAAGTGATCTTAAATGAGAGCAATTGTACCATGTTGAATGGGGCCTTGACTTGTGCATGAAGCTCCATTACAAGATCTTTAATTAGGTGTCATCTCCCCTGAGAGAGGAAGTCATTTGAAGAGATGTGTAGACTGGTTTCTTACACCCAGAGGTGGTCTCTGTGGTCCATATGACTGAGCGTTGAAGGCTCTTCTTTTGATTACTTCTGATGCATGGAGTTAAGTCCCTGGATAAATAAAAAACTTGATTACCAAGGCTGATGGTCTCATGCCTATGGAAATAATCAACTCATTTATTGCCATACCCTCTGTCTAGGAGAACCCCTTCCCCAAAGAACAAGCAGGGTAAAGAGAAGAGAAAGAAAATGGGACTGAATTCATAAAACTGAGGTGGGCTGAATAGAAAGTGGAAAAGATTTACTTAAAATTAAGTGGAAAAGGCAAAGGAAACAGAGCTGAACTGGAAAACACACAGCAGCAGCTCTCACTGGCTTCTGCATTCTTGTCTCAATATTGTAGCATTAAAGATTTTATTTCATTTATCATTTTTAAAAATACAAGTGGGGTTGACTGAACTATAAATATTGTAAGACTTTTTGAGCAGCATTTTGTTCTGTGCTATTGGTACCATCCAGGCTCCATGATTCCAAGGTCTAGAGAACTAAGGAAACATTTTAAGAGCCTGAAGATGTGAAGATAATGTCTTTTCCTGTAAAACATTAGTGATTTTCTTTTCTTTTTCTTTCTTTCTTTCTTTCCTTTTTTTTTTTTTTTTTTTTTTTTTTTTTGGTTTTGAGTGTGTATGTAAACCTTTGTGACATTTTTTTGAAGAATGACCCCTGTATATTGCAGAAACTTCTGACTTAGAAGCCAAGAAAAACATTAACTTTCCCTTTGGATACCTTAGCTATGTGATAATTTATTTTGACATAAAAGCCCCTTCCCCTTTAAAACTTTAAGCAATTATTGCACACGTTTTGGTTTTGTATACTTACATGCGATAATCTAGGAATCTTATGTTTATTTTTTAGGCACTAGAAAAACACCCCAACTCACCAATGACAGCAAAGCAGATATTGGAAGTCATTCAGAAAGAGGGATTAAAAGAAACAAGGTCAGTATTCATATTTAAAACTTTTCCTGTTTTGATTGATAATTTCTACTGTGTGCAAAGCAATAGGCATATCTGGATTTTGATATTGTAGTTGATGGTGTATTAAGTAACTACCTCCAAATTCTTTGCTGATTGCAAAATATTTGGATGACCTAAGATTTACTTGCTGCTGCCTGTTAACAGATCACATTAGATGGACTGGTAGAGAATGAATCAGCTTTGTGAACAAGGTGCAGTACTGTGTGGTGTAACCCCTTGTTAGAGTTAGACCTGTCTTTTGTTTCTTGTAAGAGGATTCTGTGTTTCTGAAATTAAGCAGTGAAGGATCACAGGATACAAAGAGGAGTCGACACTAATAAAAT
The DNA here is from genome assembly GCF_034190915.1 of Cavia porcellus. NCBI lineage: Eukaryota > Metazoa > Chordata > Mammalia > Rodentia > Caviidae > Cavia > Cavia porcellus. The sequence continues at coordinate 48,230,020 of NW_026947503.1, read as the reverse complement.
TTAAAGTACCAATAAACGTGGCTGAAAGTTTAGTCCCATTCTTTTTAAGAGCTCTTACTCAGAGTAACTTTTATCAGCTGTTGGGCCCTCCTACCTCCCCTTTTTAAATAACAGCTTTATTGAGCTAGAATTCACATATTGCAGAACTTCCCCTTTTAAAATATACAGTCTAGTAGTTTGTTTTATATTCACACAGTTGTGCAGTCATCACCGATGTCTAACTTTAGAATGTTTTCATCACCTAAAATAAACCTCAGACCCATTAGCAAGCACTTCCCATTCCCCACTCTCCTGGCCTCTGGCAAACCCTAATCTTTAGGATTTCTATGTATTTGCTCTTCTGGGTATTCACAGAAATTGGATTCATATAAATGTAGCCTTTGGCTTTTTTTCACTTAATGTAATTTTTTCAAGGTTAATTCATGTTGTTGCCTCTGTCAGAACTATGTTCCTTTTTATTACCAAGCAATATTTCATTTATGGGTTTATCATATTTGTTTATTTGAGATGCTCCTTTGTTTTTATTTTTGTATTGGCTTTACAGATTAGGTTTAGCCAGCGGTTCAGGGCTGTGTCATAATACTATTCAATGAGGAAAACGAGATTAATTCTGTATTAAAATAGTGATAATGATATATCTATCATTATCTTGGGGTTTAGCTCAGTGGCACAAGTGCCTGCCTGGCAAGCACTAGGTCCCCTGTACCAAAAAAAAAAATGTAGTGATGATGACATCATAAATGTATGCCATTCCTCATGTTACAACGAGTGCATTTTGTGGATAAGTTTCTGATGGCAGCAGGGTAGTTAAACAGTGATTTTAACTTGGTCAAAATGAAACCTACTGAACTATCTTTTTAATGTTTTGATATTGAGATACAACTGCTGGCAGAAAGGAATATTCTCCAGAGGACAACTTTTTCCCCCCCAAAAAATGTGTCTACCTGTATTTTCTGTAACTTTACAGTGTGGCATACAGTATCTTCTAGCTGATTTAAATGTATGTTTTACAAGTTAGATTCAAGGGCATCGCAGTTTAGCGAGATATGAGGCATGAATGCTCAGAATTTCATGTTTTGGATGCATTATTTCTGCCTCTCTGAAGAAGAGTCCTGAGATGATCACTGCACCATTTACAGGAACTTTAAACCAGATTTGTTGCTGGTAGTACTGTCTAGCCCTGTTGGAGGTAATCCTGTCTGAGTCAAAGATCAGCACAGTTAGGGAACCAGATGTGGAAAATTGGAAATTAATTTTTTCCTTGCTACCTGTCAATAATCCTGAAACTATTTGTACCATTTAGAAATCAATAAAAATATTTGTGCCACAACCAAATGAAAAAAGGGAGTAAACACGCACAGACAGCAATTCCTGTTGAAGGTGCGCCTTGTGCCAGAGACGTCTGCCAATACAGACATCTGACACGAGACGAGACACATCTTCTAGACCTAGATGTTCAAACTTAGGTCACAAGGTAGCTGTCTGCACAGGAGTGGCTCTGCTGCTGTCCTTTGGTGCAGCTTGAGGTGTAAAATTCCCCTTACAGCTCTCAACAGCCCTTTAAAAGTGAAAAGGACTAAATGGGCCAGTACAATGTTATTAAAGGTCCTACTTGTAAGCAGTTCTCAAGTTGAATAACACAGGGAAAATGCATTTTATATAGTTAGGTCTGTTCTGAGAGGCTGCAGCCTGCATATTTGTGTTCTGATTTCTTTTCATTGTTTAACTCTCCTACTTCTTGTTAATTGTGACCTGTTATTCATACATAGCCCACTTATCAATGCTCCCTCTTCCCTGGTGTTCTAGCTCAAGTTTGTGTATTAGAAACACCTGTACAATAAGCATCTTTAGATTATGAGTGAGTTTAGGGACTGTCCTGTATGACATGAGTGTTGTTTTAGGTAGCAGATGCTGACATTTGCTTGCTGACTTAATGTACTGTTTTGAACTTTTCAAGTTCTTAAATGTTTTCCAAATATTCAAGGTTGCTTAGTAAATGAAGTTAACCGTACATATTTTTCTTAAGTTTAGAAATTCCATCATCAGAAGGTGAAACATGACTGATGAATTTCTAGGAATTTACTATTGATACGTTTTTCAAGAAATGCATTGTGTCTGCTAAACTACAGGACATTTATTGCAAAGTTACTGATGTGTCCATAACCTTCTGGCCCCTGGACAACAGATAATTTTAATGGTCCTTCCTTGAACATGCCAGCCCTGTACCTAGTATTTCTAAGAAATAGATGACAGTGTCTGTATCTATCATCTTTCCAGTCTGTAATTAATGGAAACCCATTTATGTCACATACCACGGTGGTCCTCATTCTGTGTGCCAGCCTTGTCTCTTCTTGCATTTACCTTGGTGTATTGTAATTTTGCTCTTGTGTGTCTTCATGGTGTCTGTGAACTCTTTAAGGGCAGTCTCCTGTACCTAGGATTCCTGGCACTTGGTAGATACTAAATATGTAGTTGTTGCATTAATAATCTTTCTCAAGATAATTTGCTGGTGTTTAGTGATGTGTCTGGCTTGCATTCAGACTTTGAAGCTTCTTAACATAATGAATTGTACTTTTCATCCTATTTAGTAGTTGTTTTCAGTTTGAAAGGAGCCTATTTTGAGGGGATTCTGCTAAGTATATGTATGTTGATAATTGGAGCAGATTATGAACAAGTACAGTTGTTCTATTGCTTGCTTTCAAATACTGTACTGTAAAAGCCACTGATTTAACTTTGTAACTTATGAAAAAAAACTACATGATAATTATGGCAAAGCTAGTGTGGGTATTTGAATATGTTTAGTATATGTGATGTTACTTTATTTGAGACAAAATTTTTGACATGCTATCTTTTTCTCTTTTTAAGTGGCACTTTAAATTACGTATTTTTATGTAGACATATAAAAAGAGGACCACTTCTGTACATCATATACTGTGTAGCAACATGTTATTGATGAAATTTTTAGTGTGATTAAATTCTATTGAAAAATCCAAAATGAAACACGTAATTTCATGTGGGTTTAAAAAATGTATCTGAATGTGATACATTGACAGAGTACGTGGTTTTTGTTAAAAAAATATCAATGATACGTATTAGCATGATTTTCCTAAATCTGGTTCTCCTTTTAGTGAAGTTGTATTTGGTAAAGTTTACTTTTGTGTAAGAGGATAGAAGGATTTATGAAGATAATTGTGTAATATATATTATCTCATCCATCTATACTTTTGCTTTACTGAAGAGTTTAGGCTTTTGTTCTTTCATATGCATTGGTTGTCAGCAATTGATCAGTCACAGTTGTTTAGAATGTTTTGCAGATGATCAGACTCTTCTGTTCAATCAAATAACCCATGCTACTTAGCTAGGGGGGATTATATGGATATTCCAGTCTGCTGCTTTAGCAGATGGAAATTTGATATTATTGTGGACCCTTTAGCTAAACATTCCCTCTTCTTCAGGGAGTTAGTCTGCTGCTGTAGAATATGTTCTTGTCTGCAGTATTTATGTAAAAAGGGAAGAGTGACTCCAGTTACCATGCTTTGGGTGATTGTGAGGGTATTCTAATTCTGTTTCTGATTTTCTTATTCAGAACTTATTCCTTTACAAAAAGGATTGTTGGGTTTTTGATTCCAGAGGATGTGCTATCTCTTCCCTGTCTAGTGTAATTTTTAAAGGGATCCTTTCAAAGGAGTGTATGCTCGTTAATGTGACAAGTCTGGGAGCTTCCGGGTCATGGAGCAAGCCTTGCCTTATTTACCTAGCCAGAGCAAAACAACCATTCATCAGTGAGAGCTAATTTTTATGTGCTAAGTATTACCATTACAAAATACTTGTCATTAATTTGGCATGAACTGTGATACAGTTTTTGTATTACCTAGTAGTAGGTGAGTAGTTTTTAATGAGAATAAGAGGGTCATAAAATAAAAACGTACACAAACCACAACCACACAAGGCAATAAAAAATCTGTTAGGTTAGAAACAGGGCAGTATTTATGAGGCAGGTTTTAATACTATCATAGGTGCTTTACTATAAAAAGTCTGTTACTTGAGCTCTTTGCAGTGCATCAGCCCATATTTACATATCCCCGGGGGGACATTTTAAAAAGTTTTCTAAACAGTATCTATTGAGTTTAGTGTTTTATTTATTTTTTGAAAATGGAAATACTGTGTATTGGATTTTTCAGTGGAACATTTACTTGACAGCCCTAGACTTTTTAATTCTTCACATATGATTTTTTTTATTCCTGATAATGCTTAGAATAAATTTGTTTTACCTCCTGGTTTAAGTCTTTATGTTTTCTCTTTTGCAATCTCTGTGATGATGTGGTGAAACAAGGATCTCTGCTTTATACTGTGGCTTATTAAACATATTGCATTTTTTAGAGGGATAAAATGTCAGAAATTCTATTATCATATATAGTGACAAAAATACAATCTCTAGGCATCGCTCTTGGTAAGATTTACGTTGCTAATTAGTTCTATAGGAGATGATTTTTTCTTGCTGCTGAAATGTTTTGTCTGGAGATAAGAAAGAAACACAAATAATTTTTATTGCAAAATCTGTTCTTATCTGCAGTCTCCATGCCGGCAACCCTCTTCTCATGCTGAAGTGGTGGTCTGGTTTGTTTGTGTTGGGGCATTTCAGAATTACAGTGTTAATGCACTGTGTCATCCCTGCCATTTGTCAACATCTAATTCTCTCATTGTGTGAATGGTGTGCATAGTCAGCTACTGAGAGAGAACTGTATGAGACAATGGTGGTGTTAAACAGAAATATAAAGCAATTTGCATATGTTTATGTGTGTATACATGTGCAGAAGCAAGCCTCCAGAATAATCTAGGTCTTGGTTGGCATACACTTTTTCTTGTCATCGTTAGTTAGATTAGAAATCTTCATTAGGGTCATTCTCAGCTCTCTTTTCCCACTCCCTCACAGCCAGTTGGTTTATGGGTAGTGTCATCTATAACTATGGCTTGCTTTCTGTGTCTCCCAGTCTCTCCCTTTAAAAATCTATTTTCTCTTCCAGTCACCACTAACATTTATAGAGTAGCACTTCTTATACTACAGAATATTCCTGAGCCAGTAACACACTTAGTAAATTATGAATTAAAAGCTACTGTAAGTTGTATGCTTGTTGATAGCCAGAATTAAGTATATTACTTTATTCTTCCTTACAATGGTATCTGGAGAAATCTGTGATATTTTGCTAATATGGCATTTACAAGATGAATGATTAAAGTCTAAATCATATGTTATGTTTAGGTAAATTTTTGATCTGATGATTTTCATAGTCATATTGTTTTCCCAAACCATGTCATTGAAAATACTTCTTGTCGTTAAATGATTTTTATACATAATTAATTCATTTTCAATTAAATAGTATAGCATTGATTCAATATATAGTGATAGTTTATACATGAATATCAGTAATTGTTTAAAAATGACTGTGCAATCTGTCACGAATTAACTTTTTAAAACTCAAAATCACTTTTTTATGCAGTGATAAAATAATAGAGATAATTCCTGAGGATCCCCTTAGATGTTACCGTGGAAGCATTTCCTAAGTTAATAAATAAATGATGTGGGAATGATGTGGAAGTAGATTCCAGCTCCTTAGCACAGCCCTAACCAACATGGATTTAGGTTATTGTAAAATCTTCATAGTCAAGCATCTGATATTGTAGCTGTAGTCATTTGCCTTTAATTGTGAAACTCCCCCCATTGAATTTATTTCATGACTTGAAAAATAGTGGAGCCTCAAGACATTTTGGGGTGTGTGTGTGTGTGTGTGTGTGTGTGTGTGTGTATGTGTGTATATGGTTTACTTACATGTACCTAATATAGTTACTACATTGTTGAGAGAAGACTGGATTGCTGGTTGGGAACAAAATACTTTTCAAATACAGTATCTCATTTATGGTAATGTCAAAGACATGGACAGACTTCCTGGTTCTCAGATCAAAGTCCTGTTAATAGTGACTGTCTGCTCATGCTGCAATAACAATATGCCATAGAGTGAGTGACTTTGGATAACAGAAATTTATTTGCTCACAGTTCTGGAGACCAGAGGTTCCTGATGAGGGTCTGACAGGCTCAGTTTCTGGTGACCCCACCTGTCTTCTGGCATGTGTCTGGCAGCCTTCTTGCCGTGTCCTCATACGGTCTTTCCTCAGTATGTCTGCACAGAGAGACAGCATACTCTCTGTTATCACTTCTTATAATACTGATCCTACTGGATTGGAATGCAGACCTCATTTAAATCATTTCTTTAGAGGCCCAAATAGAATTACATTGAAGGCTATGGGTTCAATATGAATTTGGCGGGGGGGGGGGATAACAACATTCAATCTAAAACAGTGATTCACAATTTGGAACACTTCTAGAATTCATAACATAGTGTAAGAATATTTATAAAATTTGGAGTATTCGATTTATTTTGGAAATATGCTCCCAACACTGTTAGTTCTGTGCTTCTGTTTTGTGCACTATTAATATATTTTCATGTTCTTCCTAACATAGAAGCCAGTGGAATATCTCGTTTAAGAAGTTTCATGTTCAACTAAAATGTGTATATTCATATAACGTAAATTGATTTGGATTTCGTTTGAAGCCTTTGGTAAATATAGTTGTGGTGACTGCATATAACCCTAAGGCATCAATATCCACTAAGCTATGCAATTATAGCTATGAAATGGCCACAGCTTAATGTATCTTTTTATTCTGTCAAGCTTTCTTTCTCTATTCTTCCAAATAGTTGAACAAAAAAGGTAATTTAAGTGATTTTAGCTTTCCTACAATCGAGGTATAATTTACTCCAGAAAAATTGAGCACTCTATAAATATTTCAGTGCAAAAATAGAACCCAAATGGATATGAAATTTAACTGTGCATGCGTCTTTCCTCTGCAGGTGAAAATCGTTGGGGAAGAGTAGGCATTTAACTGGGGAGATTTTATTTAAATTTTTTTTCTAAGTGGTGCTTTTTATCATCATCTCTTATTTCATTGCTTATGCTCTTAATTGCCACATACCTATAATGATTTTAGTTTTGCTTCATTGTTTTGAACTTGACAACATAATTCAAATGCAAAACAGTTGATATGCTGACATGGGGACTTCTTTTTATAGTTGTTTGCAGTAGGAATCAAAATCATCGTATTTTGTTGAGCCAGATTTCCTAAAAGTTACAGTGAATAGTCTCTGAGAACAGAAATCAAGCAAAGTAAATTTGATAATTGTTGAATGGAGCTCTGTCTGAAGTTCAGGTGACTATTAACTTTTTTCTTTTTTTGTGAGTTCAACCCGTTGCTAGTGAGGTGCAGGATCTTGTATTTGGTCTCCAATCTCATCAGTCTGTTAGTAATCATCTCCTGAGTAGTTCTCAATGTGGAGGTGTGGATATTCAGAGTGCTGTGGAGTTACACCAGTGAGACATCAAAGAAATTAGAGGACATTAGGGAAATTAAATTTATGGAGACATGGCTATCATTACACAGAGTTAGCCTATTAAATGCCTTCTCAGTACTTACTTGTAAGGTCCTGGGAGCCTCAGAGAAGATTTAAAGCAAGTATTTATTCAGTTAGCATTTCTTAAACACAAGCTTTGTTCTGGAGACTGTAGAAGTTTTTTGAGTTAATATGTGAGCACAGTGTAGTCTTTACTTTGGGATTAAGCAGTGATTCCAGATCAATCTCTGTGTTGTTTAATTAGGTGTTGTTCCCTCTGTGAAGCATGTCTCAAACCTACTGTATAATGTTTGTTTTAATTTTTATACATGAGAATTTCTAAATTCTCAAATAGTGTACTTTATAAAAGACAATATGTGACATTCCAACATGTCTGAGGGTGTTATCTTTCCACCCTAAGTATAAGCTTACGTTAAAGGAAGTAACTAGCATCTTCGTATCCACTAATTTTCTTGGCATAGCGCTGAGATAACTATGTCTCATGTACTGTGTTAAACAAATTAATGAGTAGGAGCTTGATGATAAAAAAGAATACTGAAGTGTATAGAACCTTTACATCGGACTTAAGGCTAGGGACATTACATAAAACGTTTGTGGTGTGGGTAGATATTCTAATTGTTGCATTTAGATAAAGAAAAGGAGGCAGATGAGGAAGTTAATTCAGTGGCAAGTGATAAAACCTGAGATTTGATGGCTCAGGGTTTGATGTTATAGCCAATTGCTTTTAATCTTGTTATACACTTGTTCCCTGAGTCTTGTAAAATTATTATTTAAAAATGTAAGGTACAAGATCTTATTATATACTTTAGTAGCTTTTCTGCCTCATTGTGCTTGTCTTACGGGTATCACTATTCAGGATTAAGGTCTAGTTTAAAGATAGGTGCATTGTAGTTCTTTCAGTTTATAGCGTAATTGTAAATAGGGTAGAATGGTAAAATCCTACTGGTAAATATTTTCATAGCCAACTTAGAGTTAGAGGATGCAGAACCTTAGATGAACATTTTTCTTTTAAGATAAGGGCTTGCTCCGTAGTCCAGGCTGGCTTCAGATTTGCAGCACTCTTCCAGCCTCAGCTCCACCAAGTGCTGAGGTTAAAGGCATGTGCTACCACACCAGGCTAGATGAGCATTTTTATGTTTGTTCAATGTGAAGATGATTTTAAGAGAAGATCTGCATTTATGGACGTATTTGCATTGCACTTTTTTACCGTTTGTTTTAGAAGACAATGCGTGAGGACACAAAACATACTGTAATAGGTGATCCAAGAACTTCATAGGACTATTGCAATTTTATTGTTCATCGTGCATCCACAGATTGAAATTTTTGCTTCTGGGGAATTGGCTGTTAACAGCTGACACAAAAATTTCTAACAAAATGTGGATAATCCAGAAGGTAATTTCAGAGGCTGGCAATCTTTAAACTTTTGAAAACAACTGAATGAAAATAGATGGTATTATTTAAACCTTGTGTAGGCTTAGGTAATAGGAGGATGTTATTAATATCATTTTTCTTTTATGAAATGTGAGTATGGAAAGAAGGGAAGAAAAATGAATAAGTGAATATAGTTTTAGGAGCAGCATCAGTACTTCCTTGAAATTATTTTTCTTAAGTGTAGAATAATCAGAGATAATTTCTTGTTATTTGTCATCTGTATCATGACCACTGGTCAGTGCTCCTTTTGTTCATTTATTGCACTTCTACTGGACAATTTAAAAATGGGACACTTTCATTTAAAAAAAAATTGGTAATAGACATATACAAAATTGGCAGGGTATCCTGAAAATCAGAATTTAAATCTTCTCTACCATGTCTTCATGAAATATAACAATTTGTATGGTGATTGTTGTTCAATTAATTGCCTAATTTGTGCTCATTGAAAGCAACCCGATAGACATATGAAATAGCATTTTGCAATAATTTGTTGGAACAAGTTATTGCTAATGGAAAAGTTATAAGAATGGCTGTCTGAGATCTTAAGTTGCTAAATGTTAGGGTTAGCAAATTGGACTTGGAATTCTCTGTATCCTCACTCCACGAAGGAAAGGTCTCAATTAAGAACAGTTCTTTTAGGAATAATCTTTTTAAAGACTCAACTTTAATATTTGAAATTCATTGTTTGTTTTTATATAGCATTCTTCTATCATATTACTAAAATAGTTATAACTTTTAATTTTTAGAGTTTATGTTAGTTTATAGTAGGTATAGTAGCAGTCTTATTTACTTTGCTCAAAAGAAAGTAATAAGGCATTGTGAAATATAAGTAGGCATTTTGATTGTCGTGAAACAAATAATTATCTGAAATTTAAAATCTGGTCTTCTCCTTACCCAACTTGTACCTATAGTCCCCAATTTCTCAGCAGTTTCCACTTTATTTAAAAAGTATGGGGTTGTAATAAGGGAATAGGAGCCTAAGTAATTCTTAAGAGCCGAGGAGTTATGTTCTTTGGTAAACAGAAGACAACAGGACTGGTCTCTAGTAAGGATCATTGCTATTCTAATTACTTGGCCAATTCTGAATCATGCCTTTGAGAAATGATCTAAATCCAAGTTTCCTTCACAAACAAATCTTTAGAGTGCAAGCTAAGATGTGAATTCAGTTTAATTTGGAATTACAACATTTTGTTTCTGGTGAGGCCTTAATAGACTGTGTATGTAGCCTTACATTAGTAGCTGAAGAGGTAGATGGAGGAGTTTTAGGTAGTTTTGCTACACCAGAATATCCAGACAGCCAGGTTCTTGTAGCTTATTGCTTTGCTGTAGATATTGTGAGATTGCTCTCACCCCAGTGATCTGAGGGGGCTTGCAGCTGGAAGAAATAGTGCATATAATCCCTTGAAAGACATGTTATGAAAGTTGAGAACCATTTTCTTAATGGTAGAGTTCATGTCTTATTGATCCTTCTCTTCCTATTGCACCCTTTTTGTAATAGATTATGATATTTTCCTATAGAGAGAATGGATATTTGAATTTTAGCTGTATACAAAGTATATTATCTTGTAACAAAGTATATTATCTTGGATAAGTCACTCTGTCTTCTTTGAAAGAGTTTTTCCCATCAAAGAAGGGGAGTTATAATTTATATTTGCATTATAATGCAGTTGTAAAGATAAAATAATTTGGAAACACTTAAAAATGTGCTGCCAATTTTGATAAGTTTGTGAGATTTCACTGTTGGCTGCTTTATTAGCAATTTGGAGACAAGTTAATTAAGATGGAATGGAGTCCAATTTATATTATAAGATATTTTACAGTAGTATTTTGGCATACTGGTGCCAAATGTTTCATATTTCAGTGGAAAATATATCTACTATTATTTATCTAAAATTTCATCATAAGATAAAAAAGGGTTCCAGTTAGTGTTCATCATCCAGATGCTGTGATAAGACAGAGAACTACGGTTACCTAATAGAGCCTGTGTGACATATGCCACTGCCTAATACTGGACTCTAAAAAAGGGATTTTCCTGATGTAGAGTGTACAGTAAGTAAGTTATTTTTTACTCAGTGAGATGATTTTTTTTTTTTCTTTTTGGACTACATGTGTAACTCAGGGAGTGTGTCTTTAGCTCCCACGTTATGCACTGGGGCCTTCTGAATGTACACTCTTGATATAGAATTTTCTTTGCCATCTTGCCCTTTAAACTAATATGCATTATCACATAATATATAACACTCCTGATAATTATTAATTGTCATTTTTTTGGGTGAACAAACTGCTATAAAATCCTATATATTCACACTGTTATCTGAGTTTTCTTTGAAATTTGACTATCAGCTTTAAATACACAAAATGAAACTTTTGAGAATAATTTGTGTTTTTGAGGAGCCTGCATTTATGTATGTAGGAAGTAATTCCTTGAAAAGTCTGCTATTTTGTACTGTCATTGAGATTCTCACAGTTAGTATTTATTAAACATTCATAGTATGTTAGGCATTTTCCATTATACTGAAAGTTTTGCTTTCTGTTGAACTAAACATAATAGAATATACTTTAGTTTTGAGTGAACTGATTTTCAAGATTCTTATAAATTGCATATAAAATAATGTCTCAGTGATTGTTGCTATTTCCGTAACTTTCACCCTAATACTTGTTTGTTATTTAAGATGGATTGTTACCTCCCTTGAGAGACTGTCTTACAATACCCAGGCAGAAATATCATTCCTTCTTTTATTTTTCATGGGAAGTTTTTAGGGTATCCTTGTGATACTTTTGTTTCCCTCAACTAAACTATGAATTCCTAGATAGCTAGTGATGCCCAGTACCTCACTCATGTTTTCATCTCCTCCCCAGTTCCTAGATCAAAATGGGCATTACAGCGAATATTTATTTGAATGAACAGACATTACTCATGGATATCTTTAAATGATATCTGCATAAGAGATGGTTTGAGAAACCTGCGTAAGGGTGGATACTACTGCTGTTCTATATTCAGAATCCCAGGTTATGTAACAAGGATGAATATGTATTAGGTAAAGCAGTGTACATTGCTAAGAACCAAGAAGTATGTACATTTGAACTAAGCAAGCAAAGACTATCCCTTTAATTTGTATATTCCTGTGCATTTTAAAATACCGTTTTTGAGGTTTCTTTGGCGTAGGTGAGTTATTCATTCTTTGCATGATCCTTAGCGAGAGACATGTCACTTTTTATGAGATATGGAGAAGTTAAATGAAGGCTGTCCAGAAAAATATAGTGAGCATTATATTTGGTATAAATATGAGGTCTAAATCTGTCTAAAAAGATTTCTGGATATTTGACATTAACAGAATAATTGAATTGGGAGCAAAAGTATACACCAAGTGGGCAGGCAAGGCAATATAGCAGGTGTACATTTCCAGGCTCTTGCATTTAATATAAACTGAATGTAAGTGACAAGGATGGAATGGATTTAGCCAGTAGAGCAAGTGAAATGGAGATAAGACACAATTCTATTAAGAGGAATCACATAGAAAGAAGAGCGTTATAGCTAGATGTTTGCTTGATGCAAAAATAAATAAGGTTAAATACTGCTGTAGTGATTTAACTCATTTAATTGTATTTTAAACACATCCTGAAAATAGAGAAATTTGGTAAAATTTTACGTTGAGATCGACATTTGTAGTTGTCAGTGTTACATTATTTAATGTGACAGGGAAAAATAAACAGTTTTCAGTTCTATATTAAAGGACCCAAGAATATAAAAATAGTTAAATTCTCTGGTTAAACTTTGGATAGTGTAGATAATGTTTATCAGTCTGTTTCTAAAAAAAAAAAAAAAACTATGCAGTAAGGAGTGACAAGAAAAAATAGATTTTTTAAAAGTTAGTTTACATTATTTTTGTTACAATGGCTCTTGAAGCTCCATTGATCATTTGTTTTCCTTACCATTCAAAGTTGTTGTCCTTCCTGATTCCTATCCCTGACTCCCAGATAAGTAAGGACAGTCAGTTGAGAGCTCTGTGATCAATAGAGATTCAGACAGTGCAATCAGATGATGATGATAGCTAGGAATATGAAGCCGCATGTGTACAGTGGGGTTCAGGAGGCGTCAGGGAACACGTGGTAACATGAAACAGAGTTTCAAAAGCTCATCTGCCAATGCTATTCTAGCTCCTAAAAAAAGCTTTTAAAAAAAAAATTAGCATCAGAAAAGTTTGATCCTGTCCACCAGGTTTAGAATATTAGCCTTGGAAAGCAACACTGTGTTCTCTCTCCCCTTCAGGACAAAGTCCGTGCTATTTGGGACCACCTCAACTACCTTACCAGACAGCGTCAGGCTTTCATATGCTTTAAACTTGTATCCTACTATGGAAAGAATCTTTCCTTGAATGTTCGTATTTTTACCTTGAGAAGGCGATATGTAGAGATGGGTTTAGCAGTTGTAAATAAATATGATAAAGTAGAAGAGTGCGATTTGGGAGTTTTACCATATATACACATATATAATATTTTCCAGTCTGGTTTCAGACCCCGGCATGGCTTGGAGACAGCGTTGGTGTGTATGAAGGATCTTCCTCGAATGAAGGATTTGGGACAACTTTCCGTGATGATTATATTAGAGCCTCAGCTGCTTTCGTGTTGGTCATGAGGTGATGCTGAACCGAATGCTTGAACTAGCAGGAGTGGCTGGGATTGCATTGGAGTGGTTCCGTTCATTCCTTCCGGGTAGGTACCAGCTAGTGATGCGGGTGAAATGGACATTGAGGGTCTTCCCATATGGAACCCCATAGTGGTCACTCATTCCCCGGTTCATGTTTAGAGGACATCAGAGGGCAACTGGACACTTGAAAGGCAGGCAGTGTGATCTGAATGACTGAGTCAAAGGTTATGAGAGTGATTTCCAGGGAGATGTTGCTCACATACGTTATTTCTGTTTTGTCAGCCGGACAGGGCAGGCTAGCATGAAAACTGAGACAGCGTGACTTGTTGGAAAGTGAAAATCCGGGAGGCTCTGGTGTGCTTTCTAATTTCTGTTTGAATTACAGTTTGCGTAAACTATGGCCATGTTTTAAGCACAAAATTATCTAGTCATAAAAATTCTATTATAATATTAGACGGACATACTTTATTTTCCTTTCTGTTATATCTCCAGAGCCTTCTTTCCTGTGAATATTGACTGCATCTCCATGTGTTTTTGCTGAAATTTTACTTCTTCCCTCTTTTGCTTGGGGCTCTTTTAAGCAGAGTAGCCTGACTGTATTAATAAACATTTTTGAGGCTGATGGCTGATCTTTGCTGGTGAGTGTTTTGCTTTATCTTCACTGAAAACACTTCATTATTCTGACTCTTCTACTGAGAATCAAATTGAGTTGTACTTTTAAGGAATTTTACAGCATAAATACTGCCTCTTCTTTTCCTGAAACTGCTCAAGCATTCTTTTTACAAGGAATATGCTAGCGTTTCTTCAGTTTTGAACATGTTCCTTCGAATTTTGGTGCCTCTTCTTGGTTATTTTATGATTTCAGTTATTTTCCTGTAGCGTAGCAAAAAGCTTGTCTCGTCCTGCACATAGAGGAAGCTTATTAAGACTAGAAGTAGAATATAAAGAAATAAGAAGAAACACAGATACTTGTATCTGTAAATATCATTAGACCTTTCTGTTGAATGTCATTTTGCCAGAAGGGCAGGAAACTAAGAATTATGCAGTAAGTGATCAGTGTTAGACACTGAGCCAAGCGTTTTCTATTTTTTAGCTCATTTAATCCTCATTTAATCCTAACAGTGAGAAATGGGTGCTGTGTTTTCCTTTTACAGACAAGGAAATTGATACTGAGAGCAGTTGGGTGTGAGCCTAACTGCACAATTACAAGTGGAGGATCTGGCATTTGAGCTTAGACAGGCTGATTCCAAAGCTCAGAATTTCTATCACAGTGGGCCACAGGCAAATGTCAGGCTTAAAGTGGAGGCCCCCCAAAGAAAGCAACAACAACAACCAAAAAAAAAAAAAAAAAAAAAAAAGGAGGAAAAGAAAGAAAACAGCCCTATTAGGAGCAACGAACAAGCCAAGGAGGAATGGCAGACATAAGAATGTATTAACGGACTGTTTATTTTGAAAACTTCCAATTTTCCAGTCACAAGCCAGTGACGAAAGGAATAATTTTAAGATTAGCAAATGTTTACCATTTCAGAGGTGCACAGGTTAAGAATCTGCATTTTCTTATCTTGTTCTGACATTTGTTGACCATTAGCAATGAGAATGAATCACTTGATACCAGTATTGGATCCTAGCAAATTTTTATAAGGCTCAGAGAATAGAGCCTACCAGATCATAATGATTCTAGCAAAGGCACTTATTATTTATAGAAAGTTTTTTTTTTTAAATGTCTACAGAATTTCTCTATGTGGAACCTCTGTTACCAGTATTTTCACATATAAACATGGTGCCTGTGACAGAAGGTGTGAATTTTGTGTTCCCCTTAAAGAGTAATTTGTCTGGATTTCAGTAAGTGTTTGTTTTCATCTATGAGTGAGGGTTAGGTCTATAATGATAGTTTTCCTCTTTATATTGATTGGTAACTAACTCACTATCACAATAGAGTTGTCTCAGGCGTAGATAGATAAGAGTGTTGATTCTGTGCTTATAAACTGACATTTGGCAATAGAAAGGTAGTATATACTAAAGTGACCATTGTTATCCTAGAATAAAATGCTGTTATTATGTTACTAATATCTTAGCAAATAACCTCTACCTCCCCCCCCAAAAAAAAGAGGTAAAGCTCATTAACAGTAATGATGTTCAATGTCAGTGCTAGCTGAGTAGCTCATAGCGTTCATAGTTGAATTCATCATTTTAAGAACTCCTGACTTAGCTTAAATGAAATATTGATTTCATGGAATTGTGTGGCATCAAGGAACTGCTTCCTGAAAGCTTTAAGTGGCAATATAAAACCTCCGGAACATTAATTCTAGTTAAATGAATGGATTGTAGTTGTGTTTACTTAACTAAGATGTTGGACAAATGGCCAGAAGCCATAATAGATCAAGTTTTGTTTTTATGAAGATTAGAAAAAAAAAAAAAGTGAAGGAATGCAAGGACATTTTTCCTATTGTTAAATATTTTTTCATAATTTTAACAATTGTTTAATCACTTGCCATTTGGGAAGTTGATTATATAACTCTACAGTAATGTTTTAAAGAACTCTTAGCCCACCAATTCTCTTCCTTTCTATCCAACTTTATTTACATATTTTTCTACTTTTTCATTACTAAACTTTTCTCTGGGGTGTTTGTCTATGTTATACCTGGTTAGAACATTGATATTACTGTCAACGTACAAGTAACTTTTTTTGTCTGAATATACATTTCTCATAGGCCATTAAAATGTACACTTTCCCTAAATAAAATATTTATTACTACAAAAAAAAGTAATACAAATTTATGCATGTGTGTATGCTTTTATAGTTTCAAGATCGATAGCTTGAAGCATTGTTATTTATTCTCTTTAACCCTTTACATGGATTGTATCCATTCCCGTTACTGTTTTTTTCTTGTTATTTGTTTTTTCTATATGAAAAAGTATTGCTATTGTCTTGTAGCAAACACAAACATTTCTGCGATCCCTGCTTTCAACTTATCTCTCTCATGCATCATATTTCTCTGAGGGTGAAATTAAAACAAGAATTAGGTAGATTGCATTTCTTTTAGACCTCCTGTCTATTATTAAGATGTAGTATTTTTTAAGTGTAGCATGCTAAGTTTGTACAAGGTAAGGATGTTTAAATTCAGTTGTCTTTGTGTTTATACTTCTTTCCCAAAGCATATTGTTTGTGTAAGAGGTCTAGTCTTGAAATTAGGCTTTTTGTAGAATAAAGTTGGTTTTTACTTTATATTTTTATCTGACATTTGATGATATATTTTGACACTGTTCTGAATCTTAAAAAGTGAATTTTATGTCATAAGTTTAATTTTTTATTTAAAGCTCTGTTTATTAAATAGTTTTATTTATTAACATTTCTAAGAAAAGTAGGTATGATACAACACTGAAGAACGCACATTTAGGATATGATATAGTAAAGAAAGAGGAGTAAGGGGAGAAGGGAAAGCTAAATTACATTGGCATTTGTCTTGTGTTAGAAAAACCACCTTAACAGTGGTCGTTTGTATAGTTATTTTTAGGCATTTCCTTTATCAAATATTTAAAGGTAAAAGTTTTCCCATGGCCAGCAAAATTCTGAGCTAAATTCATTTGACATTCTGCTGATCAAGGAATTTCACTTGAGTGGCATCAGAGACTTTTACAGAGCAGTAAGACGATGAATCTGAAATAAAGTAATGGACAAGGGAATGCAACTCTTTTTCATTCTGACCCATAGAAAGCCATTAAGGGAATAAAATTTTACTGAACATGTAATGTACTAGTTGTGTTTTATGTTGAGGAAAATATAGACATGATAGAAATTTCAAATATTCAAAGTTTATACTATTGGGAAAAACTAGCAAAAATCAAATGTAACATTAAGTTCATCTTTGATAGGGAAATGGGTTTTCATATTGAGATGCTATCAAAAAAGGAAAAATATGGATTTATGAAGATTATGATATGCCTACATATAAAAAATAGGACATTAAATGATGGCCCATAAAAAATATTTCTAGTGAAAATGCTAACAGTGTTCTATAAAGACATTACTAAAACAATAAGGAAAAGACAATGATTTTAAAGCACCATGGCGTGAGGACATGAGCGAAGATGCTCCGGTGCAAAAGACTAACACACAAGTTTGTGCATGAGTCGTCTTAAGAAATCATAATAATGCAAAGTACAGGCTTAATGGTTGTTTCTTTAGTTTAGCTACTAAATTCATCAATGCGTACACTTTTTTAGGACTCTGAACATTGTGAAGGTGAAAATAAAACAACTCATTCAGTACTGTGAAGGTATAAACTAAAATAGCTCATTAAAACGCCAGTTGGCATTGTTCGCAAAAGGTCATTAAATAAACTGTATCTCATGCATTGATAATGCCCTTTCTGCAAAACTAGTTTAGGAAAGTATTCTGGATTATAGAAAAAGATGGCATGTGCACTCAGAGTAACATCAGTGCTATTTCAGTTGTAAAGAACATAATTTAAATGTTTATTGGTGATGCTAGTGGTTCTCAAACTTGGCTGCACATTAGAATTACTTAGAAAGATTTCAGATTTAAGGAAATGTGAAAGCTTGGGCATCACCCAGAGATTTTTATTCAATAGGTGTGGAGTTAATCCTGAAATTTACATTTTTTAAAATTCCCCTAAAATTCTAATATACAGCCAAGTTGAAGGCCATTGACTTGGAAAAAATTGATAAAATATGTTAACCATTTGATATATTTGTGGTGCTTTTGCAGTAGTGTAAAAAAGAGTATAATTTAAAACTAAGTATTATGAGATATTTAGGTAAATTGTAACTTTAAAGTAGGGAAGACAACAAGAGGCTAGAAGAAAATTTGTAGAATACCTAAAGTATTTTAAAGATTTGATTTGAGATAATTTTTCTGCCCTGTCTCACTCTCTTTTTTTTTTTTTTTTTTTTTTTTTTTTTTTTTTTTTTTTTTTTTGATTCTGGGGATCGAAGTTGTGACCTTATGCTTGCCAGGCAGGTGCTTGTGCCATAGAGCTAAATCCTCAGCCCTTTTCTTTCTCTCTCTCTCTCTCTATTTTTTTTTTTTAAACTGGCAGATGTTTAGTGATGATCTTGTATTACTTTTAAAGAGAAAAGTAGAGCCCACCAAAAAATGGATACATACTTTAGGAAAAGAAAAACTAGTTTAAATGTTTATTACTAATTTTTTTTGAGACATCATGAGATTAATGCAAGTTGCCTTTGATCTCTCCAATTATGGGAGGTGCTCCACGTAGTGGCCACTAGCTTCGAGACACTTCTTAGTGTGGTGAACTGCTGCTTAGGTAACCTTGGTCAAAGTGTTCATTAATATTATGACAGTGCATTTTCAATATTTTTTCTGTAAGGGCCAGCAGTGTAGTAGGTTTACTGTGATACACAACATTCTTTAAGGTTGCTGTTGATAGACCTATTAACATATTTATATAAGATTTTTCTTTTCCTGAAACATGTATACATTGTTTTTGTGGACACTGGATATTAAATGAAGTGTTCTTGCTTGAAAGATCCTCCAGATAATCTCCTTTTTATAGATATTCTACCTATTAATACAGAGATTCATTCTAGCTTCTAAAATCATCATGTGCTTCTATTAGAGCACACTTTGTAATATTACCATGGAATGTTTGCAGGACTTTTCCTCCTTTCTTCGGTCTCAGAAGTATTTTCTCATATAGTTGCTGATGTTTGGAATATAATAAAGTCAAGTGAGTAATGTTTTTCCTATTCTGTTGCTCCACAACTGTGCCTATCTGAATAACATCTGTATATTGATGATTCCCAGTGTTCATTGCCAACCCAACACTGATTCTGGGATGTGTTTAGTGTGTCTGAATTTTGTATGCAGAGCTAAATTCACCATATTGTTTCCAAACCCTCTCTTTGGTATTGCCCATCTTATGTATTCCACCCTTTACCCTTAGCTGTTAGCTCACTTATCAAGTCGGTGTCTTTGACCTGCAGGTTTCTCTCACTGTATACTTCTTGACTCTTTCTCTGGATTCCTTGGCACATCTCTATCCTGCTATCATTGCTCTGCTCGAGCTCTTAGCATCTTCCCTGCAGGCCAGTTCTACAGGCTTCTAGTTGGTGTGTCTTCTGTCTCAATTTAAATCTGTCCTGCTGACAGGTAAAGATCATTTTCCTTATTAAAACCCTGCGGGGCTTACCATTAAGTCCTGCACATAGTGTAAGCTGTTTGCTGTAACATTTACACTGTAGTACTAAATGTCACCTTTGTCACCACATGCATGGTGCATACCTTTCCTCTGGAATCAGATCCCTACTCTCCTCTCTCTTGATGTACTGCTCTGGAAATGGCAACTGTTGGTGTTGCTGCATGGGACATTCTGTCCCGTTCCTCTGTGCCTCCTTCCTGTTGCTCTCTCTTCTTGCAGTGAGCTCATTGTCTCCCACCTTGAGTGAATTGGGAAAAATCTGGAATGCTTCTATACATCAGTAACTGAGAACTCTTACTGGAAAGCAGCTGTGTACATTTTTAAAGCACCCTTCAAACAAAGTTCAACTTTTGGAATCTATTCTAAAGATCTCTTTATTACTCTGCTATTTAAATAGGTAAAATTATATATACATTAAGTGTTCTATAGTAAATATTCAAATTGTGATAGTGTATCCTATAGACTGTTTTCAATGTGCCAAAGATTTTATTTTATTTTACTTTTTTATTTTAGAGAGATAAAAGATAAAAAAAACAATAAAAGTTTCAAAATGTGTTAATAGGATAGTCACAATAATTAATGCGTTGCATATTGTTGTCTTCACAGTAATTATTCAGAGTACAAGGTATAAGCAAGATATTTTGTACAACTAATATTAGCACAAACCTTTGTTTTCAGTGAACTAAAAAAACTAGTTGTATAATGACCTGTAGATTTTTAAGAACATTAAATGAATATTAAAAAATATTCAAACTCCTGTGGCATATTCTGCAAAAAAATGTTTTGTGGAACATTTCATGTGAAGTACAAAGGCACCCTTACCTGTATGTAGTACATTTTCTCATTTGTACAAAAGCAAGGATATCAAACCATGGAGCTAAACGAATGCATAGGTGTGCACACACATTAGTGTGTGTAAATACAAAAGGTTCTGAAAGAAAGCCTTATGTTTAGTACTCTGAAACAGTGGGGGCACATGAAGGGAGTTGAGACCGATAGAAATATGAACAGACAGACAGATACATAACTATTTAGATATCTCTCTATATAGATGCTTATTGATTGCTTTGCCACTGGGAGTCAAACCCATTGTGTTTCATTAGCAAGCTTTAAAAGTTTGAGACGTGGTTTGGCTGCACTGGCCAGAGGGCCTTGAACTTGAAGTCCTCCCACTTCCGCCTCCCAACATACCGGGATTACAGGTGTGTCTGGGTATGCAAGTGACACATCTTTCATATTCCATGGACATAAATTTTTATTTACTTGCATAAATATTAATTGACAATGAACAAAAACTGAGTCAAGGGAATTTGATAGCCTTAGAGAGAAGCCAAATTGTGGGTAAAAGAATAATAATAATAAATCTTTTTTTCCCTTTTAAAATTTTAGAAAATATAACAACATACCCATATACCAATAGAAACAAGTTGGAATTAACAGTCTTTGACATTTGTTCATTTGCTTCAGTTTCTTTTAAATAAAGTTTAATAGTAAAAGCTGAAGTTCTTTTTGATTTTTTTTTTCTCTTTCTCCTTAGAGTATTAGAGATTTGTGTGTGTGATTGTAGTTTGGAATTTTACACTTTTACTATGATTATCTAGGTCAAAGTTTATTTCTTTAGCTATATCCTATTGATCATTTAGGCTGTTTATGGGCTTTCTTCCTCTATAACAAATAATCCCCTTCGTAAAATGTGACATTCTCTAAAGCTTACACCACAAAATGGAATTATTGATCTGTAGAGCAGGAACAGGTTTTTTTTTTCACTGTATATTGCCAAGTGAGTTTCCAAATTGGTCATACCAGTTTATATTCTCACTAGAGCATTTTGTAATTCTCCTCTCTAAATGTCTTCAGTCATCAAGCTTCAACGTTTTTTGTACTCAGCAAATTATAAAATGTTAGCTTATTTAAAAACGTCTGAAATTTTCCTGAATGTTTAAGACTAGGAGAATCCCATGAGGGAACCTGAAGAATTATTAATAAAGTCAGTCCTTCAGGAGCTGCTGTACTGCCTCAAGCAATGTGATGTTAGACTGGCCAGAACTAAATTCTGCAAAGACTGTAATGCCGGTAGAGTTGCAGATGGGATCACTATGGGCTGGAGAGGTAATTAGTAGGTTTTTTTTAGAAGTAAAGAGCAGTGGGAATAAGGGAAGTGCTCAGACACATAGTCCAACTGGAATGAACTTTAGAAAGCTCATTGTTAAGTGGTTACTAATTGCTCTTAAAACATTAACCAAAAAAGGAATTAGTAGAGCCTTAAACATACTGTTTTAAACTCATCATTTTACAGATGAGGAAATTGAGGCTTAGAAAAATAAAGTTAGCTTGTATAAGTCACCAGGTTTTATATTAGACATCTAAACTATAATTAGCAGGGGTTTATTGTCTTATTAAATTTAAATATCCAACAGGTTGATTTGCAGTGTGACTACATAATGCAGGAGATAAAGTGATAGTTTTTCTCCTTTTTTCTCATGTTTTGTTCTGTTTTTCTATGGGTAACTTCTCAGCAGGCTATATTCTCAAGGAGGTATAGGTGTATCAGCTTATCTTCTTTATGTCTTTATAGCTGATGTTGCTACTGATGAAAATTACTTATGGTATTTGTCCTTATGTTTTTATTAATTGTCTCCAAAATATTCAAACTTTCACCGTTGACTCACCACTGTGATCAGGCAGGTAGTTTAATCTGGTCAGCCTCCTGATTGAGACACTAAGGCCATTTCATTGATTGCTACACTGGCTTCAAATCAATAAGGAAGGTTTCTTAAAAGAGAAGACCTTAGGCCTGCAGATTTAAAGTGGTCACTGAAGAGTACTTGATGTACTTGATGTATAGAGCATCTGCAGACATGATTATGAATTAAAAAGAAACTGGTGATATTTGTTGCAGGATTTTTATAGGTGTGAATATCATAATTGTAACAATTGTTGTAGCAGTGATTAAATTTATTATAACAAACTCTTGGGACTACCTTGTGATGGCTTATCAGGCAAACATAATTATGTGACTGTCTCTTAGAAAGTTTCAAAACATAACAAAAATATGGAATTTAGAGGCCAAAACAGTTTATGAAGACAAGAAACCATGAGAGAAATGCAAAGTGTGGAGATTGTTCTAAGGCAGAAGATTATCTTTGTATCCCCAAAGGCTTTCATCATAAAGGTGGTTGGGAAAGTGTTCTTTAACTGTGTTTTGAGTGGACAAGTAAAGCAGAGCAGGAGAGGTGATAATTCTTGGCACAGGGCTTCACATGAGCCAAACCAGAGAAGAGAGAAACCATGGAAGCGCTGTGTTTACTGAGTTGAATCACACTAAAGAGAGCTGTCTAGAAGCTGGGGCAGATGGAGATGAGGTAGTTGCCAAGTGTATTATAGAGGATACAACCACCAATACGAAGAGTTTACATTTCCGGTAGGCGGTGAAAGCCACAGATTAAAAACAAAAATGCTAGTGAACACTATCGCCTAAGAAGCAGTCTGAGCAGTATTTTTGCTTTGAATGAAGAAAATTGTTCGGTGTCATTGTGTAGGAGGAGATAGAACACGAAGATAGGGAGAACAGTTAGGAGCTGTGGAATTGTGCTCTTATGAATGAGGCAGAAATTGAATTAGAATGTGAGAAAGTTAGAATATAAATTTAAGATGAACTTTGTTGAGGCTCTGGAGAGAAAATGATAGGAATAATGTGAGAAATGCTCAGTCACAGGAGATGAGGAGGAGGATAAATACCCATCAATAAATGAGAACAATTGGGATGAGGAGGAAGATCTGCACCAGGGGAGCTGAGTAATGTGATTTTACTATTTGGTGTGTTGTCTGTTGGGAAATTTATTTTGAAAATGTATGATATTCTCAATTATATATGGACACTGCTTATAAATTTTTCAATGCTGTTTCAAATTCTTGGCTACAGTTTTTAAATGTCTAAATTACATGCAAAAATCAGTATTTTTTCATAATACAAGTTTTTTGTACACTTTAAAAATAATCTTAGATTTGACTAATAAAGTTAAACATTCTTGGTGGTGAAGACAGCTAGGTACTTTTTTTCTTAGTGATCCTAGTCATAAGCATATAGTATACCATTTCCCCATGTATGTATATTTTTGTATACTGTAATATGAGACAGTGCAAGACACTTTGTGGCGAAGTGTTATTTTACGTGGTTAGAAAACATGGAGTTAAGTAGGAATTTTCAAAGATTTTAATGTATATTGCTAATGTTTATTGTTGTGTTGGCAAGAGGCAAATACAGCATTCTGTTCCCTAAACTTGTTTGATAGTTTGTTCCGGGCTTTATTTTTGACCAGCATACCATTAAACAGATCTTTGGAATGGTGCAATATTGACTGTTGCTGTCACATTGGAGAGGTTGAGGAGCTACAAGTAAGACAGGGCAATTTACACTTTAATATAATATTAGTTTATCATTTCAGACATAATCACCTATATTTATTCGCTCTTTAATATGTGAAGTTCACTTTTATTTTAGAAGGCATATTTTTGATTTAATTGGAAATGCTCTCTAGGCTTGATGGGTAGAGAAATAGCACAAAGTCCTCAAGAGCCGTCACTGGCCACAGGTTGATTGTCACTGAATTTATAGTTGATGATATGGGAAACCTACACATGATCTTATTTCAGTCATCTCCTTGGAATAAACTAAGGACAACATTTAAATTCCACAGATTTTCCTCTTGTTTGCTTCAAGGTTGCCTTTGTCTAGAATCTTCTGTCCTCTCATATGTATTCAGAAAATTCAGTTCTGCTTCTTCTACATTTCTATTATGTGCAAAGCACTGTCAGAGTGCAGATTTATTTCAAGATTAGCTTGACATATATAGTGTTTGAATAAATGTTTGTTCTGTGAATGGAGTGTTTTTCTTTAATGATCCAATTCAACTGAAGCATCTCAATTATAAATCTGAATTCTCTGCCATATTTTCTCAAAGTTGTGTCTTCTTTCATTTTCATAGATAGCATTACTTGAAGACACTGGCAAAGTCATATTCAGCAACTGAGGTCTTTATTATAATATTTGAAACTTACCATGGGGAAGTCATTGCTGTATGCAGAGTTAAATGATGACAGAGCCAGTCACTTTACCATTTCACAGCAGCTGGCTTTTCTTTGTATGTGTCTTTTAACGTGATGAATATTCTTTTCCAGTATTCACAGTAAATTAAATAGAGGATGCAATTCTTTGTAAAGAGAATGTAAGATAATGTAAAGGTCTTGGGTTTTGGAATCAAATTAGAATTTGGATTTCAGCTCTATAGCTTCATTGTGATTGAAATTCAATAATACCCTTAATCCCTGAGTCTTAGCTACTTCTGTAACACTGAGGATTCGTGATTTTGGTGGTTGAAAGAAATTTAGAAAACAATTGTGAAAACCAAGACATGTTATAGATGTTCTTAATAAATGGTAACTAAATTATAGATCCTTACTGCTATCATTCTCCTTATACCTTTACCAAGTTACCACTGATTTTCAATATTATTCACATGTGAAAGACAATAGGCTAGGACTGTTTCACATATCCGTTTCCTCACTGAGTTTTTGATAATAAGATTAAAGTGAAATTAGATGTTAAACAAGAACTTACTTGAAATAATTCTTTATATGAGCCATCAAATGCTAGTTTCTTTCCATTTGGCATTTGATGGATCTCTGGCTATAGGTTATTTTCAGTAATAATGGTAATATTTATCATAATAGGTCACAATTTTTAAACATAGCATAACCAATATCATTGTTTTCCATATTTTAAGTCATTTAATCTTCAGAATAGTCTTTCTTCCATGACATAAAGATTTATTAACACAGTTTATACCTGAGAAAGCTGAGGCCTAGAAAGCTAAATCTATTGTGACACATCTAGTGAATGGTCCCATCTTTTTTGAACTCAGACCTACTTGCTCCAGAACCTTGTTCATTTGATTCTAGTGAAGTCCATAGAACCTGGGGGTAACTTGCTGTGTCATGACATGCACAGCTGTAGAGGAACAATTGCCAGTATTGAGCTATACTTCTGGCATGTGTTTTACCAGATATCCATATCAAAGATGATCACCTTGCCTACTACATTAGTAAAAGTCTTTGAAAATTACAGATTATATGCTTTGTTAATAATTACAAAGGGCTATTTTTTAATGTTCTAAAATTTAAATAATACTAGATAAAATCTTGTCCTCCCTTTAGTGATTTAGAATTCTTGCCTCCTAGAACAAAACATTAGTGAGTATATTGGTAAGAATTACTACACTTTATCTAATAGTAGCTTGGTAGTCTCTATAAAGTGGATAAAAAGTCTTAATCTGTTGATATTCTAAGAATAATATGTTTTACATTGTGTCCATCAGACACACTTTTGAGGTTTGAAGGCTATAACTGTGTCACCAATTTTAAGAAGAAATTGTGCAGTGTACTATATTTGATAATTATTTCTTACGTCAATATCTTCACCTGTTTAAAGTACCAGGACCATGTTTCCAACTTTGCCTTAGTGACATTAAACATTGAAAATTATGTAGATAATGTTAACAAACATTTGCAATATATCTTCATCTTAAATATGACCTATCTCTTACTTGAATGGATGGGTTTATCCAATTTATTTTAAATTTTTCCAAACTTTAATTTTTGTTGGGGCTGGGGATTTAGCTCAGTGGCATAAGTGCCTGCCTTGCAAGCAGGCAGTCATGAGTTCGATCCCTGGTACCGATAAAAAAGAAAAAGACAAAAAAAAAAAAAAAAAAGAAATTTTTGTTATTCCTTGTATATCTGTGTTTGTTCAAAAATCACATTAGTAATCTTAGAGGGACCATGAAGTTAGTGTTCTTCAACATTAACCTTTAGATTATTGCAGATTATATTTTATTTATATTTTTCACTGAGATTATTCTGTAATGTATGTAATTATATATATATATATATATCTTAGATATATATGTTTTATGTCTACTTTTCACTAAGGTTTATTTTACAGTCATTTTAGAGTTTTCATAAATAGTAATATTTCTATGAATAAAAATTTAGTTTGGTCTTAATTTTCTACGATAGTTTTTAATCATCAGTTTGAGTCATCTAAGATACCTTTAATCATTAGCAGATTAACATTGGTTACTATGTGTGTTTAAAACAAAGTCTGATTCACTGGTAAAAATAGTTTATGTTCTGCTAGTAGGAACATATCCACTAACATATAAATACCCAAATAAATCCAGTGGTAAATTATTCGCTTTTAACATTTTTGAAAAATATATATAGATATATATTAAGCATGCAAATTCTAAGTATAAATAATTCAATTTTCATAAAATGAGCACAGATATCCTATATAGATAATACAAGTCTGTACCATAAAGACCACATAATTTACTGTTGAAAATATAGCCTTTATAATTGATATTTTCTCAGAGATAACATTAAGAATACTTGAAAGAAGCTATTAAATCTTTTCTGAAAACATAGGAGTATGTAATTGTTTATATTAATGTTTTTGTCTAATAGTGGTATATAGTGATTGCATATTAAATTTGTTGAGTTTCTATACTTGTTACAAAAGATTAAATTTTGATATTCCCATATTTGAAAAGTGAGATTTAAAAATGTTTACAAAAATGGCTTCTAAAATTTTATTGAAAAGTATTGATAATCTAGTATTTTAACATGTGGGTTACTTAAATGTTGTCTTGTAAAGCATTATCATTTTATACATAAAGGAATGGAGGCCCATATTTATATCTCTTTGTCATGTCTGCAGGTCTTTCAGTCACATTATCCTGTACTTTTTCTAGTTTTTAAAATTATATAAAATGTTAGCCATTCCCTTCACTAGGTATTCAGTATTAATAAAATTTTACGTGTTCCATCAGTAATTTGATCAAATAAAGCAATGATTTTTCTGTATTTCACAACACATCAGGGCTCTGCAAAGTATCTCTGGGGGTCCTTTGATGTCTAGACAGTTTAAATTATGCTTGCTCCCCTGCCTCCAAATTCCACCCCTGTTCTGCTTCAGGGGTTGTGGGAAACAAAAACAAACCAGAAGGGTTCCACAGTCTTACAGTCTAGGCAGAAAAACAAACATGTGAATAAGCTGTATATCTACCATGGCAGGTGTATAGGAAAGGGCCTGCTTAGAGGGATTAGAAGAAAGAAAAGCATTGGGAGCAAATATCGTCCTGCTTACCTATTTCTTATTGTATTGATAGTATGAAAAGATACGTGTGTGTTGTGAACAAAATGAAAGCATTGTAGAGCTATTAGGGAAGAAAGCCAAAGTCACTTTCAGCTCTAAACCCATTTCCCCTCCCAACCTCCCCACAGGCAACCAAATCTAAGGCTTTGGTCTAGTTCTTGTAAACTGTTCTATTTATTGAAATGGTAAGATGAAGAATTATGTTTTATGGTGGAAAACTAACTTTGTTTTTCTTCCTTTTCCTTGTTTTCCTTTTATGAATTGGGATGTCATGGTTCCTCCAATTCATCTTATTAGAAAGTAAGTACTTCTGAAATTTCAGCGCTAATTTGTTGAACCGTCGATGTATTACTGCTTCATATACAGTTACAGAATTTTTAAAGCTTTAATTCTGACTGAGGTGATTAACTTTTACAATAACCATCAAAATTTTTTTGATTAATCTAGAAATAAGTCACTTTTCCTAAGTGTTCATGGTCTCTGAGAATACAGACTTTGGAAGTATATTTACTTAATCTTCTTTCATAGCCTTATTAATCTTTGTTTTTTTTTTTTTTTTTTTTTTCATACCAGTGATCGAACACATGACCTAATGCTTGCTAGGCAGGCGCTAATGCTACTGAGCTAAGTCCCTGGCCCCAGCCATAATTAATCTTTGTGCTTTAAATATAGATATGTCAAATGTGATTGTAATTTTATTTTTTCCAAATTTAATAAAATTATATGAATAAGATTTAAATTTATTCTTACTCAGTATCAGTTAAGACCATACATTTTTTTTTCAAAAACAAAAACAAAAACAAAAAAATAAAGGAATATAAGTTTTCTAGGCTTTAGGAAATTGATGAGAAAATTAGAAATCAGTAAAAACTGGTGAAAGGAAAGACTTTTAAAACGTGTTTTCCTCTTAGGTCTATTGCATTGGATAAATCTTAATAAGCATTAAACTCTTATTAATAAGAGTTCTTAATAAGTATTAAACTCTTTTGGTGATTTTAGAAATTGTTTTTAAATAGCAGAAAGCATAATTCTGTAATTAATATGCTTAGTACCAAGTGGTTAGTTGATGAATGAACTGAGCTGTAAAATAGTTGTCTGATTATTCTAGGATGTAAATGTTTTATAGTTTAGAAATAAATTTTCTAGGTTTATTTTTGGAGAGATTTGAGGAAGTTATAATAGTCATTTAGACTTTTGAAGTATGGTCTGATTTTGAGTTAAATGTTTTCAAATTTTTCCTTATGCATCTTGAGTTTACTGAGTTAATAAGTATATAATTTAATAATATATTCATGCTCAATAGGGCTTATTATTTGTATGAAACTGGGTACTTAGCACATATGTTTGCAGTAAGCATGGCACTAAACTGCGATTTAATAGCCAATTTATCTTTTACAATTATCTTTACCTTAGAAACAAAATGTAAATTTTAGTGGTGTTATGTTTGTTTAGCATTTGTAAGCTGCCTTTAAATCTCTATTGCTTCATAGTGTTCTAAATCTGGATTCTTAGAACTGTGTATATCCGGAGCTTAGTAATCAGGAGCAGATAGAATACTGTGAAATTTTATGTTAGATGGACAATTTTATTTGGCTGCATTCTAAAAAATCTACATTGTGTCATTTTTAATGTATTGGATTCTATTTTACTTGTCATGTTAACATCTTCTTGCCAAGTCCCGACGGAAAGTCTGAATTTCTGACAGTTTCACTAAATTAAAACTCCAAAAATCTGGCACAATGTTTTCCAGCTTCAAATTTTCCAAAGAGTATAATATTAAAATGTATATTTTGCAGTGTTCAGTATAACATGTGTTGCATTATTTATCTGGAATTCATTCAGTGAGAAAAATTTCTAGGGAGATGAATATATTTCACTTTATAGGTATGCCTCACTTAAATATGAACAAATGTCTTTTGTAAGGGAGAATCATGAAATGAGGTCTGCAAGCTTCTAGGGGCTTCGTGAGTAAAAATATTACATAAGCACACGTACTTACCATGTATACTTTAGTGATACAACTGCATTGTTCTATGACTGGATTTATATTAGGACTCTTGCTTCTTGTCAGATCCAATGGAATCATATTTATACATTAGCACAGAGAAGCTGAATCCTAAAAAAAATGGAGTGTACAGCCTTCCTGTTATTATAATACTTGCAAACCTTTATAGCCACGATGCATAGATATGCTGACTTACTGTTAAGTATGCTCTGACAACACAGCAAATTTGAGTTTTTCATTTTACTGGTGAAATTTCATAGTAAGAGATTTGGTAATCTAGGGTTTTAGAAATTTTAAATTAGTAACAGAAACTTGTTTTTATTTCAGAAGTTCAGAGTTTAAAAGTTCAATATTTTAAAAGCCTTCTTGTCCAAGTAAACTTTGGACTATGTACCCATGGCTCCAAAGAGGCACATAGGGTGTGGGGAGTGCTTGTAATCAAGATTGTTTTGACCAAATAATCTGTCTTTTTACATAGTAGGAAATCAAACGTGCATGGAAGCATAATTAAATGAAAGCAACAATTATAGCTTAAATACTACCTTGCAAAAAATTACTTTGCAAGAAAAACACAAATATGATCTAGAATCTATCTCAGGAAATACATACATCTTACACACTTTGTAAACATCTTGGCAGTTATAGGAATATGTGTTGGTAACGTGTATACTTTGATATTTTAAATCATTAGTTTAATACTGTTTCATTTCTTAAAAAAAAAAAACTGATTTCATAATTCAGCCACTTGAATCTTTACTGCAGAACATCATTATTAGCCGGGCAGGATTCCCAAACACATATTTCTTTATTTGACATAACTGAAGAAAGGATGGCATTGCAGAAGCTGCATAAGAGATATGAATACAGATGTAGGTTGTTATTTTGGCCATGTGGGAAATGCATTCCTGTGACTTAAACGCTTACAATTTCAAATCAATTCTTCCCTGGTTTCTTATTATTCTTTTGTTGCTTTTCAACCTATGAGATGGAGCTGCCCTTGAACTTGGTTTTATTTATTTATTTTTTTGATCATTCAAGTGCAACCATCAAGTTGTCTGTAATATTTTAAAACTGAAGCTTCAAAAGTGTTATTTTACAAAATAACACCACATAAAAGTTTGGGCTTTGTTTTCTTTAAAATACAGTGTTGGTCGCTTTATGAATAAAAGCATAATTTCAATTTAGGAGACTTTTTGCCTGAAGCTTGTAAAACAGATGCATCTGATTAACTTTGGTGAGACTGGCCCGTTATTGTAATGTAGATGTTTTCAGGGTTGGGAGGATATTTTAAAAAGGCATGCAAGCAGGTCTTTTTTTTTTTTTTTTTTTTTTTTTTTGAGATTCAGAGAACAGTTTTGTCACAGAAGCTGCATATCAGATTGCTTCATTTTTGCACACTTTTATTTTCTAGTGGAACCTCTCCATTAGCCTGTCTGAATGCAATGCTTCACACTAACACTCGGATAGGGGATGGATCATTCTTCAAAATCCCTGGAAAGGCAGGCCTGTATGCTCTCAAAGTAAGTTGGATTGTTCTAAATTTTATGTATTACTACTCTGTAACATGCATTTTTTTCAAACCTAATGAAAGTAAACAAAATTAGATTTGAGTGAAGAGTCAAAGAATGACTTAGGCCTTTAAAGTATTTTCATGTGTAATAAAATTATTTCATATTAAGAATAAACAATGACATATTTCTTTAAGGAAAGCATATCTGTGGTTTCCTGCATAACATATGGGTAATGGAAAATAGTTGTGGTTTCCTTAAAATTGTTGATTCTTTAAAATTTATGAGGAGGAGAGTCATGGGTCATCAGCCAGAAGTTGAAGATGATCACAGTTGCTATACACCCTTTGATTTAATGACCAGCAGTTGATACACAGGCTTCATCCTTGTATGCCCTTTTGTTTTTTGTAAAAATAATATATTTATTCCTTATGCTCGAAAACTTTTTGGTATAAGTCAGGTATCTAATTCAATAATAAATGATAATCTCAAAGAAGTCTTACTGGTAATTTATACTTGTTATTTGAACACAATACAAAAATCAAACAGAAAGTTTCAGATAACAGAGTCTTAATTACTTTAGTGTAATTGCCATTTCCATCTAGAATGGGAAATGCCATTTAAAATTAGAATTCCAGAAGATTAAATCTTTATGACCTACAAATGATTGTGTAATTTAGAACAAGTAAATTTGATATATTATTTTTCATGAATTAACAAGGAATCATTTTTTTTCATAAATGATGGAATATATTTAAAGTAAATCGACTTTTTTGGAGGAGACTTTTTTTTGTTTAAAACCCCAAATGCTATACCTGGCCAAACAAAAAGCGAGTGATTCTCCCTCAACTGTATGACATTGGGTTCTTGTTTGTCACTGTGTGGTTTCAGAAAATAACAGCCTTGTGAAAATAATGTTTCAGTTGCTTTTTGTAACTACTTCATATTTAGTTTACAAATCAAATCTGAGTTTTTAACCTATTTATATTGTGAAGACTATAAAGTTGAAAGTAAAATGAAAGTAGCATATACCAAAAGAAAATTTGTTTCTAGTTTATTTTGGGGGACAGACTTTGAAAGGTTGTCCAAAAATACCAACCATGAGAAGAGCTTTAACAGGTTTCTTTTTTCTTCCCAAGGAGTGATTTTTACACTGAAGAGCAAATCTGTAATCTGTTTTCCAATTCCAAATTACATATAACTGCAATAATGTTTTAGGATTCTAGAAGTGTTTTAAATGTTTTTCATTGCTAATATATCTCCATAAATCATCATTTTAAAAAACCATATAGAAAGAGGAGTCATGCCAAGCGGATGGAACGTTGGATTTAGTCTGTGAATCTGAACCTGATGGCACAGAGATGGCTGAGGCAAACGCCAATGGAGAAGAGAACGGAGGTAAATGTGAGGAGTTCAAAATACACACCTTTACCCTACAACTCCGCTAGTTCACTAACTGATCACAAGCATTAAGAGATAATTTTTTTCTGTTTTTTACTGCTTATTAAGATTTACCTTCAATCAGTTTTAATTGCAAATGTTAGCATGCAAAAATTGTGTAGTTTTTTTTTTTTTAAGGGGTCTTTCTTTTCTTTTTAACAGTGTCTTTTCTTGAATCACTTTCTGGAATGTAACCATTATCAGTGCATTTCTTCTATAGAGTTAATAGGGTAAAATTGAAGGTATCTAGTGGTTTTATTTTTGGGGGTGGTTTAAAATACATACCAATGTTTTACTACTTATTATGCTGCTACTATCTGTGATCACAAGTACTTTTAGAATATCTTGGCTCCTGGTTTTGTCCTTGTAAGTTAAGCTTAGTGTTACCATTCCTCACAGCAAAAAAAGGTCCAAATAAAATGTTTTCTTGTCAAACATTGGTGAAAAGGAAATGATCTTCCCTGAATTTAAGCTCTGAGTTCTGTTTTGTTATTTCATTTTTATCATTCTCAAAACAATTACATTATGATTCTTTTGGTGTATAGGATTTGCTGTCACCGTTTTGTCCCTTAGAAGTTTCTGTGCCTTTCTCCACCTTGCTCACTCATCCCACTGTTGGTCTCCAATCATGGTTTGGGAGGAAGGCAGTGTATTTAAAATCCCTGTCAGTAGAATCATAGGAGTCACTAAATTATTGTTAAACAAACAAATCTTAAAAGACCCTTACAGAAGTGCGGTATTTCTGTAATAGTCTCAAGTTACTCATTTTGCTTATGGCCATCAGAATCCCTTCCCACGCTCTCTGTATGTGGACTGCAGTCCTAGTCTTTAGTATAGGAGCTGCTGAAGCAGCCACAATCCTGCCCTTTATACTGATGCGCTTGCTCATAGGCCACTTAAGACTGATGCTACTTACTCTTATCTTACTCCCTTCCTTCAGGGATTGTATACTTAACATAAGAAACGGAGACGCTTGCATTTGTAAAATAGCTTCAGACATTTGGATTTTTGTGCTTGGTTTGATAACTCTATTCCTATCCCCATTTTGCTCCCACCCCTCTGGCTTATCCCTGTGGTGGTATTTCAAACCTTGGTAGCACTTTGAGATTAGAAAGAAGACAAACCAAAGATGTACAGCAATTTATGGCATTCCAATGGGCCAGTGAATGGGGCATTCTGACATGAAGAAGAATCTTAGCTTATTCCAAGTGTTGTTCTACCTGCACAACAGAGCTCTTGTCATGCCTCTCAGCATGTGTTGAGAATCTACTCTGTGCCAGGTCAAATTTTGACCTTGTATTTATATTAATAGGGAACACAACAAACCTTTCTTGGAGTTTATATTCTTAGAGATGACCAATAAGTGAAATAAATGCATAATATTTGTAGTTTAATCATGACAGGTGATATTAGGAAAGATAAAAGAGTCAAAATAAAGGAAAGGAATTTACTTGAAAAGAAAAACCTGAGTAGAGTGCAGGAATAAGCATTTAAAGGTAGAGAGTGTAGATAGTAGGAACAGTACTTACAAAGGCCTTGAAGCAGGAGAGTCCCTGAAATGCTCCAGAAACAGCAAGATGCTGAGATTGTAGGGAACTCAGAGTGACTAAAGGCGGGCAGCATGCTAAGGTGTGAAAACAGGTAAGTTATGGCACCAGATCAAATAATCTTGCTGTAGGCTATTTGTGTGTGTGTGTGTGTGTGTGTGTGTGTGTGTGTGTGTGTGATACTACGCTTTTACAGGATTTTGAGCTAAAAAGGTAATATCACATTTTAGCTAGATCGCCAAGTATATGGAAGCAAGAACAAAACCAAAAAAAAAAAAAAAAACTATTGCCATAATCTCAGGGAAAGGCGATGGTGAGTTGAATGAAAGGAGCAACAGTGGATGTGATGGATTCTGTGAATGTTTGAAGAAAGATTCCATGGGAGCTGTTGACTGATGAATGAGGATATGAGATATTAGAATCAGGACTGACTCTGAAGATTTGAGTATGAGATGGTAGGAAAATAGCATTATCTTTTCCTTAGACATAATAATTTAGTTTGAAAATTTGGTGTAAGGTTCCATTTTGACATCCAGGTGGATATGTTACTAACTATATTTATCTGTCCAAAATTCAAAGGAAATTTTAGGTTAGTACAAGGTAAGACATATGAATGTACCCTAAAATCAAAAAGGATCAAAGATCTGCATATTGAAACAAACAGTCTGCTGAGAGACAAAAATAGGTACAACTCTTAAAGACATATGCATAGACAAAGACATTCTGGACAGAGCTCCAGGGGCACATGAAATACTATCAACAATCAACAAATGCAATCATCAAATAAAAGAGTATCTGTACAGAAAAGGACACCACCAAATGAAGAGTGAAGAGGCAACCTATGTAATGGAAAAAATATTTGCCAAATAGGACAGAGGACTGACATCTAGAATATATGAAGAACTCAAAAATATGAGACTCCCCAAAATAAGAGACCCAGCTGAAAAACAGGCAGTTAAAATGAATAAACACTTCTCAGAAGTACAAATGGCCAATAAATACAGTAAAAGAATGTTCTGCTAGAAAAATGCAAGTTAAAACTACACTGAGATACCACTTGATTCCAAAAAAAAAAAAAATGACTATCTTCAAAAAACCTAATAATGACAGTTGCTGGCAATGATGTGGGGGGAAAGGAACTCTTTGCTCTTACTGGTAGGAAAGTGAACTGGTACAGCTAGTGTGGAAATCAGTGAGGAGAGTCCTCAAAAAACTAAAAATAGAAATTCCTTTTGACCTAACTATCTTCTGTTTAGGTGTCTTTCCAAAAGAGTTAAAATTAGTGTAGTAAGGGATACATGCATATTCATGTTTATAGCAGCACAATTTGTGATAACTGAATCTTAGAAACAAAGTATATGTCCATCTGCAGATGAATGTGATATTTATATACACTGAAGTATTTTCTGCTGTAAAAGTAAATTTAAGATATTCATAGGTAAATAAATCACTTGAGAACACAATGGTAAGTGAAATAAGACATATCAAATTGAATTTTGCATGGTTTCTCTTATGTGAGAAATTGAAAATATAACCAAATTAAGATTGAAATAGTTAATAGGAAATAGAGAACAGTTAAAATAATTCCACAAATTGCCTATCCATTGTTTCAAATACATTTTAATAAATATTCTAATTTGTGTCATTAATATTATTAGTTTCTCTTAATTCATTTAAAAGGAAGTGTTCTACTACTGTTTCCTCTTCATATGAGGGAATCTTTCTTGTCGGTCTTACAACTACTGTAAAGATAATGATACACAGTGTATGATCGATTGTTGTTCTTTTATATTAAAAAAAAAAAGAAATACAAGAGAAAGGCCTTCCTGCAGAATACTGAGTTGAAAACGGTCATTTCTTAGAATGTATTTATAGTCATGAAAGTGGATGAGCTCACCGTGGAACTGAAGGTAAATCATGAAGTAGAGAGGCTCAAAGGTTGAGCTGAGGGCACTTGACTTTCAAGAGGTTGGAGAGATGGTAGGAAACAATTTATGGGACTGATGCTAGCAGGACACGAAAACAAGTATTCTGTCTGGGAAACCAAGTGAAGAAGGTGTGTCAAGAAGAAAATGAGTCCAGTACATTGGTGCTTTTGATTTGTCAGGCTGTGCTAACTAATGAAATAGGAACAGTGCGTCTGAACGAAGAACATTCATATCAGTAGAGAGAAATTAGAGATCAGAAATATAGACCATTTTTTTGGAGTTTGTTTTGAGCTAGAGAAAAGGAGTAAAGTGGGACAATGGGTGGAAGAGAAGGTAGAGTCAAACAAAAGGTTTCTTTTTTTTTTTTTAAATGCAATATCAAGTGTTAGGAAAATTACTGAAATTTCCAATTGAAGAGGAAAAATTGATGATGTGGGAAGGATATTTTGTTGTCATGTACTTGATCGGATGAAAAAGGATGGGCACTTTTCAGATAAGATTGACCTTAGAGTGTGGACAGCTGCTAGAAAGGGGGCAGGAGTTCCAGAGGCATAATGGTATGTGAGCACATGTGGCAGAAGCCTGTGGAAGCTTGCTTCTTATTGCATCCTTTTCTCTGTGAAATAGGAAATAAATTTATTAGCTGAAGTGAGCATAATTTTAGAGATTTAAGGAGAAACTATAAATTCTTTGTCCACGAGAGGCTGATAGCATTAAAAGACACTCTTAAGGTTATTAATATTGAATTTATTTTGAGGTCAGTAAGCACAGTTGTGCACTCTCCTTCCACCCAGTTCCGTTCAGGGATGCTTTCAAGTGCAGAGTGATTACATGGTTAGTTTTCATTAGGTTTGAAGGTTTTCCAAATGCAACTACTAAAGCAAGAAGAGGACAGAGGAATGGAGGATGGATGAAGTAAGGACAAAGATCAAAGAGTTTAAGTAGATGTGGAGATCAGTAACAATGTGGTTATGTATGACACTGGAAGTCTCATTGAGATGGAAGGCTTGTTTGCGTTAGTATTCTAGAGAAAATGAGTAACAAACAGCGGAATAAGAGAGTGGAGTCTATGACAATGAATTTAGGGGGGTAGCATGGAATGTGCATTGTTGTAGTCAGGGGTTGTGAGGAGAACAATTAGAATAAGGACATGAAGTTTATAATATTGTTTTATGATGGTCACCCAGAGTTAACACAAGAAAATGCAGGAAATCTATCCCTAACACTAAAGACATAGAATATTTAGCCAAGGGCCTGAGTCCCACAGCAATGTCCCACATGAGTCCAGATGAAGACTCAGAACTCATGATAATGCCTCCCATGAGTGCAACTGGAGGTCTAGAGCCCACACCAGTCCCTTTTATGGCTGCATCCTAGGAAGGCCTAAAGGTCAGTGGTGGAAGCTAGAAAGGACTCATGCCAGTCCCTTTTATGGCTGCATGCTGGGAAGGCCCAAAGGTCAGTGATGGAAGCTAGAAAGTCTATGCCAGCAGCGTGAAGGAGCTGTTTTGGTAGGTTGAGGGTTCAACGCTGGAGCCAAGAAGTCACACTTTTAGCCAAGACCAGGGCTATCCTGAAAAGCACCACAGGCATCTTCAGTGACATGGAGGCCCCAAGCTCCTCAGACAACAAGCACAGTCGAGTACAAGCCAGGAAACCAGCGTGATGAGTTCATCCTGGAGACCAAGTGGCATACATCTTCCCCTCGGGAGCCAGGAAGCAATGCTTGATGTGAGGACCAGAGCTTCTCCAGAAGAAGCAATGGCTCAAATAGCAACTCGGAAGAGAACCCACAATGCCTGAATACCTCAACGCACTAGCTTCTCCTTCTCCACCTCTTTATGCTGGCAACTTTTCTCAGGTAGAACGTCCATGCTCAGCAACATGCTGATGTAATATAGCTGGTGTTAAGTTGACCACCAGTTCTTAATCCATAATATACATCAAAGATGAAAGAAGGGAGCTAGGCTAGGACATCATGAATGGCTGAGCAGTATGTGTACTCTTCACAGGTCCCTGGAAGAGGGACCATAGAATCTGGTAGATGAGTACCCTATAGAGTAGTTGACAGTCTCATGTCATGAGACACAGTGCTGGTGGCATCTAAGGAGCTGCAAGGCAGAAGAGTCTTATGGAAGAATGAGAAAAGCTAGCTCACCTATCCCACTCCAGGTATGGTGCTACAAGACAGGAAAAGACCATAGTTACCACTGGAGAGTGTTCTAGAGAACTTGCGTCTGAAGGAGAGAGCTGTGTTTTGTAGACCAAACACATGAATGGAGTATTCAGAAAAAATATGGGGGTTTCAGGAGATTTTTCTCAGGACTAATACTGAATTCCAAAGGAGACAGAGGAAGAGTTTTAGTAGTTGGGTAGGGGTGAGAGATAGGGTGAGAGCACTCAGCCAGTAATTAAACCGAAGCAGGGGATAAGTAAACTCCCCTAATTTGACATGTGAATAGGTACTTCACAGAATAACTCATACCCCCACGTATTGAGCTAATGCAACCCAAATTAGATTTCCTGGCCTCTCCTTTGAAGTTGCATTAGAGAAATTGCTTTGGGGAATCACTGAAAGCATAGTAAATAGCTTATTTCCTTGAGTGTTTCCTTGACTTGCCCACTTTTGTATCTTATTGCAAACCACAATTGCTTCTTGCAGGACAAGCATATTTCCTATTCATGTAAGTACCATACACCTCTGTGTATAGCCTATTAATCCAGCCTCAAGATACATTTTCAAACTTAAAACCTGTTGAGTGCTTATAAGCTTTGTAAACTGTTTACATCCATATTCTTTTATCTTCTCAGTGTTTCTGTGAAGCACATGATTTTTAATAGAGTCCATTGTTTTATTTTAATTACCTTTAGGGAAACAAACTTAGGTTAAATGTCTCATCTAACTTTTAAGCCCAGATATGCGGGATGACAAAGACCAGGCTCTCGTCACTCAGATGCTATTCCTGTGAACAGAGGGACCAGTTATCAGCTAGTGGCCACTGATAGATTTTGCTTTTTTAGCATTAGTTCTTGGACATAAAGTTGGGAATTTGACAAAAAAGGAACTTTACTCAAATCAAGGAATGGGAGACCACACGATTACCTCCATGTCAATAATAAATTCCAGGAAACCTAACTGCTTTAAGTGATTTCCTTGCTTACTGTCCCTACATATTTGAACCAGCAGTTAGAATGAATGTGCTTTCCATACTTCTTACAGCTGTACAAATATATCTTGAAAATCTAAGGAGGGAGAGTGGGGTGCATGTGTGTGGGTATGAGGGAGAAAGGGGGAAGGATAGGGAGAGGGAAAAGAAGGGAAAGGCCTACCATTTAATTTTCTGTTTCCTCCCCTTCTGCATTCCTCCATTGAGGTGCAAGTGGGAAGAATTGTATTAGAGGAAATAATAACCATTAATGGGTAATATACACTTGACACAGTCAAAAAAAAGTGTGCTACCATAGAGTTATTTTAAATTAATAAAGCTTAATTAACATTTGATGTACATAAAAAGTAGAGAAATATTTGAAAATGATCTTAATGAAACCGATAACTTGATGGCAAAAAGAAATCTTAGCAACTTGGTACCAGTTATTAACTGGCCACCCTTAGGTAGAACTGAGGTAATGACAGAAGTGCTTTAGTCCTGCTTTTGAAATCTGTTGGCCAGCAAAGCAGATTCTTGGAAAATGGGAGATGCTTAACCAAGGTAGTTTTTAAAGAGTTTTGTTGAAAATTTTTATGGTGTGGGAAAAGTGATATATTAATGATTGTGGAGTTTATGAGCCACAGAACTGTGGGTTATATGTACATTTCTTTGACTTCTGAACAGTCCCTTAAGTTAATAAGCATTGGAAATAATAGACTTTTGAGAAAGCAGAGTATTCAGATTTTACAAGCAAAGCTCTAGAGATCGAAGAGTGATTTAGGTGAATCACTTGATATATCTGTGTTGACAACCCATGACCACTTATGCCTATATAAGTATAGATCTTTGTCACCCAAGGAAAATATTATGAATTTTATAGTCTATTTTAGTCAGAGATTTATGGGTATGTTTGTGTCTGAGTTAATTTCAGAGCATAATACGTTGGTATATCACAAGTTTTCCCACACATGCTAAGTGGACTTCCAGTGCATTGCTGGTTTGCAGAAAGCATACATATTTTATATGAAATGATTCCATCAGTGGACGATCTTCACTTTCTTCATCCTTACCTAGAAATTGTTATTAACAAGAAGGAAATGTGTTTCCCTTCTTATGGCTATAATATATTACATGTTTGAAATCAACCATCTTATTTATTTTCTTAAAATGAGAAAACCAGAAAATGTACAGTTTTCATCAACAGAGATCAAAAAGGGTTCTGCTTGCTATTAACCCTAATGACTTTCAGAGAGGAAGCAGCGCACAAGTGAGGGAATTTGTATTTTAAAAGTCCTACTTAAGGAAAAAAAAAAAATAGAGGAAATGTATCCTATGTTTTAGACCTTTAGACCCCAGAGTAAATAATGATTCCAACATTTCAAGAATTTTATATGGCCTCTTTTCATTATTCTTTATGGCCAGTTTTATAAGTGGATTTCTGATTATGTGATTCTTGGCAGAGTTGTGTTAACTTAATGAAACATTATTCAGCTCAGCCTTTGTTTTCTTTGGCTCAGAGGCCGCAGTTTGAAGGGTCTTTTATCAAAAACGAAAAGTGCTTTAAGGTGGCCCGGAGTGTGTGGGTAGGAGCTCTGTTGAGACATCAATTACATACAGATGAGGAGCTTCGTGGAGAAAGTGAGGAGTACGCTAATAAAAGCACTGTCCTCCTCAGGGAGCGGCCACACAGAGTTCACAGAGCATATTCACAGAAGAGGGAACCAAAGGAGAAGAGGGTGACGCTGGGGCCGGGAGGGATTTCTTTGGGTAACTTTAGAGGTTGCCCACCTATTTGGTGTTTGTTTTGCTGGAAGCTTTCCAGTGGCTTCCCTGTGAGTGCTTCAGTGTGATTTCTCATAGGATGCTCTGTTGATGAAGCATGGGTGGGGTTTCAGCAAAGCAAAGCCATGGCAGGTTCCACAGTGCTTGTGTAGGAGGATGAGATGGTGTGTAAGTTTCTACTGGAAGCCCTTCCTAAGAGTCTTATAGGAAGGGATTTCCTTCAGTGTGTAAAACAGGGCCCCTCATTTTCTTGGGTTAAGCCAATTTGTCTTTCATCCAACATGTTTGTCTTTTAGTCAATAACTTTGTTAGCTCACGGAGACACCTGCTCTACATTGGTGGCCTAGAGAAACTTAAGTATGTGACATTATGTTGTTTTAATGATACATAGAAGAAAGTGCAGAGGAAAGAAAATACTCTTGACAATCAGAAATGACTGCTGGCAGCATATCAAACTTCCTCTGCCCACTCTTTCCCATCCTGTCTTCTTTTATTCCTTCCCAGGGATTTCACAGATCATGAGAAGCATGAGGGATTTCGAAGGACTGTGCAGCCCTGAGTCCTGCCAGGGATGTTCTTAAACCAGTCAGTTCACTTAGGCATATTCTAATAGCAGATGTGTAGAGGGATAGAAGCCTCATGGTCTTCTTATATTTGTCTCTTTGTGTTTTTGATAACCTTTATAGTAAAGAGTTCTTTTTTTTTTTTTTACTTATATTGAAATCTTTTGTAATTTTTTTCGTTTTTATCTGTACCAGGGATAGAACTCATGACTGCCTGCTTGCAAGACAGGCGCTTACACCGCTGAGCTAAACCCCCAGCCCCTATCTTTTGTATTTTTAATTAAACTAATTTCCACTTCTTTTGCCCCTCTCTGATGATGGGAAACATCTGGTCACCATGTAGTTACCACCCCTTCATTTTAACTCCTCCCAGTGCTTTACTCCAATTCTAGGAAGTGTCATGTATGAATAACATTTTCCATTTCTTTTCTCCATGAGGGCCCTCTTCTTACATTTTGCTCCTTGAACTGTGAACTTTGTTGTGCCAGTGGATCTTAGTTTTAACAGTCCAGAGTTATGGAGGAAAAGAAAGTTTTCTTAAGTGCAGATAAAACGATGCATTTAAGCATTTTTTTCCTTTTTGTCTTGAGTTAGGGGATAAATATTTCATAATATAGAGGTAAAGATTAGAAAGGTATGATCTCATAATGAAAATAAACCTTCTCTCAAATGAAACAAAATTAAAGGTGTTCCCTCAATTATTCATCTTAATTAGGCAATCAGGGTTCTGTTTAACTATCGTAGTCTGTGATTTGTATACAGGGATAAATGCTCTCAAAACAAAAGTACTTGTTCACCTATGTCAGAACAAGAAAAACCCATTCTCTTTTCATTTTAGTGACTGTAAATAATCATTTCTGAAACAGTTAGCAACCTGGATACCTTCCCTAACTCCCCTTTATTGTACATGAGAGTTGATTATTTTATATGTGGAAGTAATTAGTAATGATGCCTGTGAGTGAAGCACTTACCCTGTGACCTATGCTAACCTTCTGCTGATATCCTTTCTGTCCACTTGTTTCTGTTTCTCATTTTCTAGGTCAGTTGCTTTATTTCTGTCCGCTGTTTTAGGAAACTGATGCAGCACGGAAGGTCACAGGTGTTATACAAGTACAGAAGAAATTTAGCTGCTGATAGTTTTTCACCTCACCCCAGAAGCATGTAGTGTTATTACCCTTCATCGTTCTGAGAGAGAAGTCATTATTGGTTTTGTACTAGGACCCTTAGGTGGTTGAAGGCTGGCTTCTGATAGGATGCGCTGTTCGTATTAACATTTATTTTGGTGATTGTTTTTCTTTTTTCTTTTTTTTTTTTTTTTTTCCTTTTTCTCTAGTTTGTGTTTGAAGGTATTTTTAAGGGCTACTAGTGTACTTGAATTTGCTTGGCTGATAACTTGAATGCTTATGGGGGAACAGTATTGCTGTAGCTCTGTCTTCAGTGAGTAAGTGCAAATTGAGTATTTGTGAACTGCTGGGGGACGCTGTAGTGGAGTTGTGGTATGTTCAATTCTGTGACAAGTGAGCGTCTCATGCAGCATTCGTATAAACTACAAATTCATTGAGGTGTCCACTATGATTTATCTTGAAGGAACATTATCTCAGTGCTATCTGTTACTAATAGAATTATCATCGTTTTCACCACTCATGTTACTTTATTTTATTCTTTTTTTGGTCTCAAATGGCTCTCCTGAAAAAAAGGATAATGGTGGAGATTATGTAAAATATAGTAAAAATTCAATTTAATTAGGTATTTCATTCCTAGAAAATATAGTCCTAAATATGATCAAGAAATTAACAGTTACAATATTTCAGAAACTTTGTCCTCTGAAACCTTTTTAGGAAAATATTGCTGTTTCCATCATTTTATTGTTAATATTGCTCCATGTAATTGCTAGTTTTTCTTGGTCTTTTGAATGTGCTTTTTCCCCCCCTCCTGTTGAATGCAACTAGAAAACTTATTTAATCCCAGATGGCTATACTTATCTTGTGGAAAGGAATATTTTTAGAATGGGCAGCTCTCCATATGCTGGATCCAAAAATTATTTAGGAATTATGT
The DNA here is from genome assembly GCF_034190915.1 of Cavia porcellus. NCBI lineage: Eukaryota > Metazoa > Chordata > Mammalia > Rodentia > Caviidae > Cavia > Cavia porcellus. The sequence goes on along the minus strand of NW_026947503.1, from coordinate 48,186,104 downwards.
TTTTCAGAAAGAAATGGGAGTCCAGTAAATATTTATTGGACCCACATTGATTTCCCTGATCTTTTAATTTTTAATATTTTTGGCCACATATTTTGTGTATATTCAGAATATGTGATGTATATGATCTTGAATGTAAGTATTATATATAAACAAATTATAGCTCCAAGTTCTGTAGTCTGTTATTTGGAAAAGATTTTTAAATGATAAGCGTATTAATTCTAACAAATTTTAGTTATCAACACTTTTCAGAGACCTAATTTTTCACACATAAAATTAATGTGTACTATTTTTATTTGAAATAAAGCTTTTAAAAACCTGAAGGCCTGTTGGTTCCTGTTCACTGTTTTCCTCTCTGCATCATACGTGTTACTTGGTATGAAGAAATATTCGCAGTAATAGTTATCTGATCAAGTTAAGGATTAATAAATACACTTTTAAGACTCAATGCCATTTTAAAGTGTTATTGATTCTTAACTACTTACTACGATATTATACCTAATATATTATGTACTGTTAGATTTTTTTATTCATTAAAACTGCATTAAACTTGATGTATTTCAGAATCATTTCTAGAGAAATCTGTTGGGATTTGAGAGCATCTAGTAGCATTGTTCAGAAAATTTAAAGGAGTGTTTGGAGAACGAACTGATAGGAAATAAAGGTTGAGTGATAATGCTCTCACTTGCTTTTATTAGATAGTCAAACACCAGTTCCCCCAGCCTCTTGCTTATGAGGTGGCTTAATATGACATTTAGTAATTAATAGTGCAGTGACTGTGTAATTCCCAGCTCCTGGTCTGTTATGTGGTTCTGTACCTACATGTTAACGTAATAATTTAACATTTAGATCATTTAGATCATCGTTAAAGTAATAATTTCTAATTTTGACTTCTAAATTTTATTTTTGTGTCCTTACACAATACCATCACACACTGCCTTTTCTCTTACAATAAGGCAAAAAGAAGAATGGAAGAGGGAAATATATCAATACTGGTGGCAATACATGCAACTTCCCACTGACTTGCAGAGGGAAGTGGATGCTTTGGCTTTCACATTTTCCCTCACTGATTTTAGGATAATGAACTTTTTTTTTTTTTTTCCAAAAAGACTTCTCTATTCAAACTGGATGAATTTCAGTTTTTATGTATGGTTTCCTATAGTAAAATTACATTTACTGACATCCCCTTCTGTGAATTCTTGTTATAAACAGTAATTCAAAGTCCATTTCAACAGTCAATAATTTTAAGTAAATTCAGTGAATAATCAAGTTTTAAATTTTAGTTTAATGTACATATATAACTTAACAATTCTGAGCCCATCTTTGTATATAAATTGCCTAAGGCTCTGGCTTCTGAGGCCAATACACGTCCCAGTTTTGGAGGTCCTATCATGAATTCATCTAAATTTCTAAGTAAACAGGGGTAAGGAAAAAGCAAGCCTGCTCCGGGATAGTCCCAGAAGTGCTTGGGGGAGCTGTTTGACTTTGATCTGCTTCAATGTGTTTGCCAGGCAGAGTGAGGAGGAGTAGTATTTGGAGAACAGGCCTTCAGAGGAAGTGCAGCAAACAAAGCTGCTAGATGTTTCCAGGAAGCACTGAGTGGTCTCCACTGACTGGATCAGAGGGGAAGGGAGTAGAAGAGGCCTGCAAAATGTGAGATTAGAAATAGAGGCAGATCAGGTTTACATTCTCATTTCTCCCTCTTTATATCTTGAGTCAAAGGCCAAAATTAGAATTGCAGGTGTCTTCTTGTACACTTGCCAGTGGATTAGTCATTAGATTAAGAGATAATGCTGCCCATATCTCCTCTCCAGCACTCAACATGGGAGCCCAAATCCACATTTTCTAGTTTAGTTCCAGGAACAGCTTGAAAGGTGAATGAATTAGAGGAAGGGGGACAATTTAGAGACCCTAAGAAACCACAGTCTACAATTTTTCTGGAAATGGTCACCAGTTTCTCTGGCTAAGGCAGCAGCCTCATGGTTACCTGTAACCATCCACCTGCCTTTACCTCCTGACCTTCTAAACAGAACATTTCGAAGGAAGGTTTTGAGAGCATAAGATCAGTGGTAGATCAGAGGCAAGCTTAAAACTCAGCAGGTTAGCTGTAACTATGATCTTGCCTTGCCTAATTTTTTTTTTGCTTTTTTTTTTTTTTTTTTGGCCTTGCCTAATTTTGAGAAAGCAACAAAATGTAGGTCCAAATAATATTGCTATACCTAAAAAAAATGTTGAGTATGAAAGTTCCAGGAAAGACTTGCAATCTTATTTTTGTTTCTATGTCTTCAATTTGTCTACTTATGAAAAGGACATTCTATCTGGTGGAGTTTCGGGTGTAAAGTGGCACTATAATATTTTGTGTTCATGCCAGTACACGGTTAAAAAATAGCTCCCATTCTGTCTGGAATGCTAAAGAAATATCCATTCCTAAGCTGCATGTCACTGTTTGATATTTATTGGATAAAACATCTGTCCTAATTCTTCAGTTTCCTGGCTCCTGTTGTAATTTTACTTATAGGGGATTTCCTTGAACATTAGTATTTTTTTTTTTTTAACTTGGCTGGTCTTTCAGAGGCCAGATTTACTCCTTCAGACAAATAGGCAATTTTTAAAAAAATATTATTTATTTTTTATCATGTCTATTAAAATTTTGCAAAAATAAGGTGGGGATCTTGTGTTTTTTCAGAGTTCAAATCTGCATATATATATATATTTTTCAATTACTCAGTTTATGAGTATTTTTTGATTCAGCAATCTCTATATGATATATATGGGAAGAAACAAAGCCACTCATGTTCACATTAAAGGTCTATTTTATTAATGCTTAAAAAATAAACACATGCACACACACATATGCATACATACACTGATTAGAGCCTGTGGATGTATTCTGTGTACACATGACCTGTATTTTTTCTTAAAATTACTTTCTAACAATAAACTTTAATGCCAAAGGAGCAATCTCCTGCACAGTTTACTTTCTAATAAATTTTGATTTTATTTGAAGTTCCATACTCATATTTATTAGAGTCAGTAATTAAGGGAAAATGTTCTAACCCATGGAAATATCTCAGGACCAAGTTCTAGAAGGAGGGATCTAGAAGAAAAATGTCACATTGTACAAGATTATTCATGGTCTTTTGTTAAATTTTTAATGGGCTGTAAGACCAAAAAGATAAAAAAAAAGAGCTGAATATAAGCAGATAAATTATATTACTTAATGGTATCCCAACTCTGTAGTCTTGCCCTCTCTCTGAAATTCAAGGCTCTCAATTGAACAGATTTTTCTTTTGCAAACTACTTATGTTGATATATGTGAATTTCAGAGAATACCTTGCAACAATAAACTTAACCATGAGGCCAGTAGTAAAATACATTTCCCAATTATCAGATGGTTTCCTAGGTCAGAAACAATCAGAGCAAATGGTAGCTGGTCGTTACCCTTAGCAAGGACAACTGATTGTGTACTACTTATTAGAGCTGTCAGAAAATAAGAAGAACAAAAAGGCTTAATTGTGTACTCAGAATTTATTATTTCATCTTTCTGCATTGAAGCTTATCTTTGAAAAATGTATGAGTAAAAACATTTCCCCAACAAATTGGTAATATGTTTGAATTTAAATGTCCAATATGCAGGAACATTCTCATATATCTTTCATAATTTTCCTAATATTCACAGCCTGCCTTTGATTCTCCTTTTTAACCAACCAGTAATTTTTCAGTTTTCTAGATGGAAATGCAACTGTAAATTAGCAAGTAATTTAAAAAGTAATTTTTAAAGTAAAATTAAAAAGTAATTTTAATTTGCTATTGCATACTTGGCTTTTTGCTGAGTTTGCATTCTATCCATTTGTCTCTTCAACTGGAATTGTATTTTTTGTCTGCCAACTTTCTGTTACTTCCTTTGTTTGCAGCAATTTGTAGAGATTTCATGACTTTGAAAAAACCATTCTGATAATCTTGGTTGGTACTTTATGATGATACGTTATAAATTACTGTAGTGATGGTATCAGGGAATGAAGCCTGGAAACCATAGTTTATACAAGGTGTATTACAAAATATTTCTTAACTTGCACATTGAGAATATCTCAATGAAAAAATGTCATATTTTATCATAGAGAAAATGTCACCTGATCTTTAATTCAAGGATTTTTGTCACTATATAAATATGTGTATGAATCTCTAATCATAGTATTTCCTGGGCTTATCACTGTAACCTATAGTTCTAAATTTTTTGCATGTCAGAAGTTGAATGACTTATTTCTGCTTGAGCTTATTAACTTCCTGTTTCAGTACCTCCAACATAAAGCCACTAAATTCCACTTCTATAGAAGTGGGATTTTCTGTATCTGATCTTGACTTTCAAGATTAAATATTTTAGGTGAAAAAATTATGGGCTCTAAAACTAGACTGGGCTGACTTTGGATCACAGCTCTGCTGTTTGATTGCCTGTGTCACCGTGGATTATGTTTTTAATCTTTCTGTTATCTAGTTTTCTGTATACATTATGGAAATAGTACGTTTGTCTTATAAAAAAAACTGCAAGGACTAAACGAGCTATGTCTAAAATGCCTAGTTTAATAATGAACAGTCATTTTCCTAAATTTGTTCATTTGACTTTCTGATTAATGTCTGTATTAAAACAAAGTTAGATTAATTCCTCCTTCCCCAACATTTCCTTCCCATGAACCACATGTTCATTTCAGGCAAGATGTGCTCATGTCTGTCAGAAGCAATTTAAGTGTGCGTCCTCAACACTGTGTACGTGCCTATGCTTCCATTTAACTAAAATTACTAGTCATAATTATTATTAATATCTTGTGCTTGGGATTGATAACTGCAATAATCTTACTTCTCCATTTATCTTCAAAGTGCTGGTCAGGACCTTCTCAAATTACCATTACTTGGAAAATTTTCTTCACTATTTACCCCAGTGCCCTTAAAAAGTCATGCTTTGAGATTTTACAGTATGTTCCAAAGATATTTTCTTCCATCTAACTTCCTCTTACCTCCTGCCTTTGACATATGCCTCCATTCTGCCGCTACGCATAATACATTGGAACTTTGATTCCCCAAATAACTTCTCCCCTAATGTACACGGATAAGGGTCTGCCTCTGTGCTTCTGCCAAGATCTCTGCTGCATTAAAATTTGTTCCCTAGGTGGAGGAGACTGGAGGAAGAGTTCTAGCTCCCACGTGGGTTTTTATACAGTGGGAAGTTTCTTTGGACATCCTGTCCCACATCACTGAGATATCAGTTCTCTTACAAAGCAGTCTTGTGGAAGAATATGTCTGCTGTAGAACAAGCCAAGGCCTGACTCTATAAAATTTTAAGGACTATATTGTAGTTACCAAAGAACATCATTTTTTGAAAACTCTGTAATTATCTTGAGGTGACAGTAAGAATCTCAGATTTCCCTTTCTCCATGCCATGTGTCTTATCCCCTTGGAGAAGAGAAACATATCCCTGAAGACTATACATCCTATAGAGGGAAGGTTCTTTGATAGAATAGCTATAATATCTGTGATCAGAAATACTGGGAACAGTTTCATTCCTCTAGTTTCTTATGTACTGTTCAATCTCCCTAGTCTGACTCAGATGTCTTCTGATTCCCAACTCTTAAAGTACATATGGGGCTATTTTGAATGAAAAAACAATAGCTCTATGACATAGAAATTATCGTCAATTAGTGGGTAAGGAAACACAGCGTCCTACAGAGGTTAAATGGAATTATGGCTGCACAGTTACTAAATGATCTCTTCTAATTCAGCTACTCTACTTTTTACCATGCTTTATTTTAAGTATCCATTTTCAATTGGAGAAAAGCTCCAAGTGAGTTAATTACAGTGGATATAAAAAAAGGAATTCAAATTAGTAATATCATTATCTCTCTCTGTTTCTAGTTTGTACGAAGCAGGTAACTGATGAGGCATCTTCCACTCGAGATTCAAGCCTTACTAACACAGCGGTGCAAAGCAAGTTAGTGTCTTCCTTTCAGCAGCACACCAAAAAGGCTCTGAAGCAGGTAAGAGAGCTGCCGTTTGTTCGTGCCCTTTAGTTCTGCCCACTTAAGGTAATGAGTGCCCTGATGATTAAATAAAATAAACAAGAACATAGCAATCAGCCGGAGAGGTACCCTGATTTTGACCACTTCCACACTAGTTAACGTTGTAATTTTAATCTGTCCTAAAATACAGATGAAGCCTAGCTAGGAATTTTGTTGTAAAATGAAAGAGTGAACATATACTTGGAAATATGCTAAAATTTGTATTAAATTTATGGGTGTGTATGACTTATAGTAAATCAGCTGCATTCATAAATGCATCATTTGAAAATAATGTCTATATTTCTGTCTCACTGTGTTATCTGATGTTAGTGTAAAAAATAATGATAATTTCTTTCCTCATATTGACAAACATTAAATTGCAAATAAGAAAAGTAGTAAGTGTAGCTTGCTTATATCTAGAGTATCTATCAGTGATGTTGTAATAGCATCCTAATACTACATAAACTGTCTGGGCTGTGACCTTGGCCTGTGTGACCTTGGATGATGCGGGGAGGTAGGCTCTGAGGGTAGGCTCTGGGTGCTGAACTGCCTTAATTCCAGTCGTTGTTCCTCTGTGAATCTAGGCAAGCCTCTTTGCCTCTCTGATTCTCAAATTCTTTCCCTAGAGAATGTGCCTTGGACATGAGATTGATCTGAAATAACTGAGGCGTATTACATTGAAAACTTACAATAGTGAGTGTCTAGGCCAGAATAATAATAATAATAATAATAATAATAATAATAATAATAAAACATTAGCTCTTGAGTCCATAGTGACAAATGCTGAATGGTGTGAGAAATTGAGGAGATGCTCTGTTTAGATGGGACTACAGCCTGGTGGTTATACTAATAATTGGATTAATAAATGGAAGGCTCTTACAAACTCAAATTCATGGTTTGCCCTTAACTGTTTTCCTCATTTTGATCTGTGCCCTCTACCCTGTTGATCCTTAAAAGATTCTGAAGAGTGGCATCAGTGTAGGATACATATCTCTGTATCATACCATATTATATCTCATGTCATTATTTGCTGATCTATCTAAATTAGAAAAATGGAAATCTTGTTTTCTTAATGAAAGTTCATTTAAAAAAAACTGCTTCCACCAATCTGAAAAGATTCTGATTACTCATGTCCAATCTTCTAGGCTTGGACTGTCTTCACCCACCTCCCTACTTCAAACGAGTTCATGTAGCAAAAAATTTAATGCTTTTATATTAATTTATGTTACCTTTTTCTTGAAATTGCACCATTTCCGTTTTGTGGTGTTGTATTTAACATAACAACAGTATATCATTTGGCATAGGTTGAATAATCTCAGCTTGCCATTTATATTCTAGCTTCTGTGAAGAATTTTAGCTGCTGCAAAACAAAACTACAGTTAGTGTTGAGTTGCCTGTTAATTAGTGAAATAAAGATTGGAGTAGGTCGGGGAGTCTGAGTAAAGACTCATTCAGGCAGCAAATAGGATGCAGGTAATAAAATACTAATCAGGACACAACAAAGGATACAAAACTGGACACTTGTAGCTGTGACATTTAAGAATCATCAATGAGATCATAAATGAAACTCGTAATTCTGAAGTGCAGTGACTTGGAAAATATGCACACCAGGAAATCATTCTCTGTATGAAGAGAAAGAGAAAGATTTGTATCTCTGTATTGTTATGTCATTATTTTTTGCTTTCTTTGTTTTATCTTTATATCACTTCAACTTTTTACACTCACTAAAGTGTTATAACAGCTTTGAGTTAGAGGTGTTTTATTTTATTGTGGGATATATATTCATGAAAGTTATTGCTGGCTTGCTTAGGAACTAAGGCTTGGCTTAAGATACTTTCTCTATATATTTCTTAATGTTCTGAAAGAGATATTTATTCATTTTTTAACATTTTAATTTTTAACCAGGTAGCATATAAGTAACCAAGAGAATATGGGTCAGTATATAGCAGATATGCTTATATTTGTTTAATAATCAAATTCATTGGAAATGCATTTAAAAGAAAAGCTATCCTTGCAGAATTTTGCCCAAATTACCTATAATTGCTGAATTTTGTAAGACAGAATTTGAAAATTTACTGAACATATGGCATTTTAAATTATAGCAATCCCAGCAAATCTGCAGCTTTTTTTTTCTTTTGACTAGTTAAAAGACTATGACCATATATGGCCCATAGATGCTTGTTTAAAGTGTGTCTATATATACATGTATTTCACACCTGTGAATACATGTTTGTATATGTGAATACAAACACAAGTCATAATCATCCTAACCTAGGCCAGTTGCATACTTTAGAAATAATTACATTAGCTAATATTTACATTGTGCCTTCATTTTGCATATGCATTTGATCCTCCTACAGATCTTTTAAGTAGGTAATCATATCCTTATTTTTTAAATAAAATAACTAAGTTATTTTATTTAAAGTTTTATTTAAAGTTAGATAACTTCCCCAAGATCATGCAGCAAGTAGAGTTTGACGGCAACATTCAGAATCATAGTTTCATATTCTATCCTCTTCACTAATAACTGCCTTTCAGCATATGGTATATAATAGGGGCAATCAAATTTTGACATTACTCAAAGAAATTTACATAATTGAGTTTTTGTATAGCATAAGGAGAGCAATAAAGTATTGTTATTGAGGGTATTATCTGAACACAGGCTGCTTATGTTTAGTGCCAGCATATGTTAATGATTCACATGCAAATGTATTAGCCACTATTATTTTATCAAAATTATTTTATGATTCAGTAGGGCTTTAATAACCCAGTTACACACTGGCCAGTAGATGAAAACAGATTCCTAAGAACCCAGTAGTTTCATAATCATATGTATCGTGAAAAATAATACCTTATAAAAACTACTCTTGAACAATAAGCTATGCATATGTTTCCAAATCTAAGTTCCTCACCCCTACCTAAAGCATGTAGCTACAACAAGGGGATTCTTTGATTTCACAGCACTGTTGATTGGGGTATAGCTCTAGGGTGGACAGTGTGGAAACAATAATGCCTCTTGGTATTGACGTGAAGTTTTTTAATTTAAATTTTTTTTTTTTGCTTTCAAATATTTGAGTCCCTCTTACTTTCTAATCACCAAACATTAGTTAACATCATATGTTGGGCATAATTACATGAATAATATATTTTCATTTCAGCTTTTTTTCTCTGAATAAGCGTGCTCAGGACATCTCTGGAGAGCAGCAGATTGCTGATTATCACCTTGTTCCCCGTTTTCTCTCTCCCTTGGAATTTTAGATCCTGAAAAAGTGTGAAATGATTAGATTTTGAATTTCAAAGAAGGATAATTAAGAAAGATTAAAATTTTGGAAGTTTCTAAACAGTAAGAGAAAGTGAAAGATTAAAAAATGTTGAGTTCTGTATGGAAAGCGACATGGTGGTTAACCTAACCTCTTGTGTTGTTTCTGTTGGCTTATTCTGTTTCATTCCTTATTTATGGTAGTGAAATTTATTAATAAAGTTGAAGATCTTTTCCCATTTGCTACTGTAAAGCAGATATATTCCTGGTGTTTTGCTTGAGCTTTGTATGTTTTACCAATCCTGTGAAATTCCAAAGGTTATAGTGCATGATAGCATGTTCTGAACATGAGCATTGACATTTAGCATATTAGCAGTAATGCAGATTGTTGGTTCCTGACACGGCTTGCTGTTTCCTATGTGTGTATTTTTTATTCAAGCTTTAGCATTCATAGTGTGTGATATTTTTCAAATTTTGAGTAAAGGGCTTATTTTATTCAGTGTATTCTTAGGTTACATTGTTGGTGTTATTTCTCTATTAAAATAGAGCAAGGCTTACTTATTTAAAATTTCGAGTTCAAATAAAAGCTTATGGTTTTCAGTTTATTTTTTCCATTAAGGAAGATACAAGTATTATTCTGTATTTCTCAGAATTATGTGACAAGATTTCTGTCTATAAATGAAATGTTTATCTGAAGGTTTTTCCTTTCTTTACAAGAAAATATTGTACTACATCTCTAGGGAAAATGATGTTCAGTCAGCATCTTTTGATTTCTTTCTGTTAAAAACAGAATTAAATTGATGGAAGTGTGATAAGATCTTTACTTTGCCTAGAGTGATTTAGCTGTCTTATGTTTGTTTCTGCCACCAGTAAATTTATTTTCAGATTTCAGCCTGTAAATTTCCTTCATAGTACGTGAAAGTTTTAAACTTAATAAGTCTAAATTATACAATCTCTTACAACACTTTAGGTAGCAAAATTTTACTCTGTGGTTTGAGCAGCAGAGCAGAATACATGTGACTAGCACAAAGGGTACATTCCTTCATGGCAGACAGCATTTATATTTGCCATCTGCTTATTTATTTAGGATATGTTATTACTTCTAGATTTAAAATGACCAAATTTAAAGCCCTTCAATAAGATAATTCATTAGTATTCCAAAGTGTAGCTGAGGCTGAGACAATTGAAGTGCTTCCTTAATATCATAGTCCTAAAATGAATGGTAGTGTAAAAAGGTAAATTTGTATGATGTTATTTGTATGATGTTTGTATGATGTAAAAGCCATATTATATGCTAGTCAACAGGGCCACCATTAGCCTTGTGTGGAGTGGAGAAAATTGCCCTCAAACCGTCTCAGCATGGCTTTTTAAAGGTACTTTTGTACAGGACGCACCCTTTACAGCCATCTCAGGTTAATTTTCCTACTCCTATTTACTTATTACTATCTATTGCATAGATTCATAGTTTTTTAGGCTGTGAGTCACATTTAGATGATCACAAGTTATACTGAAAACAACTTGTATAAGTAACATAATATGTACTAGGAATTCTCTTATTTTCTTGAGATTTTAACAAAAACTCAAGGCTAAAAATACTGTGGCACAAATGGTCCTTCTTTTAAAGAGAGGTGTTAGACACAACATTGAGAGGTTAAGCAGGGGGGAAATTACAGAGTCCAGTGATCATTCTCAAATAGCTACATAAAAACTAGCTAAAGACTAATCATTGTACACACACAGGTATATACAGACATACCCACATATGCGTTATATTCCATACCTTGTGTTCTTATAGTTTGAAAGATTGTGAGACCTGGAGAATTCTGAAGGCAAAAGGATTGACCATAATGCGTAGGCAGAAGACATCAAGCTATTCTGTGTGATGGAGCAACGATGCTGAGTATACTTATGTCTGAACAGTTAGCCAAGCACAGGGCATATAAAGACCTTGCCCAGTAAGGTTTCTGGTTTTGGTAAAGGAGCCCAAGTATATTCTATATGAAGTGTGATTGAAATATATAGTGAATGTTTAAATAAAAATGTATTACAAGAATTTCACCATTAATCTTCCTTAAGATAGTCGCCCTCACTTTGAAAATACTCTCCAATTACTCTTACCACCTTCTTGAGAAATTCTAGAAGTCCTCTTTGTAAGCATGTTTATTTGTTGTGTTATGACTCCCTCATTTTCCTGAACTGATTGAGAACTTTCTTTTATCATACTACTTTTGGAAAGATTCGGAAGTTGTATGGTATCATATCTGGTGAATAAGGTGTAATAAGACACGTCATAGTATTTTTTTTTTTTTTTTTTTTTTGGTCTTTTTCCTTTTTTTTATCGGTACTGAGGATCGAACTCATGACTGCCTGCTTACAAGGCAGGCGCTTATGCCACTGAGCTAAATCCCCAGTCCCCATCATAGTATTTTTATGGGCCTGCCTTTCAGTTACATCACTCAACAGTATTCACTGTATTTTTGATATGATCTGATAAAAACGCTCATAAAAGAGGACTTCCTGAGCCACCTTAGAAAGTGGCAAGAATGATGGGACAGGTGTGTTTGAAGTGAAGGGAGTTTCCTGAGGGAAATTAATGGCAATATGTGTGTCTATTTATACAAATATTTCGCTGTATAAATATTTTACTGTAATATATTTGTTTTTAAACTCTAAGCAATCAGTAGTTATTTTGACTATGCCTCGTGGGCCCTATACTTTGGAGAGACCTGGAGATTGGCTGCAGGGTACATGCTCCATGTCAGGGAGCTGCAATAATTTGTAATGCTCCCCACAAAGGTATCTAATGTATCCATTTATGCAACCTGTGAGAAGCTAGTAGTTGGCCACTTGCTTCCCAGAAGGTTCTGATGCTGTGCTTATGATAGTATGGATTACACAAATTTGCTGTATTCTCCTTGCTTGTCGTTCCACACTCTAGTCACGAGGAACTTAGAAAGTAAAGGGGACAGGAGATAGAGAAAGAGAAAACTTAGAAGGCCCTTCAGAGAAATTTTTGACCTGAGGCAGAGCTCGGCCTGTGGAATGCAGAAGGAACTGACTTTATATTTTCAGACTTCAGAATGAGATTTTATAAATATTCTGAGGTGGCCTGAGAAGTCAGGTAATCTACATTAAATAATGTCCAGAAATGAAAATGGGGTTGGTCAGAATGAGTAAATGAGAAAAGAAACTTTATTTTCTGTGCTGACTTCTACCTTTTAAATAAAATGTATTACCTATTTTAGACTAATAAGGGTTTTTCTGTTGTAATAAACTTATTATGGCAGCTTTTACTTTGAATCAATAAGTATTTATTGAGCACCTTCTATATTCTAGGTGTTCCTTTTGTACTTGGGGACATAATGAACAAAACAGAAAAAAAATGCCTGTTTTGTGGAGTGTACTTTCTGATATGGAGAAATGACATTTCATAGCATGCTTGCAGGTGATAATTCTATGGGGAAAAATAAAGCATTTGGGTGATGAGAATGTAGGATGTAATGGGAAAGACATTCTGAACAAAGCCAGAACCACAGGAGGAGATGTGCCATTGAGATTCCTAAGCAACGAATGGATCTGTCCAGAAGAGCTAATGCCCAGGGCAGGCACAGTACCTGTTTAAAGAAGGGACACCTCAAAATACTGAGACTCATTAACCAGCGTGACTAACGCGTGAGATGCACCGTGTCTCATGCGCTGGAACCATATGAATAGAAGCTGAATAAATGAATAAAGGTAAACAAAGGCATTTGTTGGATGACAGCCTGGGTTTCCTTTGGCTATGCCTGGCCACATTTTTGGTGCTGAGGTGCTAATGTGGTAATGTCGTACTGTAGAGAAAGGCCTGGGGACCAGGGATTCCTTTTCAGTGAATTTATGTCCCATTTCTTAGGAACTTTGGACAGCCTTTTTGGGCAAGTCTGTCACCATTTCTGTAAACTGCTAGTCCTTGCTTGTAGCCTTGTGCTTCACACTTGTTTCTGGAACCACTCATATCGTTCCTGCTGGGGTTCAGATACAGCTGCTTCCACTGACTCAGGACCCCAGTATTTTGTTTGGCTCCTGCTTCTTGTGACTTAGGTATCATTTCCTTTGTTACCTCCAGAGAGATACCTTTTGCAGCTTCCCATTCTCGGTCTGTTACCTCCATGCCAGTTACTCTATTTCCTGTATAATTTTCTTAGCACTTGTAGGTATAGAAAATTATTGTTCATGTGTTTCCTTATTGGTCCTTCATGAAAATGCAAAATAGCTAAAACATTTGTCATATTACTGTGGTGGATCAGCAGTGCTTACACTGCAGTACCACACAGTAAGTCCACAAACGTGCAGTTTTTACAGAATGCATAAATTATATCAGTATTAAAAGTAAGCTGTTGGGTGGTGGATCCCACACCCAGGGTGCACCTTCCCTCTTCATTAAGTCAGTATCACACTCCCACGATCTAGTCACCCCCAAGAGTCCCACCTGTGATTGCATGAGGTTTTAGAGGACATGCAGATATAAACCATAACAGAGAACATGACCCATGTGTGAGTAGTTGACTTGCACGTAGTTGCACAACTAGCATTACATAACCAAAACCAAAATACACATATAGCTAACCCGCTTTGCCTGGACTATGCATGCTCCACCACAAGAGGCAAGGTACTAGCTCATGGACAGCAGTGCCTAGTGCTACTGTTTAGAGTCACTCGGGCCACCCCGAGCATCCCAATGGATGCAGTATTGGTTTTTCTCCCTCTTCCAACATTGTGATCTACTTGAAGACTACCCCACAGTCAGATAACCTGGCTTTTGGAAAGGCAGATTAGGCTCTTCAAGAAAACCACAGATTCACCCTAGAATGACTTAACCAGTGATGGTCAGCCTATAGTGCACCTGCCAGAGCAGGCTGTTTGTTATCACTGGAAGCTCTAAAGGATTTGCCATCACTGAGCTCTATAGAATATATAGAATCTGCTTGCCTCTTTCATGTTTTGATGATGGGACTCTGATTTCCCTGAGTTTACCCATTCGCTTTCTGCTTTCCTACTGTCACTACTGTTGTTGGAAATAGATACTTTCAACTTTTCCTTATTTACCTCTACAAATGTTGTTTGGAATAAATATGCTTATGTTTCAAAGGTAAAGCAAAAATGTTTGTATTCTTTAATGTGCTTGCAATATTTATTTTTCTATGGGCATTTAGATTAGTGTAGGCAGATAGCAGTATTTTAAAAAAAAATACTGTGTTGAAAAATAGTATTTGTGTTTTCTGAGTAGAAAATTCAGGAAACAAATCATTCACTTGGGCAAGGTGGTGTATGTCTGTTACACCAGCACTTGCGAATAGGAAGCCAAAAGGTTGCTGTGTATTCAAGACCAGTCTGAGTTACACAGTGATTTTAAAGGCCAACCCAAACAGTACAGGGAGACCAAGTCTCAGAAAAAAAAAAAAATTAAATGAGCTTTATTTTTATATTTTGAGTACCTACAAAATATTGTCTATTTATAGAAGAAGACAAATGGACTGTATATTTATTAACATTTATTTATGCCTGCCTCACTTTAAAATTCCAAGTGGCTGTGGATTTTTGCTTATTTCTATCATATTTTTGTTCTTGCTTAGTTCTCTGTAGTAAAGTCTTCTCAGCTCTTAAAATTAAGAACAAAATTTTGTTGCTTTATTTATTATTTACCACAAATGTTCCTGAAAGGCTGTGTTTGACTTTCTCATTCCAGATTCTAAACCACTGGTTATATCAGCTCTATTTTTTACTTCATTAACATTTTCTAACAAATTTTCTAACTTCGCACACACACACACACACACACACACACACACACACACACACTCTAAATATTTTTTTGCCTAATATTTTTCTAAGGGAAATAATTGAAATTTGTGGCATATAGACTCCTAAAATTCCTTTGTGCAGGATTTTTTTCTTTTATGAAGTCTTACATTATGACCAAAGATGAACTTAATAGTAATTTAAAGGACCATGTTGCCTCATCCTGTTGTATTACTGGATTGTTAGGTTAATGTGTATAAAGTGCTTTGAGTTCTTATATGGGACTAGAGAGATTTATGCAAGTATGTGCATAGTTTATGTGCAATAATATATATGACTTGAAGAAAGAGTAACCATCATAAACGTTTTATAGCACATATGTCTTATTTAGATTATTGCTAAAATGAGAAGAATAACATCTTATTAATCATTCTACCTTTGTGGATACAAAGGGACATGTCTTGTGTTATCATTAGGAATCATGCCATTTATAGTAGATTTTCTGAGCCTTTCCTTTCCCTGTTAGGCTTGAAATCTCCTCTGAATAAGCCTTTGCCTGTGTAAGTGATATTTAATTTTTCGCTTCTGCAATTATTTGATTGTTAAATCTTATGGTCAACAAGTTGAACATTCAGCTAATACTTTGGGCAAATAAAATGACATCCTTTTAGACAGCAAGGCAATGTACAGACAGTGCAGTATTTCAGGAGATTCTGACAACTGTTAGTCAAAGAACATTAATCAAGTAACTGAACTGTTGTAAAATTGGTAGGAATTACACAGAAACCAGGAATAAAAGGTTTGAGACAGTCTATGGCCAGCCTTTTAACCTTTTGAGGAGTTTTAGCATTCCTGTGACTGTGAATTTAATGGCGCTTCCGCTTTGTGTGCTTAAGACCCTTTTTATTACAGGTAATTTTCCTGCATAAAGCGATCAGCTAGATAAAGCTGTATTTCAAAACTTTTAAATGTCTTTTATTACATTATCATCACCACAGTCGATTCATTTATGAAACACAAAGCACTCCCATTTGGAGAGATTTATTCTGCTATCTTTTTTTTTTCCCCTGGATTTGCCAGAATCCCGTCATGTTCGTGTTCTGAAGGTTAATGCCCAAAGTCAAGCAGACAGAAGCCAAGTGCTGCAAGGTTTCCAAGATTAGGACTGATTCCCTTCACAGAAATAAATGATTCCTGCCATGTTCAGTGATTTTGTGCAGCGCTCCCCACGGCTGAGTGAATGCATCAATACTGTAGTTCTTACATGCTGTACATACTGATGACACACGGTGTTAACTGATTGACTGAGGAGTGCACGGAGACAGCGCACCTGCAGGAGAAGTGCAGACACATATATTTTTATCCTGCTTTTGAAACATTTATTTTACATTTATTTTACTTGCGAATCATAGTTTCAAATTCCATGTGCTCTCAAGCCACTCTGCCAAGGTAGAATAAACCGTTAAGTGCTGCTTTGTTGTGAGAATTATACCAAAAATGATCTCAAGCTTATACCCTCTGCCAAAGCATGATTTTATGCTTTTGAGGGAAAACGACATGAGGGTGGCTATTAAGAATCCTGACCGAAGAGGGACTCTGAAATTTAAGTATGTTAAAAGGTTCTGTTTGATGAGTCTGTTTAGTGGATCATTTAATTCAGTTACGAGAAATCATGATGCCTAGATTTTTATATTTTATTATCGTGTTTTATAGGCTTTGAGGCAGCAGCAGAAAAGAAGAAATGGAGTCTCAATGATGGTAAACAAGACTGTCCCTCGTGTTGTTTTGACACCGTTAAAGGTGTCTGATGAGCAGTCGGACTCGCCTTCAGGTAAAGAGCTACAATCTGTGTGTTTGGCCAGCTTCTTCCCAGAAGAGACTTCCTCGTAGAAGAGAGATATTATGAGTTGTGTGTGTATGGTTTTTTAAAGAAACTAAATAATCCTTCCACTTATTTTTTTGTATCTTCCACTCTTTCAGTGATTCAAAAATATACTTTCCAGTTTTTTTAGAAAAAAGTGCTAGCTTGCTTCCCCTTCATCAAAGACTCCATTTGCTAATGTCAGTAGATGTGAGAAAAGGTGTGTGATGCTTCGTGGATTTTGTTGCTGTTGCTTTGCCTTTTGTTTGAATGTTGAACTTTAATGGTGGACCACATGCTGATGTGTAATGCCATCAAGAGCAGTTCTTGCATGAGTGTGAATTTGTTTTTCAGTCCTCTAGTGCAGAATCCGGAATCCTTTATTAGTTTTTGTGTTCTAGCAACAATCTTCTCACCTCAGTGCAGCCCTGACCTTTTCTTCTAATTTACCTCCTGTCACTTTATCAGCTATGTACCATTCTGTTTTTTATGGAGTAATGTTTGCATTTTCAGTTCCTGTTTCATCATAAAGTTTTTATAAAGGTTTGATTGCTCTGTTTCTTCAAGGCTCTTTCCTTCATCCTTCTGTCTCTATCTTGTATTGTCTGTTAGTGACACTGCATTGTTCAAGCTTATTCGTGTATTTTTACAAAAGACCTGACTCTATTTCTTTTAAGAGCTATCAGATCAGTGAATGTGTTTTTGACTCTGCTATTAGGCCATCTGTTCTTGCTTTTTGTCCTGTTTGATTGATTTATTGGGCTTTTCTCTTTATATCCAGTAGGGGAATCAGATGGAGCCCAAAGGTAGTATATTAACTCTTAGAAAAAAAGATTGTATCTACGGTTCTTAAAACAATTTTGGATTTTTTCTTTTCAAGGGCAGTGAGAGTAAGATAATGGCATAATAACTATTTCCTTTTTTAGGATCCGAATCTAAAAATGGTGAAGCAGACAGTTCAGATAAAGAAATGAAACATGGGCAAAAATCTCCCACTGGGAAACAAACAAGTCAGCACTTAAAACGATTAAAAAAGTCTGGTTTAGGTGAGTGTTCAATAGATGATAACATTTAACATTTTAGAGATGTATACTTTTTCAAATAAATTATAGAATATTCTCTGAACTTTGTTGTTAAATAAATTAGAATATCCTTCCATTTATCTAAACCAAAAGGAGTACTAAATAAGGAAACATTGATAATTAAATGATCTTAAGCTTGTAACTAAATTTATAAGTACTCTTGGATGAAACCTAAGGAAACGATAACAGACCTAAATATGTATTGATAGTTTTGTACCTACCTGTGGTTCTGTGTAATGTGCAGTGTTTTGTCTGTGCAAGTAGGTTTCTTTTTCTTAGCTTGCATTGTACTGGGGAAAATTCTGTTCAAAATGATCCCTTAAATTGGGAACACATTGCCACCGGAGTCTATTGCGGTACTAAAGCTGCTCAGCTTTTAAAATTTGATTATTAATGATTATTATTGTTGTTGTTGTGTGTATTGCTTGAGATAGTAGAGCCTGTCTAAAAAGTGGTGTAAAATTTCTGAGAAGCAGAGGAGATGTGCTCTGTGCACCGTGCCGGTCAGTAGCCACTCAACACCATGTTAGCTCAACTCTTTCTCAGGGACCTAAATAGAGCATCAGGAGTAGAAGAATCAAACAGTCCAAAATAAATGCTCCCTCTTCTTTTCTCCTTTCCCCCATCCCAGTTGCCCTTTCCTTTTGAACAGTTTCTTTCTCTTTAACAATATCTGTTGTACCTTTTGGATCTTATTTATTCTTTCAGTTTCTTACCCCCAGGAGACAATATGATATTTACACATGCAAGCCTGATTTATGTCACTTATGAGTATGGTCTCCAGTTGCATCCATTTACCTATAAAAGCCTTGAGTTTATCTTTCTTTATAGCTGAGTAGCACTCCATTGTATAAAAATACCACATCTTTTTTTATCCATTCCTCAATTGATGGGCATTGCTTTTATTTTTTATTCTCTTTAAAATAAAAGAATAAATAAATGTGTGCTGAGCTGAACATTATAATTGTTGACCACACTGCTTTGTTAAATGATCTAGACCTAATGACTTTGTTTTTATCCTTTATTTCATCTTTGAATAAGGGTGAAGATAATAATCTGTATCATGATAATAGTTTGTTAAATCGTTTGGTCGAAATTACAACTTTTATTAACTACAACTTCATTATTAATTCCACCCACCATTTACTTTCTTAACAACTCAGGAGCATTCTGGTCTTTTTTTTTTAATCCAAGCCTAATTTTAACATATTTATTTATTGTTAATGATTTATAGGTTATCTTCTATATGCCAAGCATTTTGATTTATCCTTCGAATATACTTTCAATAAAAAGTCATCAAATGGAATTTAAATCTCTGAATAAGAGATTTCTGGAAAAGCAGAGATTTTTAGTTAATGATAACATAATTACCTGTTTTATATTGTTTCTAAGGCTAATTTTATAGTTGTATGTGACCCAACTGTACCCATGTGTCTTTGTGTGTGACAGTATGTATGCATACCCTATTATTTTTTTCTAGTCTTCTGGGTATTATAAGAATCTCTTGATATGGAAAGCTAACCTGGGAGAATGATATGCAAAGATTAATCTTCATCCACACAGCATCATGTTACCATACAGGAATTAGTTGAAAATCAGTGGACCTTGAGTTAGAAACATTCTGCAACCAACTTCAGTGAAGTCAGTGCTACCCAGTGAGTCTAACGAGATTCAAGGTAGCAGAGCCACCCCTTTCACTTAGCTGACTTCTGGAGTGCAAGTCAACAAGATGGTTTAGTGCACTGTGTTGGGGATGGAGTCTTCTGTCCGAAGCTAGTGTTCTAGTTGTTCTCATCTCAAAGTTCCTACTCATATTACTGTTTTTTTACATTGGCAGTCAACTGAAAGCTATAAAGGATGATCCACAAGCCAGGTCTTAGGGAAGACTGCACACTGCTAACCATCTTACGTGTTCAAAATTGTGCTGCCAGATTATTTTGGCTGACTTGTGAGCAAATTAAAAGGTGATAAGGGACAATGTCATGGTCTTTTTGACGTTTCATGTTAGGCTACACAATATTAAAAATAATGAAGCTACTTTAATAAAAGGAGGAAGACATGAAATCATATTGAATGCCCATATTTATTGCAGTAGTCTAAGTGTTTTGACATAAGTCACCTTATTTAATATTTCAGTCTTGTGCAACAGAACGATTTTCATCTTATAGCTAAAGAAACTGACATTAAGAATGGTTAAGAAGGTTGCTCATAAATGACACAGCTAAGATACAAGCCAAGGCATATCAAATTGGATGGGAGCTGGTGTCAGATCATTTATCCTGTATTGTACACCTGTAGACACCACTGAGAAGCAGCCTAGCACAGTCGGATATGACGATTTCACCATAGGTGTTAAAGTGCAGGCACCAGGTTACACATGGAAGGAGAGTAAGTGGCCGCAAGAGTTCCTGGCTTATCCTATATAAAACAGAAGGAGGGAAACTGTGGGATTTAAAATAAGTTGGTTAAGGTAGAAACCTGTCAGAAATAAAATACAAATTATTACTGGCAAGGAACTGTGACTGCCTGACTAACCCTAGCAAGCAGTGAATGGAATGGCTTGTTTTTTGCAGAGTCAGTAGTACTTATTACCAGCATATACCCGGCAGTATAAAATGAAAAAATGTAAAATGAGAGAGCTTTAAATAAAATCATCTCCAGAGAACTTGCATTTCCTTTAGTGGTATTTTTGATGTTCTTTTAAAATTAGGATACTTAGTACTCAGCAAGGTGTATTTATGTACCTTCTGTTCTTCCTTTGCCATTAAGTTATTAGTTCCTTGGGAACAGTGACCTTCCCCTCCATCTTTGTGATCCTATTGGTACCCATTATGTCCCTTAAGTTTAGTGGGTGCTGAATCTGTTTTTAATGAATGAATAATTTGTAGTCAACTAAGTTAATAAATTAGTAAAGATGAATGACACATCCTGGAGGCTTCAGCTACTTATCTCTCTTTGAAAAAAATAACCCCATGTGTTTGAGAGAGATTATTCTTTGCGAACCCATGTGTAGCTTGGAAACCCAGGGCCAAGGATTGACCCCACCCCACAGCACTCAGTGAGTCAGAGGAGAGGGCTGGCTTCCCTGCTTCTTCTTCCACTTGAGTCTGTTACCTAATAGATAGCTTCATGATGGTGTTTTTTTTTTTTTTAAGTTTTAAAGAGAGTAAAACTGAACATAACAAAACAAAACAAAGCAGATCAGAAGAAAACTATACAAGTGACACAGAGCAAGACAAGCAGGACAAGCAGCTCAAAGCAAGACAGCAGGAGATCTACAGTGGCTGTCATAATATCTCTTGTTTTCTTCTAAATAGTTGTCTGTATCTTCACACACAGTGAATTCATACAAAGCAAAATAGTATAAAACTGATCAGAACAGAATATTGAAGGCATTACAGACCTTCAAAACCAGACAATAGGTAAATCAGCACCGTAATGTCTCTTCAAAATAGCTGTCCATACCTTCATATATGTTGAAATTAAGCAATGCAAAACAGACTACAATCACTCTGGACAAAGAATAAAAGCATTACTGGATTTCACAGCATGATAGTATGAAATCAGCAATGGATACCATAATGACTCTTTTTCTTCAAAGTAGCTGTACAATTCATCACGCATAATATAATCAATTCTTGTAAACTGTTTAGAAGTTCTAAGGATGTATAAGCCTCTACTTCTATATCTATCCATTTTGTAGTAGAGGGAAAAACAAAACAAAACAAATAACAAAAAGACAAATAACAATAGCAAACATCCCCAAACAATGACAGTATAGGCCTTTAAAACAAGGTGATAGGAACATAACTAGTGTTGTTATTTTACATCATGATCTTCAACAGTTCCTCAGATCACCAGACACAAACATGCAAAATTGTTTCAACCCTATGAATGTTAACAGTTTTGTTCCAAGAACTTAGAGAATTTGTAGCACAATCATCTTAGCTCTCCTAAGTATATTTATACAAATTTAGATATTTTTTTCCTTTCCCTTCCTTTTTCCTACTTTTCCTGAGATATATTTTTCCTCTTGGAGCAGATTTTTACCCTTTCACTATATTTACTGAGGATTTTGTATCTTATGTACTCTTACCATTTCTTACACTAGGGAGACTATATGGTATTCACACATGTGACTTTGATTTATTTTACTTATGACTTTAGTCTCAAGTTGCATCCATTTACTTATAAATATCAATGTGATCATACTTTACAGATAAGTATTACTCAGTTGTATAAAAATACCACATCTTTTTTGTCCATTCCTCAGTTGATGGACACCTGGGTTGTTTCCAAGATCTGGAGATTACAAATTGCGCTGCTATAAACATGGGTGCACATATATCACTGTGGTATGATGTTTTCAGTTCTTTGGGGGAATAGAAGTAGAATAACTGGGTCAAATAGGATTTCCAACCCCAGCTTTTTTAGGAATCTCCAGACTGACCTCCACAGTGGTTGCACCAGTCTACACTCCCACAAACTGCAGGAGAGTTCCTTTTCCCCACAGCCTCTCCAGCATTTGTTGTTGGTAGTTTTCTTGATCCTGGCCATTCTTTCAGGAGTGAGATGGAATCTCAGTGTGGTTTTAATTTGCATTTCTCTATTTAGTAATTATTATTTAGTTTTTCTTCATCTGAGAATTGTATATTCATCTTGGATGCCCATTTTCGGACTGGACCTTTGAATTTCAGGGTCTGATTTTTTTTTTAATTCTTTATATGTTCTAGATAGAAGTTCTTTGTCTGAGGGATAGTTCACTAAGATTTTTTTCCCAATTTGTGGGTTTTCTTTTTACTATGTTGGAGATTTCCTTCAACATGGAAAAACTTTTTAATAGTACGTGATTCCTAATTATTGATTCTGGGAAGTATTTCCCATGCAGTTTGATTCCTGTTCATGAATTCTCTACCTACCCCTATGTCTTCAAGATTTTTCCCTACTTTGTCTGCCAACAGATTTAGTGTTTCTGTTTTAATATTTAGATCTTTGATCAATTTAGACTTTAGTACATGGTGATAGGCATGGATCTAGTTTTAGTTTTCGGCATACCAAGAGCCAATTTTTTCCAGCACCATTTATTAAAGGGACTATCTTTCTTCCAGTGAACGTGTTTGGCTCCTTTATCAAAGATAAGGTGGTTGAGTGTGTTTGTAGTTGTAGTTGATCTTCTAATCTCTTCAGTTGATCTTCAGGTCTGTTTTTATTCCAGTACCATGCTGATTTTATTACAATAGCTTTGTAGCATAACTTCAAGTCAGGGATTGTGATGTCTCCTGCCTTGTCTTTGCTGCTTACAATTGCCTTTGCAATTGTAAGCAAAGGTCCTTCTGGCTCCAGATGAATTTTAGGAATAATTTTTGTAGATCTGTGAGATGTGCTAATGATATTTTGATTGGTATTGCATTAACTCTGTATAACAATTTTGGCAGAATGGCCATTTTTACAATATTTGTTCTTCCTACCCATGAACAAGGAATGTCTTCCCATTTTCTGTGATCCTCTTCAATTTCCTTTTCAGGGCATTATAATTTTTCCTGAATAGATATTTTACTTCTTTTGTTAGGTTGGTTCCTAAGTATTTCGTTTTTTTTTTTTTTTTTTTTTTTTTTTTTTTTTTGGATGCTGTTGTGAAGGATGTGGCTTCTCTTATTTCTCTCAGTGATTTTGTTGTTTGCGTATAAGAATGCTATTCATTTCTGAGTGTTGACTTTGTATCCAGCTATATTAGTGTATTTATTTATTATACCTAGGAATCTTTTCCTATATTTACTCCTTTTCTTTCTTTTTCTTGGCTAGTTGCTCTGGCTACTATTTCCAGCACTGTATTGAATAGGAGCGGTGATAATGAACAACCTTGTCTTGTTTCTGATTTTAGGGTAAAGGCTTTCAGTTTTTGGCCACTTAATATGATGCTGCCTGTTTGTTCGTCACAGATGGTTTTTATCATGTTGAGGTAAAGACCATCTATTCCATTTTTCTGTAATGTTCTTACCCTGAATCAGTATTGGGCTTTATTAAAAGTTTTTTCTGCATCTATAGAAATGATCCTATGATTCTTATTTTTGCCTCTTTTGATATGGTAGATTACATTTATTGATTTGTGTATGTTCAACCATCCCTGCATTCCTGGGATGAATCCCACTTGGTCGTGGTATATAATCTTCTTAATGATTTGCTGCATTCTATTTGCCAGTATTGTATTGAGAATTTTTTTGCGTCTGTGTTCATTAGGGAGATTGGTCTACAGTTCTCTTTTTTGGTTGTGTCTTTCTCTGGTTTTTGGTATTAGAGTAATACTTGCTTCCAGGAATGACTTGGGAAGGATTGCTTCCCTTTCAGTTTTTTTTTTTTTTTGTTTTTGTTTTTTTTTTTTTTGTCTTTCATTTTTATCGGTACCACGGATCAAACTCATGACTGCCTGTTTGCAAGGCAGGTGCTTATGCCGCTGAGCTAAATCCCCAAGCCCCCTCCCTTTTAGTTTCAATGAAGAGTTTGAGGAGTGTCAGCATTAAGTCTTTGAGTTTCTTGTAGAATTCCGCAGTGAATCCATCAGGACCTGGGCTTTTCTTTGTTGGTAAGGTTTTAATTAAATTTTCAATTTAATTAATTGAAATTGTATTCTTCTGTCTTCTATTGACAGGATTAGATGTATAAACTTGTAATCTGTTGAAATAATTCTGAATTATAACAGAAATAAGTCTGTTCTAATTTCAATCGATAGTTCTGAAAGAAAATCCTGTTAAGTTATACTTCGTGGTGTAAGTGTAAATTTTTATTTTCATGGTGGAATTTTCCTAATAGGATAAAGGAAACCACTTCTGATTATTCCTCAAGTGCTTTCTACTGATTTCTGGCAATTAGTTTTCATTTGTCAAATAACAGGGTCGTCTCCTTGTTCAAGATACATCTTTCACCTGGGTCTTAAGACTATTCTGCACCAAAGACACAGAGAACCTTTGGTTGTTTTTTTGGAGGACTCCTATACAGTATCTTCGCAAGCTCCTTCATATGTCTGCCTTTGTAAGAAAAGTTTCAGAACATACAGAAATTATACCATTATAGCTCAGCATGGTGGCACAGGCCTGTAACCCAGCAGTCAGAGAGGCTGAGAGTGGAGGATTGCATGCTAGAGCTTAGTCTAGGTAGCATAGTGAGACACTGTCTTTACACATTTGAAGAAAGGTGAGTGATGTGGTACCAAGACCCTGGGTTCAATCCCTAAGTCCCGAAATAATGATAAAAAGAGGAACATGAAGAGGAGGAGGAGGTGGCTAAGGAGAAGATAATATGTGGAGTCAGCATCTCTCGGTTATTCTAGTGCTTAGGATAATCTTTATATCCTTACAAGGATTGTGTTGGTAGTGTGGGAGCCCACTCTGTTGCTGTAGATGTTC
Organism: Cavia porcellus; assembly: GCF_034190915.1. Lineage (NCBI taxonomy): Eukaryota > Metazoa > Chordata > Mammalia > Rodentia > Caviidae > Cavia > Cavia porcellus. Next base: position 48,160,680 of record NW_026947503.1, on the reverse strand, counting down.
GGTACCTTTGCCCTTGGCCCGCTTTGTGTAGTATGTGAGTGTAGAAGTGTAGCTTAGTCATAGAGCATATTCCTAGCATACCCAGAGCCCCAGGTGTGCTCCCCAGCATTGTAAAACAAAACAAAAAAGCAGGTTATGTATGAATATCTGTCTCAGTGCCCTCTGATTGAGTAGAGATGGTAACAGGGAGTGAAAATTGTTGAAAACAGTAATTGTTCTTTAAAAGAAAATGTAGTTCTCTTATGATGTTATAGTGAAACAGACAAAAAAGTCATTTCCTATTTCTAAATCAACCTTGGTAGAAAACATAATTCTGATAAACATAACAGCAAATGCAAATAATGTTTGCAAGGGCTCTTTTAATTATCATAGGCCTTGACAATTAGAGTAAGAGTGAGGTGAGGACACCAAATAACCAGGCAGCAGAAACCTCAGCTGGTGAGACAAAGGGTAGGTGTGGCTGGAAATAAGGTTTTTCTTGCCTAATCAGTTTTTTTTAATGTCATCTTTCTTTTTCTTAGCAAAGAATGAGGCTCATTTAGACACTCCCCTCTGGAGTTTTGAGACATTTTGAAAAGTCCCTTAGCGATACACCATCTTCTCACCTGTTTTGTATTTATTATTCTTTCACTTCACATCGTTAGTTTTAGAGCAATGCCATGTCCCCACGAGAAATGGAGGTCCCCCGTTCTTCCACCCCCACACAACCTTCTCCCCTGCTGACATCCAGTGCTACAATGGTACACTTGCTACTACAACTGGGGGACTCACGCTGGTGCATCCTTCTTCCTGGGACAGTTTAACCAGGGGTCGCTCTTGTTGTCTGGTCGTTAGGTTCTCGCAGGTGTAGCATGACTCTATCTGCCGCTGCAGTATCAGCCAGCGTTATTTCACTGCCCTAAATGTCGTCCCTGCTGTGCTTGTTCATCTTTCTCTCTTGATTTGCGATGCTAATTCCTCACATTTTTCCCTACCTAAAATGTAAGTTCCTTGAACTCAGAGCCTTTGATTGAAACCGATTCTTAGTTATACTTTTTCCTATCCAGTCACGCAGTAAACATACAAAACATGCTTGCTAAACAAGTCTGAGCTTCTAATGGTTGTCTCTGAGGGGTTTTTAATAATGTCCTCGTTGAGCCAAATTTCTGGGATTCATGCCAATATTTTGTGTTGTTGCTTAATATTTTTTTAAGTAAAGAATAATGTAAGTTTGTTGCTTTTCTAAAAATGTTGCATATTCTTTAAAAAATGAAATTTGAATAATAACCCCACATCCTATCATGCAAAATAATCACCCTCACTGTTTTATAAACATTTGTATAACTATAGCCAGAGGTCATGTTATACTATCATTCTATTTGAATTAAAAGTACTAAATTTAATTAATTTTTGGCTACATTAGAAACAGAAGTAAAACTAAGAAGCAAAACTTTTAAACATTAGTCCATGATTAATTCGTATCTCTTCAAAGATATTAAAATAGAAAAGATGAAATAGGACCAATTATCATTTCAACCATTCAGATTTGTGCAGTATATTACAAAAGTGAGATTTAATTATGCTTACAGTCTCTTCCCGTCTCATTTTTCTTATATTCTTTTTAAACATCAAGGTCTATAATGTTTATATTTGCACTGTTACAGCAATAATTTTTAACTCTAGTAATATATTTTAATGAATTCAGTGCTCTATGTTAGCCTTTTACGCAATTTCATTTGTGAAGTTTATGTTGATTCCTGTTGTTTATGACTAGATTTTATCTCCTGGCAACTATTTTCCCTTAAATGTCACTCTTTGGAAATCTGTGTTTCTCTGTGAGATCTATTCCAGAATCTCTTCTCTCCGGTTCCTTTGAGACAGCGAAGAACTATTGTTGTGAACCGTGTGTGTTCTTTCCTCTTCTGGAAACATTAACCTTAGAGCTATTAGCTTACCTGTAACCCACAGATTCTCAGGAGTCCAAAGCTTTTACTTACTTGGTAATGTTGAAAATCCCTTCACCAAAACGATTATCACCCTGAGCCTCGGTCAACACATCCACCCCATTGTTATCGTCACATCAGCCCTCCTGTGTAGCGTAGGAGGTGGCTCTTGAGGCTGTTCTGAAAGGTGGCTTCTCCTGTCTCCTTCGCCATGCCTCACCTGCTCACATCCTCTAGTCTGGTGGTGGCCAAGCTGTGGCATGTGTGCTGCAGTGGACTGTGTGTATCATTGAAAGCTCTAAAAGCTTGACTGTCACTGCTCTAGACTAAGTGTCTGGGAATTAGACACTAAGATGACAATGTCTTTTTCCTTCTCTGAGAATGGTAGGGAGATAGGAACTACCAGCTTTAATGATAAGACAATTATATATAATTGGATTGTTCTTAGCCAATGAAGAGTACAAGTGTAAGGATAATTAAAATTGAATTAAACATTCTCTGTGGTGAAGTCTTCTGTTTGTTCCATCAATACAAAACATATTTTTGGTTAGGTACACATCTTCAAAATAGAATTTTTGGCTTAGTCATAAAAGACCATATCTTTCTGACACTTCTTTTACTATGTTTGGTTTAAAGACTTTGAACTATGCCATGGAACCAACAACAGTTTTACTCCTCAGATTGCTTGTCATAGCTTATGTGTCAAAACAATTACGTTTATTTTCAATTTCCAAACTCTCCCCTCCAATCAGATCTTCTCTCAGTAAATTACCACAGCACCTTTAAAAAAGAAGTTAGGTCATATAATAAAAATTAAGCAGATTGATTTATGTGTATTTCTCCATTTCTCTAAATTTTTCTTCTTCCTCCGTTGTGAAGAAAACAAAATAAATGTCTTCATGATTTTAATATCTCTGTGACCTAAGTTTTTCAATATTGTGAAATACTTCAAACATGAAAAATACAGATTCTAATAAAGTGGGTGCTAAAGTACCTATCACTTCAACTCATAGTGTTATATTTTTTAAAGTAATTATAATTTCTGTGCTTCTTGTATTTATAAATCAGATTGTTTAATAAATTGTTTTTCTCACACTGTCCTTATCCTTATTTGGGAAAAAAGGTCATAGTAATTTTAAAAAATAAACTAAGGAGCTGTTTTACTTCTTCTCAGGAGTCTGTATAAAATAAAACAGTGGAAACGTTTCAGAGAAGAGATAAAGAGCCTTAGTCCACATAAATTTATCATTAAAGTTATTTATAATTTGTGCTTATATGAGGTGGGTGTTTATTGATCCATTTTTTAAAGTTTTACAAGTGTATCCATGTTTTCTATTTTTAAGCTAAAGTTAAAATTAAACTGGTTTCTATTTTTAAGCTAAATTTAAAATTAAGCTAGTTTATCTGTCTTAAAAGATATTGGCAAAAGTCACAGTATTGTATTACTTAAAAGCTGTTTTTTTAATTACATCTACTTCTTAAGTATGTACTATATCCAGTAACATGGCTTTGTTTTTCACTGCTAATCACTTTTACCATCTTTCAACAGATGTAGCTATTTTATTGGTTTAACAACAAAAACAATCTTTGTAGTGGTGCATGCTTTTATCCCAGCACTCTGGAGATTGAGGCAAGAGGATTGCAAGTTGTAGCCTAACCTGAGCCATATAGGGACTTAACCATGTAGCGACTTAAGCCACGCAGGGACAAAACAAAACAAAAAACAAAACCATTTTTATTATTGATAATCTTCATTGTTCTTTTTCTATTTCATGAATGTCTACTCTTACAAGTTTTCTGTCCTTCTTAAGATTTTATTATGTGGTTCATTAACTTTGTGACTTGACCACCACCTCTATTATTATTAGATACTCTCCAATATTTATAATTCACCTTTAAAACAATTTGGCAAGTATTCACAAATGTTGGCATTATAACTTAAATTTCCATGAAGACCTTACTTCCGGCTGGTGTAGTGGTTGCCACCTGGCTGAGGCAGGAGGATGGCCATGAGTTCGAGGCCAGTTTGGGTTGCATAGTGATTTCAAAGCCAGTCTGAACTACATAGCAAGACCCTGTCTCAAAAAACAAACAAAACAAAATAAACACAAACAAAAGTATTTTCTCTAATTTGTGAGTTACTTAAAAATATGTCTTGAACGTTTAAATGTATTACATGAAGTGGGGAGCAGTTAAAGAGTCACTATCTTTGTGTTTTGATACCTGTTTCTCTTTGGACAAAGATAAAAGGTTTTGTAATTCTTCATTGTTGAGATTCACTAATCAGTCATATATTTTTCCTTTCTGTTCCTTGACTTCTGAAGAAATCGTTTTTTAAATGACTCAGTACATTACCCTTATTTTGTTCTTTGGTTTAAGAATGATTTTTTGGACTGTTAATCTTTTGCATTCTTAAAATAGTTTGTAATCTCACTATCAGTTTTTTGTAATATATGTGGAGACCTCCTTCTAAAATTGTGATGTCTTTTTTTTTACTTCTCTAAGTGTTACATTTAAAAACTATGTAAAAATGTAGATTCAAAGCATTATATATTCTAATAAATTATTTCTTACATATTTGAGGGGTGCTTATTCCATCACCGATAATGTTTTTACATTTGTTTATCTTCTATGATGTTAATATCTTATTATTTTCGTTTTGTTTTATACTTCTGGTATTTATCTTCTAATTTTTGTACTTTCAATGGGACTTAAGTTTATTTTACTTTTCTTCTTTTATGCTTGCCATTTGATCAGATTTTTCTTCCATCTGTTTATGTTAAGATTACAATTTTTTCAAGAATTACAATTCTTTAAAGACAACCTATACAAATTTAATAAAATAAAATTATTTCGTAGATTTCTTATTCTCCATGCTAAGATTTTAAATATCTTATTTCAATCACATGGTCCCATTAAATTATTGTTGAGTATTTTGGTTCCAATTTAGTTCCCATTGGTCACAGCGTAGTTTTTACAGTTAAGTTTGTTTAGAGCGCTCCATGTTTATTAGTCTTTCAGTTTGCCATTGCTTCTGGAACCCGGTCATTTTTTCCTCGATATATTTGATTTACTAAGAACACCCACTAATACTTATTTCAGCAAGGTTCTCCGAAGAATATAATTTCAGTTTTGGATACTGAAAACATTCCCATGTCATTGCTGTTTCTAAGAGGCATAGTTACAAATGAAATTCTGAGTTGCCACCTATTTTCTTTTGGCTCTTTGTACATATTCCTCTCCCATCTGTTATTTATTGATATTTTCTGTTCATGTCATTGCCATCCCTATGGAGATAATCTATGCTTTGTTCCAAATAAAATGACTTTAAAATATCCTCCTTTTGCTTTTGGAGATTTCAATGCATTGATAGAGGAATGAATATTTGTTTTTCTTGAGATTTGGTGTGTTACAACATCTGAAAAGAGTTATATTAAAGTGTTTTGGCCATTAACTATTCAGTATTTCCTCTCTGCATCTTGTAACTTGTATAGATACGCACTCTGACTACTTATTATAGCCCTGTATTCCTGTTGTGTTCTACAGTAGTTCATCATTTTTATACTACATTCTAGACTTTTTAAAAATCTCTGTAGCATAATTACTCAGTAGTTCTTTATTCTGCTTTGGTTCTGTTTGTCTGGTTCTGTTTAAAATCTGACTTCTTTTATCACAGAGTCCTTGTTTTACTTATTTTTGATTTTCTTCCTCTGTGTTTAATTATTTGAAACAAAAGTTTCCTTTGTGGAGGGCCAGAGAATAAATATGGTAGGTTTTGCCCGCTGTTGGATTTCTCTTACAACTCTGCAATTCTGCATTGTACTGCAAAAGCAGACCTAGACAGTATGTAAACAAACTAGGCATTATGGTTTTCCGGCAGCACTTTATTTACCAAAACAGTCTTTGGACTAAAGATAACTCGCGGGATATAATTTGCAAACTCCTGATTTAAAACATGCTCTTTATAATTACAATCAAGCAGTTCTCTTAGCTCAAGTAACCAGACTAGTAATTCTTTTCAGTGTATCAGTTGACTTCTCTTATGATAGATTGTTTTCTTGTTGGTCATGATTTTGAATTGTGAACTCTATTAGAGCCTTTTGTTTGATGTCAGTGTACCTTGACTTGTGTAATGATTCTTCAAAGCATATTTATATTTCAGACCTTGTAACATATTTTATCTAGATTGAACTTTTAAATTATCACCCTCAGAATTACCCTGAATAAAAATATTATGAAATAATCCACTGTCAGTGCACCACCTAGAACATGGCAAGCACATGGCTACTGTCACTATTGTTGTGTTCATTAAAATTGACCACAGTAGCCTGACTTTGTAGGTTAGTGGTAGAATGCTTGTCTAATATGCACGAGGCCTTTGTTGTGATCCCCGGGATTGCAAAAATAAAAGTGAAATTAAAGTAATCCTCTTGTTAGAGTTATTACTAATCATAGGTCTTATGGAATTGATGTAAATTGCAGTTGTTAACATTTATGCTTTCAAAGTTTCTGAAAATTTTGATTAATTAGAATTTCATCATTCAAATGCTTCTATATTGGAATATGGTTCTACTTTGAGTTAAAAGTTAAATGTTGAAAGAAATGTATCTTATGGAAGTTGAGAATAACTAAGGCCAGTTATAAGTATAGGAGCTTTATGGGTTTCTCTTCTGAAATATGTTTTGAAGTGATGCCTATTTTTGAATGTATGGGTTATGCTGTGCATATTCATGTGTGCATGTGTCTTTTCCTCAAACTGTAGTAAACTCGTACCTCTTGCTTGTTCATCACAGGACACTTGAAATGGACCAAAGCTGAGGACATTGACATAGAAACCCCAGGATCTATTCTTGTCAACACTAACTTGAGGGCATTAATAAATAAACACACGTTTGCTTCCTTACCTCAGCATTTCCAGCAATACCTCCTCCTTTTGCTCCCAGAAGTGGATAGGCAGGTAAGTAGAAGTTTTAGACATTGGATATCAGCCAGTAATTATATGATGGAGTGACAGGTTCTTTGTCAAAGATGACTGATGTCAGAATACATTGTTTGGTAACAATGTAGCATTTATATATAGTATATATATTTATTGCTGTCACTGGCTTGTTTAATCTGCCAAACAGAACCATTTTTTAAAAATTTTATATTGTGATTCAATTCAAATTTTGAAACCCAGTACACTGTGGTAGAATAAAAACTGTAGACCTACCCACACTGAGAAGGGAAAACAAAGAAATCAAACATTCCACTATCAAATAAATCTTTGAAATAGCTGCTCCTTTGCCTGGAGGGAATATTGAAATTCAGTAATAAAAAGCTAGAGTTTCTAAGAAATTATGTAAATGTTTTTATTCTCAACTCTTTCCAAAAAGCTTTTAAAATTTATGTTTGCTTTTGCTTTCTGAGAGTCTATCATCATGAATATGATTGCCTATAAATAATCACCTTTTATCTTTCCTTTTAGCATAACTGGAAATGCTTTAAATGTCTTTTTGAAAAGCTTCTAAAATAAGAAAATATAAATATAGTCTCATAATAGCAGGCATCAATCATTTTCTAAAGCTGTTTCCTTAGGAAATAAAAGGGAAAAAATCATACAAACCTTTATGAAATTTTACACAATTACTAAATAATATGTTATAATCACTTTTGTGTGATTTCTCTTTTAGCAAATCTTAACACTATATATTGTTTCTAATTGATAAGCTTAATATATGTATATTTATGAATTTATATTTTCAAATGATGTGTGCTTCTGTAAATTGAAGTGGACAAGATTGAATCAATATTTCCATAATACTTTATGTGAGTTTTCTTATTATTTGATATTGTTTTCTACAGTTACCCATTTATTTTTTTTACATATTTAAATATGATAAGCAAGAATTTGTTACCATTTCTGTATATCTCATTAGTGGTGATTATTTCTCATATTTAAAAAATAAGATTATTTTGAGTTCAGATGCGTTTTAATTTGGGAGTTTGCCTTCATTTAACTCTACTGTGAATGTGATATGAGTTAGGTGCTTTCGGATAATAGAAAGGCAATGCTTAATAAATGCTTAATAAAGTATTTATGGAATGAATATATACAATCTAGTTGGTTATGTATACTTCTTGTAAATAACTAAACTGTGAGGCAGAAACTGGTAAGCTTAAAATGCAGCATAAATTGCACTTTATTATGCAAAGGGAAAAATTGAGACAAATTGAACGTTCTTGAATTCAGCTCTGAGATACAGGTAGAATTTGAATAAAGTAAATAAAAAATAGCAAGGGACAAACCCAAACATAGAGAATCAAAACCTTAGTTTGGGGTAGTCTGGATTATAGGCAGAACAATGCAGACAGTTCTGAAAAGGCATTGGAAATACATTTTGAATAAGTCCTTGAATATGAAGCCAAAATATCTTAACAGTGTTCCCTTACTGTCTACCGCACAAAGCCACTGAGGGCTTTGAACAGAGTTATAAGCATTCTGTCAGTTCTGAGAGGTTACATTAGAGATGAAAACATGAAAATGGAAAAATGGCAAGCAATTTCAGTTGTTCCCCAAAGCGGCATAATGAGGACTTTTGGGAGATAGCATGAAAATTAAATAAAGAGGAAGAAAATACAGTAATCATCATTGTACTCCACCTCCTCCTCCTCCTCCTCATCCAGGGCAGTAATTTTACATTTTGTTGCCTAACTCTTGAAGCAAGGAGGCACTTATGACTCTCAGGTTATAAGCATGTTTGAGAATTCAGCTGAGGTGTCAAGAGGAACTTTTTGGGAGGATTGATTTATTAACTTGTGCAGCTGTTTCCTCCACTGCACCATATGTGTGGTTTATCTTACTTAAAATCCTGTCTCCAGCTCCTGGAACAAGGTTTGACATATACAAGGTACTCAATAAATATTTTTGGAATGAAAAAAATGATAAATTGTTCTAGGTTTAGCCAGATTCAGTCACACAGGGTGCCAGATTCTAAACCTAATATTTTATTCAGGCTGTAGCAATTTCTGTTACTCAGGAGGTTTTTTTTTTTTGACATTGTGAGAAATACATATGAATTCAGTACAATACTTATCCTCAAATAACATTCAGTCTCTTAGGAAGTTATTTATTTATTCAAGAAATATTTACAGAGTGTGTATTGAATACTGTTTGCATTGCTAAATACAGAGGATATAAAATAAGTCTTGGGGAAAAATAACAGGATAAAGACAACTTCATACTGAAATATGATACACTTTGCTGACTACTAAGACGTTTATTCATCAAATTTAGTAGAAGAGGCAGCCAAATACATAGCAAAAGAGAAATCTAAAGGACGTCTCCTGCACAGTTGAAAAAAATCTAATGTGGCTTTAATATTAAAAAAAAAGATTTTTATGGCAGAGAAGATGTTGAAATTGAACCTTGAAAGACTTGTAGAGCCAAAAATGAGATGATTTTGTAGAGGGAAAGTGTGACATTACAAACGTTGTTCTAGAACATCCCATTTTTCCACGTGAATGACCTATGGGAGGAAAATGATGGGAAGCTGTCCTGCGGGAGATCATGAGCTACAATATGGATAGTTTGGTTGCAGGCTCAGCCCTTTGTACTATTTCCAAAACCAGTGGGTACCACCAAGATTCTGGATTAGTAGATGGGAGAAGGATGCAAAAGATAAATAAAACATAGTCATTCTTTTCTGTGACGATTCAGTAGCCCTATGAATGATGGCTTGGATAGACAGAAAAGACACAGGAACACTGGTTAAGAGACTTTTAGTAATTGAGATAAGGGATAAAGATCTGACCTTGGGGAGTGGCCTTGGAAATTAAAACAATGAGCTCCAGATATATTTTCAACCCAGAATGAATAGGAACAGATGACAGATGGCCTATGGTTTGGGATTTTTAAAGGTGGAAAAAACAACTAAAGCTTTATCTAGGGTAATTTGAAAGGACAGAGAGGCTGTATGGGCCTGTCAGGATTTGAAAACACGAAATTAAAATCTGTCCTCCTCTCTCCTTGAATTAGTAAACTTTCTCATTACTGGGACAAAATACCTGACACCCACAACTGAACGGAAGTGAGTTTACTTCAGTACACAGGTTCAGGGGCTTCAGTCCACGTTCACCTGGCTCCAGGGTAGAAGCATCATAGTGAGCAGTGGAGCAAAGCTGCTCACCTCATGTAGCCGGGAAATGGAGCCCAGAGAGAGATGCTCCCCAAAGGTTAATCCCCGGATGAGTACCATGCCTGTGATCCAGGCACCTGTGCAGGAATCTTAGTCCTGTCCAGTTGATCAGTTGGCAGGCAACTTCTTCTCTCCCTCTTTGTTTTTCTCTCTTTTCCCCTAAACTTACAGGTGTGTTCAAAGCTCTCTTACATCAAAATGGAGCAGGTGGCTCAGTGGCACCTTAAGCTATCAAAACTGCTGCTGCTTCTGTCTTGATTATAAATATTTGAATATTTTGAATATTATTTCCTGGGTTAAAATGAGTACAGTGGCAAAGGGTATAGACATGTGAATCTGATCAGATTGGTTGCAGCCAATGGAAGGTCCACCAGTTGTGTAGACTACTCAGGAATCTTAGCAGTATGAAGCTTAAATTCAAAATATGAAAGTCTTAGCTCTTTTGACTACTCCAGTTTCTGCCTATTCCCTAGCCCAAAGCAGTCCTACAGGGCCTCTCACACTGACTTTATACAGAGTGGACCTCATCCCATCCTTGTGTTCTTAATATTTGGGAAGCACATTTTCCCAGTGGTCTGCCAGCACCACATGTGAAGGCAATCTCTCTGGATGTGTGTTTTTCTATATTTGTATTTTTTACTCTTGTTTTTAAAAGCCTGTCTTGGATTACACTTGTTGCTTCTTTTTATTTTATGATATTGTTACATCTGGCTTTATATTTAATCTTATACTTCTTGAATTATACTATAATTAAGAGAAAATCTAATTCAAACTGATTTTAAACCTCAAAGGGAATGTATGGGCTTCGATAAGTAAAAGACAGAGATCACAGCATGATTTAGGTTGTGGTCCTGGGATTCAACAATTTTCAAGAAACCATTTAATTATTACTTATTAATTAATTTAAAAGATCACTGTCCTTTCTTATTGACCGCATTCTAAGCCTGAATCTCCGTGATATAATGCCAACCTGAAAAAAAAAAAAAATAGTGTGTAGTAGGTTCTTGCTTCTGGTTTTGCATGCATAGGGAAAATGCATCTGTCCCAATATTTCCAACCAAAATCCTAAGATTCACAGGAATAGTACTTTTGAGATCACATGACCATCCCTTAAATAGCCAAGGAAATGGAATATTCCAGCTGAATTAAACCCACTAGTCCTATCATTGGTGCCCAAACTGAGTTCTCTATTTCTGGAATGAAATGGTGTACTTACTTTAGAGCTCAGAAATATTTTTAAAAGTCTGGTATGTAGGAGGTTTTAGTGGAATTAGTGTATCCACTGACGTGGGGTAGTAATTGAATCTGATTCTTTAACATATTGGATTAAAATGTCTATACTAAATGGAATACCTAGGAAATTTGGCTATATTTAGGTTTTTGAGGTGGAAGAAAATGGAGTTTCCAATACAGTGTGCATCTGTTACTGTATCAGGTATGAGATCTGGTGAGACTGGGAAACATCAAAGTCATCACAGGGAAAATATGTAGTGAAAATGTGGATGAGAGACAGTATGGGAAGGAGTAAAGGAATGGGATACAAAATAAACTTGTGAAAGATCAGTGTGGAAGTCATATATAAGCAGCAGTGTCAGATGGACATTTGGAGACTTCTGGACTCACCATTCAGCCTTCCTTCCTCTGGCTTAATCCAGAAGCAAATCCGGAAATGAACTACTAGAGCAGGAGGACCCATGGCCTAATGTCTTGTTTGTGTTAATACTTTAAACTTTGAAATAGTCATGAACATTTAGGAAATTTTAAGGTACATTTGAAAATATTTTCAGCTGATAATTCAGTCTTCCTCCCACCCAGGACAGTACATTATGAATTCAGGGTATATTTCTACAAATAAGGATACCGTGTTACATAAGTGCTATGTAACCAACTAAAATCAGGAAATGAGCAGTGATGAATGTCATGTGTCTCTTACACTATTCAAATTTAGCCAGTTGACCCAGTAACACCACTTTCAACAAGACCCAGTACAGAATATTATTACATTTAGTTGCCTTTAGTGCTTCCGTCTTCCCTTAACTTTTCATGACCTTGATACTAGTGAAGATTATAAACCAATTTGAGTTTGTGTAGTGCTTCTTAAAATCAAGCTCAGGTTATGTACCTTTGTGAGTAATATGATAAATGATACTGTGTTTCTCTCTCTGCATCCTGCTCAGCAGCACAGTTATATTTTGTGTGAATACTAATGTTGTTTACTTGTTCCCTTGATTAAAGTGTATCTGCCAAGCCTTTCCAGTGTAAACTTGTTCCTCCCCTCTTTACAATTACCTAGAATTTTTTTCTACATACTAATTTATTATAACTATCTGGCTTTATTGTTTCCCATGTTTAATAAGTTACTGTGGTTAAATTATCCCACATTTGGGCCGGAGGTACCCACTAAAGCCACATCCTGTGTGCTCTGACATGTCTCCATTATTCTGTGGGCAGAGAACTTCCTTAATTTGAAGCACATCAGAACATTCTGATCTCATTTTATAGTCTAGTCACCAGTCTGGGAACACCCCCCTTCTCTAAGAGACCCGGATACCTTAGGTCAGCATGGAATTTGTAAATCAAGATTTACTAAATATGTACTCTTTACTATTAGCCTTGCTACTCTCAGAACCAGGACAGATTATATATATGCCTGAATATATGCATACCTACACCTGTGTATGCCCATGTGTGTTTGAACACCTTAGCTCTCTGCATCTTGGAGACATAAAAACATTAGATAGTAGGAAGAGTATGAAGTTCCCATATAAACATTTCACAGTTTATACAAAGTGTGATAAAAATAACGTTTAATCTTTTTGTGGGTTATTACAGTAAAAGACACATAGACACATTGCCATTAATCTTCCTTGAAATGGTTTCCCTTCACTTTAAACACAGTTATCATTCTTTCCACAAGTTTCTTTTTTGGTACCAGGAATCGAATTTAGGACCTTATGCTTCCCAGGCAGGTGCTTATGCTGCTAGGCTGTATCACTGGTCCTTTGCACTTTCTGGATCGGTTCTGGAAGTCCTTTATTATGCCTTCCATTCATTCTCATGACTGCCTCAATCATTTTGAATAAATTCAAAACATTTACCTTGCATGGTCCTTTTAATTTTGAAGAAGAGCTTCAAGTAGCAGGATGCCAGATGCAGTGAATAAGGTGGATGAGAATAGGCTCTAATGTTTTTACAGCTGTTTTTCCTTTGGATGGCACTGGGCAATGGCATTCACCATTTTTTTTTTTTATCCCATCTTAGAAAGACACTGATGAATGACGACTTGAAGAATTATATCAGAAAATTGCAAAAACAATGGAATAAGTGAGAATATTTCAAAAAGGCTAATAACAATTTTCTGTTTAATATATATTTAAAATTTAAGTACTCACTATATTTCTTTTGCATTGTATATCTGTATTTATTTTTACATACAGTTCCTTGTCTTGTAAACTATGAATTCAGACTGATACTTTGGATCGTACTCTCATACCCTATTGTTCATTCTAGTTTTGTTCTTTCCATAGTGATGTCTCACGTCTCTGACATGGAAAAGCTGGTTTTACAACTCTTAATGTATCTAAATATTTGATTAACCCTTGTATATAGCCAGTCTTCCAGCTTCGCTGTCCTGCGCCCTCTTTCGTGTGTATAGTTTTGTCTTCTTATCACACTCAGTCTCAGACCTTGATGAGAGATGACCCACTCTTCCACCCCCATTTCTTGGACATCTTCCTTCTCCAGTTGATGGCTGAAGCTGCACGTGCAATCAATCCTGTATGCAGGTGCTGCCCCACCCCAGTGCTCCCCAGGTCTCCCTCCATATGGCATTTAACTCAGTTCAATAGCTTCTGATTCACACTGGGCCATCAAGGACTTCCTCATCTTCTTACACCACCATCTTCTTACACCACCCCCCAACACACACACACACACACACAGACACACACACATACACACACAGAGAATATTAGGCTTGAGTTACTGAGGAGGGCAAAGAGAAGGACCTCTAGTTTCTGATTTAGTTCAGCGATTTGAGAGTCTTAGTAGGAGACTGGACTGAGAAAAAACAGTGGGACTGAGCCCCACACCTTCCCTTTGTGGCCAGCAAAAGCCACAGGTACTGACTAACCCCCGCCAGGAGGTCCTCTCCAGGCATTCTGTCTGCTGAATTCTGGAACCTCTTCTTACATCTCAGGTGAAATACTCATTTTTGTTATTGGCTCTGGTTTGTTGCACTGTTCTTTGTGATTCTGCATCTTTGTAAATCTTCCTTTAATCCACTTCTCAAGTGATGCTAGCATAAGTGAGTCCCATGTGACTGCTAGGACTTCTGACTCACAGACCTTTCGAGGAGGTTGAATAACAGGAATGCAAGCAAATTTCACTGATTTAGAGTGGCAATGGGGTATGTAATTTTTTCCACTATTTAACTAGTGTTTATCTAACACCTGCTGTGTGGCAGGCTGTGCTACGCAGTGGCAGCATAAACGTTATTAAGTAGCAGTACCTGTCCTGAGAGATGAGCACGTCCAGGCGGTAGCCCTGTGTTACAGTGGTAGTCGCTGCATTGTGCTGAGAGAATGGGAAGGAGGTAATCCCAATCTGTTGATGACAGTTCAAAAAGTATTGAAGTATTGTGTGTCACTGGACTAGATTTGGAAACATGCTGGGACTTTACCATGTAAAGAAGTCTGAAGGACATTACTAATAGTAATGTTGATTGTTTACAGTGCTGGGCCTTCTACATTTTATAATAATGCTTCAATTTTATTAATACACTTTATATATAGTATCAAGTTCAAGGAGGAAAAACTTTACCCAATTTCCTCCAGGTAAGGTCAAAGGAGCACTGTACCGAACCATGGAAGTCAGGTTTTATAGCATTCCTTGTCTCCAAATTGCATAAGGTAGAGAAATGGGTAAGGACTGTCAATGCAAAATTTGAGACAGCCAGGATAAGATGGTGCGGCAAAAAAGAGAAACTGGACAAAGCATGTCAAAAGCTTCTGATACCAGTAAGCATGGTAAAATTTTAACCTGGAGCATGACCTGGCTCCATGTATATTTTAGATAGAGGATTTCAGAGGAAGAGCGCAACACAGTATACAGGAGAGAGCCCCCGCACCGCACTCTGCTGTGGTCGCCCACAGTCTCCTTTCGCCTTCACGGGCTCTCACCTTTCTGCTTGCTAGCAGCTCCGCTGCTGGGCTTTGCTGCCCTGTTGGCAAGGCCAGCTCCTGCTCCTTCACATGTTAGCTCCTCCAAAATCCTTTCTTTGTTCCCCCTGCCACGTAAAGCTCTCTCTTTAGTTATTTCTTATTTTCTGTTTATTTCCTTCCCAGCACCAATCATGATCTATAATTAATTGAATGTTTATGTATTTGTCTTCATTTGAATAAAGGCCCTGGGAGAGTGTCTTTGTTGCTTCTGTGTTCTCTATGCCTGTTGTAGGGTAAGTGCTCAGCAAATGCTTTATGAATGAATGAAGGCTGGAAAGTCACTTACAAGTCTCATATAAACAGAAGAACTTTATTCAAAGACATTGTAGACTGAAAAGAAAGGCCTAATTCATGAGATACTGTATAAGTCTAATGCCTGTATATAAAATTCTATAGACCAAGTGACTCAAACAATAGATATTTATTTTCTCTCAATTGTGGAGCTGAAGATTCAATATAAAGGGATAGTTGGAGTCTCTTAAGTCTCTTGTTTTCTCCTTGGCTCCTGGATAGTCATTATATCAGTGTGTCCCTTCTTGTGTGAGAGAATATTCCTCATGTTCCTTCCACTGACAAAGACAAATGGTCTTCTTAGAATAGAGCCTTACCTTTGATCCCATTGACTCTTAATTGCCTCTTTATAAACCCTGTCTCCCAGTACAGTCGGGGCTTCAACGTGTGGATTTGGAGGACACAGTTCAATCCATTCCAGACATTTTGGAAATAAAGTCAAGAGGATTGAATAATTAATTTTGGAGGGGAAAGATGTGGGGTACAACTATTGGAAATTATTACAATGAATGAGCAGATATACAATTAAGAATTAAAACATGATGTTATTACAGTTAGAGTAGACCTAAGTATGTTTTGGATTAAAAATCAAGGCATTTGATGTAAAGATCAAGAAGATAAGATTTGATTTTTTGGTCAAAGTTACAGAATTGGTGAGAACAGGTGGATTGTACTGGAAAAGAAGCCTGCTTAAGGAAAACGGGTGGTAGATTCTTGAGATTAGAAGGAAACAAAAGTGAAAAAATAATTGAATGTGAAAACTTGGTATTAAGCTGGTTGGTATGTTCAGAGACTAGAGTCCGGTGTTTTAGGAGAGTAAAAAAGGCTTTGGAAGGCAATACGAACGATTGTCTTGGGGATTCATCCTTGTGAAACAAAGTACTGAGGTTTGATGATGGTGGATACAGCCGGTCTCCATGTATGTTTTTTACTGTAACAATACTAAATATTTGTGCCTTTAACTTGGTAATGGCTGTGCCAGGGATTGAATTTTATAAGGATTGAAAATTTGGGCAGGCTCAAACTGAAGGAGTTAATGAACTTTAAGGGACTTGGAACATGCTCCTTGGGATGGACGATTATGGAGTTTAGGTGAAACAGGAAGGGAAGTAAGATTAGGATGCCAGACTTGAGATTCAGGAAGAAAAAATACAGATTTGAAGGAAATAATCCTTTTTTTTTGTAATGAAGAGTTAGAGTCTCGGAATGGCCCACTTCAGATATTATTAGGGTTAGTAAATATGTAGATCAAAATTCTTTTCTTTGTCCACAGAATTTTCAAATGTTAAATGCAAATAAAGAAACAAAGCAGTGTTGGTCAGAGCTGGCAAACAAGCAGAGTCACTGTGATCCTTCCCCACGCTCACATGGGAACACTGGCTCGGGAAACTCGGTTCCTGGCTGTGTAGCCAGATGTACCTTTGTGCATAGCTCTCTGCAAGATGTGCTTGGAGAATTTTTAGAACCTCCTTGATTATTCACAGCAGATCTGCCTTTAAGAATTTGTACTTTACACGCTATCTACATAGAGCAATTTTGTGACCTTTTAAAAAATATATGGCAGCTGGTGGAATAAATGTCAGCTAAAGTGGAGTCATATTTAGGTTTGTATTACACTTTCAAATTGAACCTCGCTGATGAATAGGTTGTTGTCATTCCTGTCATCAGTATCACTTTTGAGTGATGTTCTTCACTGCCTCCATTTGGTAGCAACATGGGCTAACAGGACTGCCTGCAAATACTTGTAAGACCCTCCCCCTATTATTTTTTCAAATGGTAATTACATCATTTCAGTGCACTCTTACTAATCTCCCAATTTTGTTCTGTATTCATATCTCTGTGTCTATGGTCTGTTAAACGACTGGTCACGGAAGGCTATGTACTGTGTAGGCTCTTTAAAATCCTATCTGGCTTTGTGCTCTTCAGGTTTTGCACTCACTGGCAATAATGCACATAATTTTAACTGAGGAGAATGTCATTAAACTAAAATGGAACATTTACACAGTCCCTTTCGAAGAGAATTTTGGAGTAGGAAAATGAATGTGCATGTCAGACATTTACAGCACGGGAGAATGTGATTTATTGATTTCTGATGGCTCTGTTGGCATCAATGTATATGTTTAAAGAAGCCTTTATAAATGCAAATGGGAAAGGGCTTTCTGTCTTTTTCCTCCATGGAAATAGCTCATACATTTTCAATAACTCAGGCTTCGCTTAGAGATTGCCCGACGTACTGTATATATTGATTTAAAAATTATACTGTTATTTTATTCTACAAATAGCGTATATAATGAAATGTCAATTTACCTAAAAGATTATAAAATTCAAATATATTGAAGATATGAAAAATACTAGTATCTTAAGCTTTTAGGTAAAAATAAGTATGTACTTGAAATGTAATTACTTTAATGGAGGTGACACTTGGGCTTTTTCTTTGCTGAAAGCTTATCTTAAAGTACTTTGGAAATCCATTATTCCTTCTTGCCTAAGTCACTTTCTAGATAGTAAATCATACATAGCCAAAGAGATTCTTATAGCCATGGCTGGATATTTGCATTCTCACCACTGGGTGATATGTCTAGGGATGTGTATATAATTTGTTTAATAATATGGAAATCACTTATGGAATAAATGATTCAATTTCAACATTACTTAGCTAACTGATGGTTAACATGAGATTTGATTTATCATTATCTGCTTCTACATATGCCTAATAGCATGTATATTAGGTTGAACTATAGCTAATACGCAGTCTGACAAATGAAGCTTATTTTAGCCCCATGCATGAAGTGACTAACAGAAGAACACAAATTCGTAAAGCTTGGAAACCATAGTATTTTGTACATTCAACCACTGTCTACCTTTTTTTATATGGGATATTAAGTTGCAGCTTCATAGACAGGAAGGTTATCTTTAGCTAGGTATTGCCACCACTAACATATTGCCTTACAAAATAATACCGCCACGTAGTATTTATATAATTATCTTTTGGTTATCTAACTTAGTCTACATATGTATGTGTGGATAGAGAAAATAAGGAATTTTAAATTGTTTATCATGTATAAAAAAAGATAATACTAGAGTCTGATTAAGGAAGTTATTTGTGTGGTGGATTTTACATTGCACATCATTTTAATAGAAAAACATCTTTATGTCAAGGTCACTGTAGATCTGTTATGGACAGGTGACATAAAATCACTCCTAAATTTGGTTGAAAGGGAAAAGGAATAAAACGGACTTCACCTATTTAATCATCTTTAGAATTCACGATAGTGGTTAAACCTTGTTAAAAAATATAGTTGTCAAAGAAAACACATTAATGCCATTTATGAAAGATCACATAAAAGAATAATGGATGAATTATGAGAAAGAAGTCAATAGTACTGTTTGGATCTCATTATTAAGGTGGCAGTATAAGTGTGCATATTTACTTTACTTGAATGCTTTCAGTCTCCCATTATAGTGATACTACTTTTCTCATTGATATATTTCTGAATTGGTCAACTTTTCATAGCTGTGATAAAAATACCCAGGAAAGCCAACTTAGAGGAATAAAGGTATTGTATTTTGGCTTATGGTTTACAAGCTTCAGTCCATGGCTGCTTGATTACATTACTGTGGGCCCGAGGTGAGCCAAAAACATAAGATTGCAAGGGCCTGGTGGTACAAATCTGGTCAAATCAAAATATTTAGAGAGTAAAGTATGCAATGGAGCCAGAGAAGAAAGGGCAGAAATACCCTTGCTAGGCATGCCTGCCTTCCCGGTGATCTACATCCTCCACCCAGTCTCTGCCTTCTAACAGGACACTCAGCCAGTGCTTTCGTCAGTAGATCAGTCCTTCTTAAGATTCAGTCAACTCAGTAGGCCTTACCTCTGGCTATTACTACACGGAGAGTCCAATCCTCAAAACTGTATATGAATCTTTGGAGGACCCATCATATTTAAGCCATAGCAATTTCTTAGTTGGTTTTGTAACCAAAATGTCATCCAGATGCCAAAAGCCATGAGGAGCATCTGCAGGAGATAATGGATGTAAACTAGATTAACCCAAGATATGATGAATGAAAGTGACTGAAAAGGACAACTCTTTCTGGCCTCTTACTGGAGGCTATGTAGATTTTGCTGTACAGAGCTAGCGGCCAAGAAAGCAGCCATCATTGTGACTCTTGGTTACTGAAATAGGTTGCGCTGAATGAGAGCATGTGCTTTGTTTTGTTTTGTGCGTTCATCTAAAATTCCACTGTTGGAACTTGAACCTAAGGTGATATTATGAAAAGAGAGGCCTTTTGAGTACTTAGTACGTCATAGTGACTGACTTTGTGAACAAGATTTATGCCTTTATAAATAAGTACCTTCTAAGGGCTCTTGACTCTTCTATCTCTTCCAACACTTGAACCAGCAACTTGACCTTATGTCAAGGTCACTGTAGATCTGTTATGGACAAGTGACATAAAATCACTCCTAAATTTGGTTGAAAGGGAAAACAATGTCTTAGAAGGAGGTACAACCATTGCCAGAAGTTACATCCACCAGTGCCTTGAACTCTCAGCTTCTAGATCTTTGAGAAAATAAATTTCTGTTCTATATATATTAACCAGCCTAAAGTATTTGTTTCAGTAGCACACTAACCCATGGCAGTCTTAAATCAGCATGTTTTCAGTTTTGGACATGTTGGCTCTGAGACACATTTGAGAAATCTATGTGACAATTATGAAAAAGAATCTGACCAAATATATCAGTTTGTGAGGGTAAACTACAGCTCTACCCTGGAGTAATACAAGGTAGGAACCATTGACATAAGTGTGTTAATTAATGCTGTAGCTCTTGTGCTGGTTGTGTAGCTCAGTGGTAGTGTTGCCACCTTTTGAGTCCTAAAGAAACTTTTTCCAGGTTCTTGGTATCCTGAATAAGGAATTAGACAATACATGCAGCAAAGGTAGAAGAGAAGTATGCTTTGCAGTGTAAAAGTAGCTGGTGAAAGACTCAGAGTGGCTGTAAGGATTGCGGGGTTGGGAGACCTTTTGTATCTCCCGTTCCTCATTTGCTTCTCCCTCATGCAAACAAGGCATTTGGTATGGTTTTGCTTTGAGAAAATCACTGGTTGGCATCAAATTTAAACTGTCTTATCAAAGACTTACTTGATTTCATGGCAGATGTTAATGAAGAATTGAAGATGGTGCTTTTTACGGTGTTCAGGACCTGCAGTCATTCCAAATTCTGTGTTCTGTCCATGTGTCCTGGGTCTGCTGACTTTGACAGAGTATGCCCACTTGGCTTGACTGAATTTGTCCTAGGTTAATCTCCTAACTCAGTAGAGTACATGTCTAGCATGTGTGAGGGCCTGTATTTGATTGCCAGTGCTGCCTGTGTATACATATACACGTACACATACATGTATACATATATACACATGTTTGAATATGTGTGTGTGTGTGTGTGTGTGTGTGTGTGTGTGTGTGTGTGTGTGATCTATAGATAGTATAGGATGGTTGAAGTTTTAAGAATTCTCTGAGACATAATGGTTGAATAAAATAGGCTTGTGAAGGAGACTGGAAAGTAACAGCCAGTGAGATGAAGTAGAGGAAAACCCAAGAGTGTCCTTGGAGCCAAGAGAAGTGAACATTTCAGAAGCAGGGTAGGTCTTACGTTATACTTAAACCCTGAGGATTGAGCGTTAACATTCGGGTTACCAAATTTAGCCCACTGGTGATCTTGGAAAACATAATTTTGGGATGTTGTAGGGTGAAAAACAAGTTTGGAGTTGCTGCAGAGGCTAACATAAATAAAATCTGGATAGAACTCTCATATTCCCCCACCTGTGAAGGGGACCAGAGAAATGTGCAGCAGATCTGAGTTTCTTACTGAGTACACTGAGGGTGTTGCCATTTTAAAAATTACTATTGTAAATGGAGTCTTTTTTGCATAACATAATTGTTGCATTTTATGTATGCAAAAGCTATTTTTGAGGCATTATACTGCATTTTTAGTAATTTTATTTTTCATTTTATGCTCTTGAATTTTCCAGATAAGTAATTTTACTTCTTATGAAGAATTAGTTTTATCTCTTGTCTAATTTGTGTTCTTTTCGAGAGCTATTTCATTGACAAAAGAGAAATCTAGATTGCTGTTAGGCGAGAAATAAGTTAAAGGAAGCAAACAACCTTTTCTGTTAAGAGATCTGTATGAAGTGGAACAGGTATGGGGTAACTGGAATGGCCTAAATTATGCACAGAGGTGAAGTTTTGTTTTGTTTGGTTCATTTGCTCATGTGACATCTTCATGGGAGGAAGCAATTAAATGAGGCTGATAAAAAAGAAAGTTGGTAGTTTTTTGGTTTCATCTCTTGACGGGCAGGGGGCAGGACAGGTAGTAATGAAAGGTATCTTCCTGAGAAAGGCCAAGGACTGCTTCCAGACCTGAAGGGACGAAGAAAGAGTGCAAATAAAACGGCTTTGAAGTTTGGCAATGGAAAGTTTGGGGAGCTCTTGTCTCTTGCAGGTTCTTTTTCCTTAGGAAAGTACAAGTCAAGATAAGTACTCAATAAAAGAGATGACGCTTACAAAGGAGAGGATGGGTAAGATGAGGACGAGGGGACGGGAAGGATGAGGCTAGGGAAGAAGGTAAAAAACTTGAGGAAAATGGAGTTTAAAATAGTATGATTATCGTGTTTTGAAATTTAAAAAAAAAATTCTCTTTAAAATAAAAAAAAAAAAAATGGGAAAAAAACCCGAAATCGTCTGAAGGGCAAGAAAATGAGTTCACTAAAAAGAAGCATTAGACTGGCCAGAGTAATAAAGGACGTGAAAGTCGAAGACCTTATTTTTAAACCTATGTGCTTAAGAATTAATTCTTCAGAAGTTCTGACTGTAGGATGCTAAAATCCACCATGGGTTGAGCTTTTGTCAGATGGGTGGATCCAAACCACAAGAAAGACAAGAATATTGTGCACACTATAGACTAGAAAACCTGAACTTGAAAAGGAGAGGAGTAAAGGAAGAACAACAATGGACTGAGTAAAAGTTAAAGGATGAGTGGACAGCAGGGCTTCAGGAGTTCAGTGGTCAGCGTAGGAGCCAGGGAGCAAACAAACCGGGAGGAGAGACAGAGATGTCAAAATTCTCATGGTAAAGAAGCTTGGGAATTTCTCCAGGTCTGTTGTCTTTTATGTCTTTCTCTTGGCTATTAGCTATTCAGAGAATTCGAGTTTTCCTTTATGATTTGGGGTTGTCTGTCTAGTTTGGCATGTATTTCCCACAATTGGTACTATAAAAATATGCTCTAAAAATCCTAACCTTTCTGTATGTTTAAATTTTCTCTTTTAAGTTTTTGAAGATATGAGTTATACAATTTCATTTTCCTTTCTTAACATGGTTTTGTGTATTCTAGGCCCCTGATTTTTTGAATCAGCTTGTCAATTTCTGTGAAAAATGCAGCCGGGATTTTGATAGGAATTGTTTTGAATTTACAGATCTATTTAAGGATTGTTATCATTGTTTAACTGTGACAAGCCTTTCTATTCATCAACATAGAATTTCTTTCCATTTATTGAGCTCTTAATTTTTCAATAATGTGTTTTAGTTGCCGGTTTATGTATCTTTTGTTAGATTTCTTCCTTGCTATTTTATTCCTTTTAGTGCTAATTGTAACTTGATTTATTTTGCTTCACTTCATTTGTGGGTTGACAAGAAGTAGCTGTGAGTGTTATTGTGGTTCTGTTACACATGACAAGTCTGTTTCTCTAGATTCTTGTAAAATTTTCTCTTTCGTACTATAAATTTTAGGATTTATACTATGATGTATATTGCAGCCCTCTCTGCATTTATCCTAGTTAAAATTTGTTGATTTCCTTTCATTTGCAGGTTATTCTCTATAAATTTGGAAAGTTAACCTTTATCTCTAAGAATTCATTACTCCTCCTTTCTCCCTTTTGGTTTTGTTATTCTGATTTCTGGTACAATAGTGTCCCACATTTCTGAGACTCTTCAGTTTTTTAAATTCTTGCAGCTTTCTGTTTTTAAGAATCTGTCTTGATTTACTTGTGCTATCAAAACAGAAAGGCACAGATAGGATAATATATAAAGCAAAGAAATCCATTTCTCACAGCTCTGAAGGCTGGAAAAATTCAGTATGAAGGTATTAGCATCTGGTGAGCCTTCTTGGTGTGGATAACGTCACAGAGGGTGTCAAATGTCACATGAGCACATGCCAGCCAGCAGGAGGGTAGCAGCAAGACTAATGGGATAGGTGGCCTCACATTTATACAAACTTGGTCTCATGGTATCTAACCACTCCTATGATAAATGCCTTTGGCCTGCCCCTCCCCCCTGCACCCCTTGGCTGGGAGTTGGGAGCAAGGAAGCCCTTACTGTTGGTCACCAT
The DNA here is from genome assembly GCF_034190915.1 of Cavia porcellus. Taxonomy (NCBI): domain Eukaryota; kingdom Metazoa; phylum Chordata; class Mammalia; order Rodentia; family Caviidae; genus Cavia; species Cavia porcellus. Next base: position 48,136,688 of record NW_026947503.1, on the reverse strand, counting down.
TGCCTGAAGAAGAACTCTTATGGGAACCTGTTGGGGAGTGAGTGGACCAGGGCTTCAGTGGCACAGATGCTTGCTGTGCTTACCAAGATTTAGCTGATTCTTTGATTAATTGTTTCTTCATTTGCATTATGCCAGTCGGCTAAAATCAGAGCCTTTAAGTGGTTGTTGTAACAGTTTTCATCACTACAATTTTTACTTAAGAGCGGGTCCACAGAAATCCTCACCTCACTCCACTGCTTTTTAGATAACTAATATAGTGTTTCTCTATGGTGACAAATATTGGTTTAAGTGCTTGGTCTGAAAGATTACCAAGTATGCTCAAGCCATTTATTAAATAAACTACCCTTTCCCCAAAAGTGACATGTTAATAAAGCAAGGATATTCCAATATATGCTATGATGTGGTAAATATTCAGGAACTATTTTTGAATGAGATTCAGAATAACACTTTATTTCTGAGTAAAAACAGCTTAAAACGTCCTTATGTTTTCCCTGTCATCTTACATTACAGTTCACATTCAGACTTCAAAAAGGATAGTTTAGTTTTTGCTCAGCATTTTTTAATATTACAGAAACCTCTAGAGAGGATTATAGTAAAGAATAGATTATCTGAAAACAGGACAAGGTATATAATCATTTCCACTGTAAATACCTGTATTAATGTGGTAATTGTCTGAAATATTTTCCCCCAAAAGAGCAGTTTTGATTATAACTTTATTTTACCCTTATTTACCATCACTTTGTTTGTATTTTTTGGCTAATGAGGTAATTATAATGGATTTTTTTTATGGTCATAATGCCATTGTGTTTTGCTACTTAACTGTATACTCCTTTTTTTTTACTATGTCCTATCAATTACTTATTAGCCTAATTCTGAGTATCCTGTTGTTTCTTTACTAAGAAGTAATGATAAAATTAATGAGCAGATAAAGTGCCCATGCTTAAAAATTTTATAACCTAGGAGAGTCAGATATGCAGTTTTGGAATATGGTGTGATAAGTTCTAAAACAGAAGCACACCGCTGAAAGGGCAGGTGGGAAACACTAATGATATATATTTATATTTTTCTTGCACAGAGTAATTTTTTTTTCTTGCACAGAGTAATTTTTCATCAAGCCTTTACAGGTTTACTTCTTTTAATTTGTTTTTTTAATGCCAGATTTTGATTTTTTAAATCTGCTTTTTAATGTACTAGTTGTATTAGGTGAAGGGTGAGCGGAGGGGAAGAGGGTGCATCGGTAGGGCACCGAGGGAGTGCTTCATGTGGTTCAGCTTCCCGCTTCCTCTAATCCCTCCTGGGACAGTTTCCAGAATGTGGCTTCTGTACTGTGTGTTCTCATTTCATTTCTTTTCCTAATGTTTTATCCATTCATAAATTCCTTTAAACAGAAAGAAAAAAAGAATAGGGAAGATATATTAAAAAGGATTGAATAAGCTATTACTATTATTATTATCATTATTTGTCTTTTGAGACAGTGTCTCACTGTGATCTGCAGGTTGACCTTGAGCTCACTTTGTAGCCCAGGCTGGTCTTGAGTTTGCACTGATCCACCTGCCTCAGCCTTCCGAGTGCTGAGATTATAGTTGTGTGCCAACACATCTGATTAAATAAGCATTATTGATGCTGGGATATTGTTTGATATATTTAATGGCATATATATATATATATATATATATATATATATAAAATGTTTCTACATATCAACATCCATTTGACTCTTAAGAAACGCAGAATGGTTTTTTTGTATATTTTAAAGTATGCTTTGAGAATATTTATATTGCAGAACATAAAATAAAGTTACAGCCGTGGGCTGGGCATTGAAGCATATTCCAGTGATTCCAGTATTCCAGAAGGCCGAGGCAGGAAAATTATAAGTTGTATCACAGGTTGAGGAATTCAGAAATTTAGTGACACTGTATCTCAAAATAAAGTATTTTTAAAGTTGAATGGTGATGTAACTCAGTGTGAAGGCCCTGGATTTAATCCCTAGTACTGGGGGAAAAACCCATAGCATCACTGAATCTGGAATTTAATGTGTTTTAGTATCTTTTATTGATATAGTTCTATGCGGAAGAAAAAATACTGGTATACCATTCACCAGTTTTATAGAGACCCATTTCAAATACTTGAAAATATGCTGCAAATGATTTTCTTACTTAGATGAAAATATTTTCTGCATACTTAATCTGTGTCACATTTTTAAAAATCAATTAAATACGGTAAAATTTTAACTTGTATAAAATGAACCATTCACAAAAGCAAAATAAATTTTGAACTGTAGAATTTCTTTAACTCACACCAAACTGCGGGTAAATGCTGAAAAATGTTCTTCTATAAAAATAAAATGCTACAGTGTATTAAGCAAGTTCCAAATTGATATCTAGTTTGCCAAACAAATTTACTGAAAAGATGATCCTTTCCTTTACATCAGTGTAGTGTCGCTTTTGTCAAAAACAAGAATTGACCAGATACATGTGCTTGATACATTCTATTTGCATTGTATATGTGCCTTTCCTTAGAGTCTAATAGAATCAGGTCCTCCTGTCCTTTTCCTTTGCTGTTGGTGACTGTTTTCAATCTTGGAATAATAACGTCAATTGTCACAAAAGCTCATGGATCATGATTGAGGAATCCATTGAGTATGTAGACAAATTTAGGGGAAATTTAACTCCTGTGCCTTTTAATCTCGTTTTCTCTCCCCCTCTCTCTCATTTTCTCTCCCCCTCCTTTCCTCCTTCCTTCATTCTCTCCCTTCCTCTACTTCTGATTTACTTCCCCAGCCACATGATTGATTCTTCTAATTCATTAGTATGACTTATTGTTCCATTTATTTGGATTTTCTCTTGTTCCTCCTAGTAATATTTCATAGTTTTGTTGACAGAAGACTTATATATAATAAAATAGATATTTTTCTATACATTTGCTGATCTTTTACTTGCTATCAATTGTTTATATTTTTTTTTTTGTTATAGAAATCAATTTTTGTGGATTGACTTTTTCCCCAGTGAAATGTGCTAATTCTAATAGTATTAATGTTTTGGTGGGAGGTCCTCTGAGTATATGATTATTGTTTTAAAAATTATAGTTTTATTTATTATTTTAAATGCCTGTACCTTACTTTATTCTACTGCACAATACCTTTGGTACAGTATTGATCAAAGGAGTGATGGCTGAAATCCATATCACATTTTTAGTCTTGGAAATAAAGACTGTTATGAAGTTATCAAACTTGTAGATCTCTTCAGAAAGCTTTTAATTACAAACACATCCTTTAACAGGACATGAATATCTCTTAAATTTAACTAGATTTTGTAAATTATTTTTGAGAATCAAGAAATTAACAGCTCTATCAATGTATAATTGGCCTAAAATAAATGTACATAGTGAAAATGTACAAGTCAGTAAATTTTGACATAGAAATACAACCCCATGGAACCATCAGCACAGTGAAGACAGCGAACATGTGTATCTATTACCTAGAAGACTTTCTGCCCACCTCTCTGACGTCTGTGCAGTGTCAGCCTATAAGCCTGTGTGACCCATTCTAAAAATGCTCCTGGTCATAAAAAGTTGGCCATTTATCTTTATTTTATTAAAGAGTTATCTTTGGTGAGCTTTTAAAATAGGATTGATTCAATATACAGCATGTTCTTGAGTTTTTTGCCATTTACTTGACTCTTAGAATGTGCCACTTCTGTAGATATTAGTATAGGTTTATCTGGTCTCACTTTCACTTTTATACCTTTCAGATATGAGGGAAATTTATTCATAAAACTGCTGCCTTTATATTGAAATACACGGATTTTTACTTTAGTTAACCATATTGAATGTTTTTTTTTTTTTTACTGAAAAAGTATTTATTTTTTATTTGATAGTCTTTGGGAAGTATTACAAAGCCTTTGTTTTATAAAATACTTAAAATTTTTGTGATAAATGTTTATGCACTGTGCCATTAAGTCTTTTGTGTATTTTTCCTAAGGTTGTTTTTAAAATGTCTTTTCTTTATTTTTCACAAGATTTATTAGTTCATTTAAATTTTCCATTTAGTTTTCTGTATTTTAAGCCCAACAGAACAGTGCTATCATTTTGGAATGAATATAAATATCATTTTGCTTGAATTGATTTCTAAATAAGTTAAATTATATCTTACTTTATAAACAGATGTTTGTATTTGTTTTATAGCCATAATTTCTCTGTTCCTTTTGGGAGTATAGATTACTTTTTATTTCTAATGTCCATGGTATATATATTTGCTTTCTTCTTTTCTTTTTTTTTTTTGCCTTTATACACAGATTTGATGAATATTTTCTCATTTAAATTTTTTAATTTGCCATATGCTGTTTGCCTTCAAAACGTATATATTGCCTTTCAAAATTTGGTTTTATTCACCTCCCCCAACTGTCCAAAGTACTGTTCATTATTAACTACTATTTTTATTACTGTTAATGAGATTGAAAGCCTTATCATGGATGATCTGAATTCCCAAATCATTCACTTGTCAGTATATAGCTGTTATTTAATTAAATGGAAACATTTTTCAGTTTTTACGGTAATGAATTGTGTCACTGGTAACTGATTTTTTAAAAGCCATGCCTCCCCTTTATCATTGGAATAAAATTAGGTAGATGGTTGAGTTGACTATTTGCATGTAGATCATGTGTGTCCTGCGGGTGAGAGCATATGGCGTGATTAGATTACTCCCCCGCTCCACCAGGGAAGGACTGTGGGTCACCCTAAGAACCAGGGCTGCGTTGTAGAGCACTGTTTTCCTACACATTCCTCTCTGGGCTCACACTGTCGCATTTCAGAGGTAGTATTTTCTGTATCACTCTGCAATACTAAACTTCTGTCAGAAAGATTAAAATTCTACAAATTCCTACAGTTGCTGGAAAAATACAGCAGTACAAGCACTAAATAGCTAGGCTTTACATTCTTAGATTTTCATTCTGTATGAAATTAATTACTTCCACGTACTCTCCTAATCTCTAGTTTAAAAACAATATTTTATTATTTAGAAGTTATTATTATTTGCTGAGATGAGATGCAGGCTTAAAAGGCTGGCATTTGGCAGAAATTTGAGGACTGTTGGTGGGTGATACCACGGTTGCTACCATTTTGCTAAAATACTCATTTCAATGTGTGTTTCCTCATGAAGTTGGGTTTTGTCTTTTTTTCCACGTTATATATTTGTGGCAATAAATACTGGCTTTAGAAATTCATCCTTTAATTGGAAAGAGAATGTGGCTGATGGTGTTAGTGGTTTCATTCATTTAAGCGACAGTTGTGTGATAGTTTGAGAACCTAAATGATTGCTGCCCCTGATATATACAGTGATGCACTTATGTAAGCTTTGACATTCATTAAAATTACTTGCTTCCAGACCTGAAAATAAAGACGAGTTATGAAAGGAGTTAGGCCACTGGGGAAGGCAGACAGTCCTTTAACCCCGTTTTGTATTTTAGGCAGCTCTCCTGTTTCACCTGTATATTACAATGCTGGCTGACAAAATGTGATTCCTGTGGCTGCTCCAAAACCTCCTCTGATATTTGTTTTTCAAGAGACCTTTTAGCTACCCGACTCTAAAACATTTATCACCAAGTACGAAGAAAGGACTTAATGAAACTTCTGAAATGTGACCCAGCATTTTGCTTGTGTGTGTGTGTGTGTGTGTGTGTGTGTGTGTGTGTGTGTGTGTGCATGCATTTGTTTGTTGTCGTTTCCAGGGTACCTTGGCCGTGGTGGCTCTGTTGCTATAACAGAGTCCCAGCAAAAGATGGTTTGAACGTGGTAGCAGTTTTTTGTCACTTCACAGTCCACAAGAAGTAGTATGCATGTGGTAGTTTAGCAGTTTTATACACAACTCTAAAGAGTTGTGTAGTATGTCAGTTTCTTCTGTCTTCTCATCCCATCTCCTGCTAGGATTTGGCCCTCATTTGTAGCGACTGAAGCCGGCTCATCCAGGTTCTAGCTGGAAGACCAGAGGTGGGGGCAGAGGGACAGGACTGCAGTTCATAGGTACTGTTACTCCCTCCCACCATTCATATTGTTGTGTTGTGAGCTTCGATACATGGCCATGGTAACTGCAAGAGATTCTAGGAAATGCTACCTTAATACAGCTCACTCAGAGGAGATGTTTCCTACTATCCAAGAATGCAGGGAGAATTCATACTGGAGTTTTCATCTATTGGCTTCACTGAATATTAAAAAGGCATTGCCAAATCAAAACATTTACCACCATGGCTGTAGAGGAGGTGTCAGAAACAGTAATTCTGTTTTAAAATGCTTGTCTCATAAAGCTGTGCTACTGTTCTTAAACATAATCACAGGCAGTGTAAATTCCTTCATAGATATTCTTAATACTAAGATATTGTTATACAGCACATTTTATTTTAACAAATATCATAAATATTACATATGAGAAATAAAGAGGAAATTTTACTGTCAGACCTGTGTGTTCAGTGTGTCTATGGGCAAGCATGAGCATCTGCACTCCCGTGACAGAAAGTAGGGTACCGGGTCACCGCATGTGCACTCCAGATGACTAACCTGCCAGCGCTGCGGTTGAAGCCTGTTGCCACATAGGAGAATGTTGATAGAAATCCCTTACGTGAGGGTAACCGCAGTGACATCCTTATCTCTAAACAACTTTTGTACAAGTTCTAAATATAATGAGATGCAGTTATTTTCTCCAATTACAGATTGGATACATTGTTAGAAAGATGATTTAGTATATATTACAACCCATACAAAGCCATCATATTACATTTTTATGTTTGATCATCATATAGGCATATGACACCTATCTTTCCTCTAACAAAAAAAAAAAAAGTAGAAATGTCATCTTCATTGTGAAAACTACTCGTCCATTCCTAAAACACTCCAGTGACATTTCTTACTTGTGGAGTGCTTTTTTTTTTTTTCTTGAAAGTTGTCATTAATGTTTGTTCTTTTACTTCTTCCTGGAGACCAGGTGTTCACACTCTGATCCATGTGGTCTCAGCAGTTGTCCACAGTGTGTGTTGCTGCAAAACACCTTGAAGAGCTCAGATTACATTCAGTGTAGGCAGGACACAAGGTCAAGGTCCACTGGTGAGCCTGGCCTTCCTACTTCCTTTCACCCTGTTTCCAATTAACTGTTACTTCTTTGGATCTAATCCTTCTCACTATTTTTTCCCTCTACTTATGCTGTAGAAAATTGTTCTGTAAGAAAGAGTAAAGACCTATTTATCTATAGTAGCTTGCCCAAGGACATATTGTTAGTGTTAGTCATAAAACAAGCCAGGAGTCTTTCTTACTGCTCCGCATTTCTCATGAGAAGCTAGAATTCCTTTGATTCCAGTAAGGTTTGCTCTAAGTGTACTTTGGACCACCACTCATCTGTGTTATTGGATTCCCTATAGCCACGAGCCCTCCATACTCTTCCCCCACACTCCCCACTCCCGCTGCTTGTTCTCACAATGACTCCAAGCCTTTTGTCCATTTTTGAAGACCAGCAATGCTACAATTTATGATTCATGAAACTACCCAACTGGATACAAGCTGAGAGCTGTTCTTTGAAGTGCATGAGGAGACATAAAGGAGCAGGGTTTTTCTCCTTGGCAGAAGACCCCAAACTCTCCTCAGCCTGCTCCTTCAGTAAGTGACTCAGGACAGTGGACATGAAGGTCCAGTGAGGTCCTTTACATTTTACCGTTTGTGTACTTCTCCAAAGGTCATTGTATCCACACTCTGAGGCTGAATGTCATAGCTAGCTTCTTGCATGAAATTTGTTAACCTTGCTAGGACTTCTTAAATTCTTCATTTTTTCAGGGTACTTGTCCTTTCTCCTGGGAACTACACCCCTAGGTTCAATTCCTAGTTCAAGGAAATCAACAGGCAAGCTCACAGTAGGTCTACACCTTCTGCACCTGTGTTATCTTTGCTTGCCAATTTAACTTTGGTCTGTCACACGGTTTGCAGTTAGCTGAGCCTTCAGTTGTCTCTCAAGCTAGAGGAAATAAGCCCAGTATAGACTGATAATAATGGAAGAACTCAGTTTGATTGATACCTTTATGTGATCAGCAGCATTGCTTATCTTTGTGTGACTAATGATCAGTCACTAGTGATAATGTTTCTATTTTTATCTTTAGTTTTAAGAAGACTGAAAATTTTAAATATCTTTGGAAAGCCCAAGGGTGATAAACTTATTTTATTATTTATCATTTTTCACATTTAAAAATATTGAGATAGGTATTTTTTTAATGGGACTTTAGAGACACGTAAGAAACAAATGGCAGGTAATAAAAAAGAAGAGACAAAAATGTGATCATAATATCAGAAATTCCCATGAGGAGGGTCATGCATTTGAGCACATGCTTATTTTAGAGGCTCTGGAGAGCTAAAAGGCAAGCACAAAAAGTCACCTCTCTTTCTCTCCTCACCCCACCGGGCTCTCATTCTGGCTCTCTTTTTCTCTCATGGCTCTCACTCTCCCTTTCTCTCTCATCTAATAAAGGCATTAGTTTGTATTTCAAAAATACCAAAAAATTTAAACAATGTTTCAATAGCACTTTTCTAAAAATGTCAAGGATCTTTTTCATATAACCATTTCTTATTCAGGCCTTTAACAAAAACTTGAGAGTTCATTAAATTGAAGTTTAATAAAGATGTAGAAACTCAAGGCTACAGTGATCTTAAAGAAGGTCCTTGTTCTATAATTCTCTGAGACTCTGGCCTGGTGTAGTTTAGTGTAAGGCAAATTTCAGACAATGAGCAGACATTTCCATAGAATACTGTGTGGAAGGTGAGAGGGTGGGCATGCTGTACTCATTTGCACAGTAAAAGTTTCAGAGCTTTGCAGTGAGAAAAAGTGTTCGCGTAATTGGTGTATTGCAAATTTAACCAATCCTAGCACTTTTTATTTCCTTTAGAACATGAGGTTTTCTATCATAAAATCTATTTGGGGAAATGGGGAAGTAAAAAGACAGAGGCCTGACATGCTGGTAATCTTCTAACCTTTACCTGTGACATAAGTATTCCAAAAACCAGGTGGCATTCTCAGTACTAGTGGAAAGAAAGTTGTACGATTTAGAATTTTCCTGCAGGTGCTTATGTATGTATGATTTAGGAGGCATGTTTGATGTTTTGTTATGAAAATTTAAAGGATGATTGAGAGTGGATGAAATTTGACCCTTACAGTTTCCTTTAAGTTAGCTTGTTATTTGCAGTCTGGTATTTTTCATGGTTTTTGGCTTTCTTTGCAAATGAAATTTCTTTCTCCAGTGAACTGTACACTATCTTCAAAGTGGAAAATGCTCAATATATTACTTAGTGTAACCTACTGGTTGTATTAGTTTGGTCTTACTTAGATTGCAAGAAGTAGAGATCTGTAAGGGGACCGAGGAGACCTTAGGTGATTAGATGGGGCACCTGCCTCCGTAGGCAGTTCACATACAGATGGGTCCTGGGTGCCTTCTAATGTAACATAATCTCACAGTGACATCCCATCCCTTTCCCAGTTTTCTGTCATCTGAAGAGACACAAGTCACAGATTCTTCCCACACTCAATGCGAAGGGATTGAGTAAGTTCCTTTCTCCAGTGGGGCTCCTGGAATGGTTTTATACCTCAGTTGGTGATAACTTCCTCCAAGCCATCATTTTCCAGTGCATTTGTTACATTTGTTTATCTGTTCAATCCTCACGAAACTATGAACTAAATAATTTGTTAGTCATAATTAAATGGTGAAACAGAAGCACAGAGAGAAGGAATCCTAGTCAGCTAAGACAATTATCCAAATAAATAAAGAGATAGTGGTGCTAACAACCTGATGCCATTGATGCCTTCCGCAGGCAAGTGCTTGCGTGGGCAATGCCCTGCAAAGCAACGTTATGTAAATTTCTGCTCTAAGTTTTGATGGCCCTGTTTTCCTCCTGGCTGCTTCCTTCTCTCTGTTTTTGGTTTTGGTGGTTCACGATTCTCTACTTGCACATATCTGTATGAAGAAATGATCACTTCAGAGGGTACCCCCTGTGCATGCACACACACACACACACACACACACACACACACACACACACTCAGAATTTTCTGTCATTGTGACCTTTTACTTCAGGGGTCTTTACCCATTTTGTATCCCTAACTTTGGAGGATAGAGGTCACACCTTTGTTGCTAGGCATATAACTTATAAAGCCTTTGAGTAGAAAGAATGCCTGCATGTTCACTAAAGAAAAACAGTTGGACTAATGAAAAAGATATCACTTAAAGGAGTCAAATCCTGCTTTACTGCTTACCTATTACCCTGGGGTGAAGCCTATTCCCTGGGCTTACATGCTGAAACAGTAACCCCCACAGTGACAGTACTAGAAGGTAAGAGGAGGGATTGATGAGTTTCTGAGGACAGAACCTTCAGGAATGAAATCAGCAACCTTGTGAGGAACTCAGGCGCTAGCTGGCCCCTTCCATAGCTAACCATCTCAGAACCCGGCAGGAATGGCCCCTCACCACACACTGAATCTGCTCTTCCAACCCTCCCAAACCGTGAGAAATAAAATTTAGTTTTTTATAAGTTAGCTATATATGGTATATTTTTTTTGTGTGTGGCTGCCCAAACAAACCCACGATACCTGCATTGAGGGTTGTGGTAGGCACTAAGTGAATTATGGGTATAATATTGGTTATAGTTTTAATGGTTAATAAATCAAGGTCATTGCTATGCTGGAGAAATAAACAGGTGCTTTAGGTCATAGATAGCAAAAGACTGTGAAGAGTAAAGTGAGGGCATAACAGCACTCAAGTTTGCAGGTTTTCCTGACACCCGTGTCTCTGCTGGGCATTTTTATTGGTCTCAGTCTGAGTGCTGGCTCCAGTAGTTGACTGTCCATTTTACAGTTCTTGGCATGGAATAGATGCTTATGAAATGTTTGTTAAAGAAATGAGTTACTAATAGATAGTCACTTAAACACAGCTGCTCAGAGTATTACAAATGGAAACAGTGACTCACTGGTTCCCACCACATTATAACATGATCTTATTTTATCTATACAAGAATGTAAGCTTGAGTTTCACTAAATAAAACATTAGTGTTCTGTTTCATGGATGAGTGCGTTGAAAGTGTGCTTTTATTCCCCTCTCTTTCCACAGAGGGAACATTGATAAAAGTATAGCTATATGCTTATAAGAGACGTTGCCTTTAAAACAGGCACACTTTTTCTTGAGACTGAACCCATAGCTTTCACACATGCACAAACCATTTGTTTGAAAAATGTTTATAATAAGGCAAGGTCTTGCTGAGTCACTAAGTAGCCCAAGTGGGGCTTGGAGTCACTGTCCTCCCGCCCCAGGCTATGCACATGCTTCCATATTTGCCAAAACTTATCTGCGTTTGGATTGTTTTCAGAATACCACTGATAAAGGCTGATTATTTTGTACCAAGTTATAGCGTTTTCCACAAATCTGTCATAAAGTAGATGTATTGTAAACAGGATTTCTATTAATTTTAGATTAAAGCTTGATCTTCCAATGGCTTTGTTTTTGCTTTCAGGTATATTTATTTCATCTATTTTTACTGATTTTGCCGTGGGCTACATTTCTTTTGAAAAGGATACTAAATATTGGAGATATTATACCACTTTGAATAATGATTTCTCTTTTTGAAATTTAAAAGCAGAATGATTCTAAGAAAAAGTGCCAAAATAGTAAAGTGGAGATTAATGTCCTCGAAAAGAATTATTTTAATAATATTTTATGGAAGCTTAACGGAAATCAGTTTAACCAGATATTTGTATTGCTTACAGATTGTATTTTGTTGTTGTCGTTGTTTTGGTTTGTTTTTGGTACCAAGACACAAACTCAGCACTTTGTGCTTGCCAGGCAGGCACTTGTACAGCTAAACTATATCCTGGGCCCATAAGTTATATTTTTAAAGAATAAAAATACAGTATATGCATTGTACACTATGTATGTGTGTATGTAAGTTTATATAAATGTAGGTACAGATACAGACGTGATGGATATATATGTGCACAGATGTATGTATGTTACTTCTGATGAGAAGGTGATAATTATGTCCCACAAGACTAGATGCCACTGTACTACTTCAGTATCTTAGTTTTTCAAATCCCTTTGCAGTTCATGTGTTCAGAAACCTCATTTCATGATCAAACGCTGCGATATAATTCTCCTGGCCTTCACTGGCCTGAAGAACTTCATCCTGGTTAGCAGTTACATCTGCCATGATCCTGTGGGTGGTAGATCTTTCATTTCCCTAGTCTTTCCATGCCTAACGTTAAATCTTGTGATTTCTTCCCTAGTGCTCAGCAGTGAGCACAAAAGCAGCAGCTTGTGGTAGGAAGAAATCATCTCAGCTGAGAAGAGAGGCTTTTATTATGAAAATCAGCTTTAAACTCTGTCAAAACAATTGTGACATAAAAAGCCTTCCACTTCTCCATCTACGTGTTGATTTTTTCATAATATTTTCTCCCTGAAAATTTCCTTTTGTTCATTTTAGCTTGATTCTGTACATATTTTTTGAAGCTAGATAGAAGGATAAAAGCTAAGTATTTTGTATTTAATCTCCGTATGAATAGAAATAATCTTGCCTATATATTTATAAAAATATATAATTTTAAAGTTTTAATGCACATATAATTTAAAAAATAATAATAAAAAAATAATAAAATTTCCTGCAGTGGAACTTGAACTTGAGTTTGTTGTGCTTGTGACTTAAGGCACATCGCACCATTCTTTATAACTTTTTACTCTTTACTTATTTGAATATTTAATTCTTGCCATGTTTTGAAAGTCATACCATGTAAAGATCTTTAAAATGTTCATCAGTTGCTGAAGAAGAGTTTTGTGTGCAGCACATACAATTTTACTGTCTTAGGTTTATCTCATTTGACTGCTTTTGACAGTGATTTCCTGATGACTCTGAGTGCATCATTCCTTAACTATATTTTGTAAGTTACTGATAATTGTTCTCAGAGGAGTACATGGCTTAAAAGTTTGGGAGACACCGAAGAATCCATTTTAGGGATAGAAAAGAAGCTACAGCATACTGGAGAATATATACAGCAAGGAAAACTAATTGTGTTTAGTAGACATAGGCTATATTTATTGACTGAAATTCCTTTAGATATTCCTCTAGGTTCCTATTAAAATATCTACTTTGCAAAGCACAGTGTAGGAATCATTGTTCTACTGTAATTCTGTAAATTGTCGTCAAAATTATTTGCAAAATAGTCTTTAGTATATTGTTAATCTTATTTTTAGTGATCCTGTGTCTCTTAGCAGCTTCTTTCATTTTTACAGCTATCTTCAGGTTATTCTAGAGAATAAACTCTTCTGTCATGGATAGAAATTGAACATACAGTGTCGGTGTCGCTCCCGGCCGGCAGGAAGAACACACGACAAGATCTGGCAGTGGCTGGGCTTTCTTTATTTTCCCTCTCCGTACAGTCTGCCCCGGGATTCTTCCCGGCCGAAGCCTCTACCGGTCCGCTCCCCGCGGCTCCTTTCGTGCTTCTTCCTCTGGCGAGAGAGGCACTCACTTTTATAAGGTTACAGTGGCCAATCAGTTCAAAGCGCGCGATGCAGGCTGATTGGCTAACATCAGTTGTTGCTAGGCAGACTATCTTACAGAGCGGGTTGTTTACCAAGCAGGAAGCAGGAGACAAGCGCCATCTTAGCACACTCGATGGGAGGGGTAATCTAGCTCAGGCTTTGCTCTTTCCTACAGGCCTCACGTCCGCCAAGTAAGGCGACCGGGCTCGGCCACGGCTCCCAACAATACAGAATTTCCTGAGCCATACGAATTATACTTAGTAGTCAAGTAAAATTTGAAAAGTTACATTGTAGAGAGAATGGGTGCTGTGGCTCTAATGCTTAATGATATGTAGACTACAAGAATGCTGGATTCGCAGTCACCCCAGTATAAGGCTCAGTAACATCCTATAGTTAGCACGTTTATTATTTGGGTGCTGAATCAGACTCCTGCTTAGTGACTCACTATATAGGTTGCCTTTTCTTTAAAGGCCCGGTTGCTTTTCTTTATTGGACACAACTGCATAGTGCACTGAGTCCATGTAAATCTAAATGGTTTAATAGACATCAGCACATGCCCAGTAGAGATCGTCTTCTGGAAATACTTCTGTTCCTTGCATTTCTGATTCCACTGGCGGGATTTTCTATTTCCTTCTGGCTGTTTTGCCTTGTCTTCCTTATAGGATTTTCTTTTTTCCTATTCCTTCTGTATTAGCACTCTTTAGGGCTGTGCTTTATGCTGTCTCCTCTTTAGGTAAATATGCTTTGGACATTTTAAACTACACTTTTATTGCTAATAACTCATAATCAGGTTTTTTCTAATTAATGCTTCACTGTTGTACATCTTGCCTCTTTTCTCAGTCACTAACTAGACAGCTTTGGATGCCTTTGAGACACACTTAGTTCAAAACACCCAATACCAAAGTCATTATTTCTTGGTCTGAAGTACTACTCTTCCTCATGACTTTTCCTGTCCTGATGTCTGGTACCAGTGGCTATCTTATTCACAAGGCTTATTCATGCAAATCATCTTTTTAAAATTTTTGTTTATTTATTTGGGTACTAGGGATCGAACTCATGACCTCACGCTTGCCAAACAGGCGCTTGTGCCACTGAGCTAGATCCCCAGCACTACTGCAAATCAGCTTTTACATCTTTGTCTCACCACCCACACACATGCTTATGCGGTCCCATTGATTCTGGTTCCTGTACCTCACTTGAGTATTCTCCTTCCTCTTTGTTTTCATGGACTACATAAGGTCGAGACTTTTATCTTCTGTCTTTGATGTTCTCTTAATTCTCCTAGATAGGAATCCTTGTTTCTACTCTTGTCTTGTATGACAACCTCTACACTACCGTGGGGTTATATAGCTATGATATAGATGAAAAAATTGTGATCACCATCTCAATTTTAAGTGTAAAAAAGCCAAACTTTTTATCCCATAGTCTTCTCCTTTTCAGTAAATAATTTCATTCTTTTAACTGCCAAGGTCCCGGATTTGTGTTGTCTTCTAGGGGTGTTTGATTTCATACCTTTCGCCTAATCTATCAAGGCTTGCTATATCAGCTTTTGGAATATAATCAGATCCCAACCATTTCTTATCTCTATGGTCTAGTCCAGTTTTTCCTAGAGTGAGTAGGAAACTAGGTTTCTAGTTTCCTAGAAACCACTAGTAACTGTTTTACTTTTTTAGGGCTTCCAACATGGTAGCCTTTGGCCACTTGTGACTATTGCCAGAAGTGTGAATAGAAATACGCCATAGAAAGACATTCAATATTAAAGAATTAGTATTCAAAGAGAATAAAAACAATCATGAAATGTTTTATATGGGGTTACATGTTGAGATAATAGCATTTTGGGTAGATTGAACGAAGTGAAAAGTATCATTGGAATTAATTTCACATTTCCTCAAGTTTTTCCAATGCCATTACCAAAAAAATTAAAATCACTTACGTGACTCACATTTGCAAAGTTCTACCTAAACTCTATCCAAACACAGCAGTCAGATTTTTATCATTGCTCTGGCCAAATCCCCACAGTGGCTTTCCAGCTCCCTCAGGGAAGAAGCCAGACTCTCCAGGGCACTACAGGGCCTAGTATACCTGCGTTCCTCCTCTATTCCTTCTGCTGTCTGGCCTGCTCACAGTCCCACCTGAGGGCCTAACATGCTCCTGGAGCTCAGATAATGCTTTTCTAGATAGCTTTGTGGCAGACTTTCTCACTTCGGATGCCTGCTCCAGCGGCCTCATTAATACCAAGGAGGCCCATCCTGACGCCCTGTCTGCATCAGCAGCCCACTTACCTGAACATGCTAACTTGAGTCTTTTCATCAGATTTTGACTTGACTTCGAACAACTTCCCATTAGCCATAGAATGAAATCCAAATCACTTCTATTTCCAGATATACCAGTGTTATTTATCCATTTTCTAGCTCCAGCACATTTCTCACTGTTCCTGTAATTATACCTTCTATTCAGAATCACTCATAGGAAACAAATACAGAAAAAAAAGCGATAAAGAATATGGCATGGGTTTTACAGATTAATATTAAATGTAAATATGTTCTCATATTGAATTAACATTCCTCCAACTTCAAACACTGAGTTGTGCAAATAGCAACGTTTGTTTAACCCTTTGAATGTCATGTGACATTTTCCCATAAAATGTATGTTAATGTAATTCATAGCAAAAGCAAGTGATACACTTATCAAAGAAAACAATTTTTTGTCCGAGTTTTTTTCTCATTATTTTAAAAGGAAGCATAATTTATCAATAGTTTAGCTAGACACCTCATTAGAGCTAGGTAATTTCTTTTAGAATGAATGTTTCTATCGTGGCTAATGAAAAATACAGGAATTTATAGCTCAGCAATAAATATAGACCTTTCAGAAATGTTTATTGTTCTAGTTCATTAAAATGCTATATCTTTTACACAGTATTTCTTAAAGGCCATAAAATTAATAGTGTATTTTAAAAGTTTTATTGGCATGTATTTCCTAAGTCTCATTTAAGCCCTAGTGTTTAATTGTGCTGTCTCATATTGGTTAGGAATCTGGCAGTTCATATTATTTTTCTGTCTCAAAAGAAAAACCATTTCCCTGCAAGGCTGGCTTCCATATTCTTGAATGTTTTTATATCACACTGCTTTGCATTTTCATGAGCTGAAATCTTGAAAAATCTGTTGGAGCTAATCTGGATCTATTTTTTCTTTGTGTCTTAAAATTATGCTGAAAATATTCAATTAGTATCTAATCAAGTTCCTGGCCTGGCAGGATACGTGAATCTAAAATTCTTTGTATCAGCTTTCACTACACAAAGCAAAGACAGTGCAGTAAACTTTTATAGTGTGTTGGACAGACAGTAAGCATTGAATGAGGTATAAGAACCTGTAAGGCTGTACGTGTCCTTAACTATAGGATAATTCTGACCTTTTGCACTACAACTTTTATTCGTGTCCTGCATAGTACACAAGTTCCTTTCCCCTCCAAGAGAACTCATCCTTCCCCGCTAGTCCTAATTTAAATCTATCAATGTAGTAAACTTAATTCTTCTCTTTTAATCTTTCTCAGTGGAATAGATTTTTGTCCCTTGGATCTTGCATCATGAAAGCATATGTTTGGAGTCTATATTTGCAGAAAAAATAGACTGTTTAGAGAAATATAGAAATGACTTTCTTGTCCCCTGCTTGATTGCCTTTGGTAGACCTTCTTTTTAACTCTCCTTGAAGACTTGTGCTCAAGGGTGGCCACCTTTTTCTTCTTTTCATACTCAAGGGTGGCCACCTTTTTCTTCTTTTCATACTCAAGGGTGGCCACCTTTTTCTTCTTTTCAGTTTCCCAGAACCATCCTGACCAATTTAAATATTTCCTGAAATATACCCCTGATGCCTCTCCTTCCTCAGCCCTGAAGAACTCCATCCAATCTTGAGTATTTCTCAGACTTGCCTTTATCATCTTTTATAGAAATATTCCAATACCATGTCTTGTGTTGCCTCTGTAGCCATCTTTCCAATTCCTGCCCATTCTTTACACAGTTCCTAAAGTCATATTTTCAAGCACAAATCTCTAGACTTTTCTTAGGCTTCAGCATTTTGGATAGCTTTCCGTTTCTTAGCAAGGTGCTAAAGAGCACCCTTAGGCTGTTCCCTTAGGCTCACATTGAAAAAGACAATAAAATGTGGAGATGAATTGAAGAGGAAACTTGGTCTTGGAAGCAGTAACCTGTGGCCTGTGTTTACCAGGGATGCATGCGCTAGGCCACTTTCAGTTAGAGTTTTAGCCCAGACACCACAGCTGAGATGTCTCATGTAGGGTCCTCCTTGCCCTTCTTTCCCCACACTAGAGCCTGGACAAGCACTGAAGGATGGTTAGTATGGAAACAAATTCCAAAGAGTAAGCAGTGTGAGAGGGAGGAGAGAGGCCTCTGGATTACTTGGGCTCTCTGCTGCTGAGAACCCTCAGAGAAAATGTGTAGCAGAAGCCACAGAAGTGTCCCGTTGGTAACAGGAGTAGGGGACTTTCTCCACACACTGTCTCCCATGGATTTTACATTGCTCCCAGACTATACACTGCATTCCTAGACTGTTCCTGCAGAGTACCTTGGAGACTTCTGTGCTTCTATGGAAGACCTAGAGCTTTGTTGGCCGGGGTGAGACAGGTGGCTTGACCTGTTTAACTAAGTGCTCCGCACTGCATAAGCTAGGAGACATGAAACCTAGCGTTAGCACTATCTAGCACTCTCTGCCTTTGTCCTTCTCAGGTCTTGCTGTGTCTCACATGAGGCCCACTTTGTTACTAATTCCTTTTGTTATTAATTTGTTATGTTGCTAATTCATGACCAATGTCCAGTCATGATGTATTGGAAAGGGGGAAAAAGAAACAGACTTCAGCCCGAGGACCCAGTCTTAAGTTAGTCCTAGAGCTGTATTCTCAGCCTTTCACCTCCCTCCAATGGCTAGCACTTCTGCTAGTTTGCCTCCTGGAGTGACCCAGACCCCCATCTCTAAGACGCTGGCTCCCTACTGTTACGCTGTCACTGCTGTGAGGCTCAGTCTGTTTCAGTAGGCATGGAAGTTCCAAGAGCTGTCTCATCGAATCCTTGAAGTTTCAGAATCCTCCTCTCTGTAGTAGTATTATTTTCTCTTGATGGTTAGGGTGATTGTCCCAATTGTCTACTAAAATTTCCTGCTGGTCCTACAGTATGAAAGGTACTCAGTAACTGGCCAGTGCTGAGCTACAGTGAAAGCTTATCTTGTCTTCTAGTTCATTAGTTTTTATCTTTGCATTTTTCTTTCAGATACTATTTATCAGTATATGCTGTTACTTTCAATTGTCACACCTGAGGTAAAGATTGCGGTTGGTATCTAAAGGGTAGAAATCAGGGATGCTGCTAAGATCCTACAATTCATGGGACATTTATGCATCTACAGCAAAACGATCTGGCCCCAAATGATAACAATGCCAACACTGAGAAACCCCCAAAGTGCCGAGATTTCTAACTGCATATAGTCCAGACATCCACAGTATGTGAGCAGGTCCCAGGGATTTATAGGACAAAGACTTGTTCTGCCCATTAGTTACCAGACCCATGTATTCTAGTCACCAGGGCATATGACCAAATAGCCTTTGCTACTTCAGTACATAAATAATGTTCTAGAAAAAAAACCCCTATAATTATCCAAAGATTGGAAAAGCTGGAACATTTTCCCCTCCTGTACTGAGGCTGTGGTAAGTCCATGAGGGGGAAAGCTGGCATGGTGGCATAAGTATACAGAACCCTGGTAGGTAGAAGAATATACAAGGACCAGAAGCATCTTTCCTATCATGGAGAATATTCAGAATGTAAGCACAGGGCGTTTTTCTTTATTGCCACTGTATGGCTCATACCCTAAGGTGAGGCCAGGCACATAGGTTCATACAGCTGGTCTAGTAAGTGTCCTTTGAATAAGGATGAGAAAGAGAGAGAGTGAGGGAGGGAATGAAGAGAGAGAAAGAGAGAGAGATGTTGCCCGAAACTTTCCAAGTGTGTGGCTTACTGGCTTCTTCTTAAGCGAAGAATCAGAGGCCGTCACATCTGTGGCCTCGCCATGGATGTTACAATGTCAGCCAGTAGTGAATCTCATCTTTGTTCCTATTGCCTTTTTTTCCTGGGTTTGATTGGCCATAATCCATATTGGAGTAGATGGTATAACACATACAGATTCAATATTTCCCCCTGCTCCCGAGCAGTGATTCAGCTGACATATTCATAAAATCACTGAGTTGACTCAGAAAGGGTTAGTGTCTCAGTGAGGGAAGGTGAAGTTTGAAGGAAACAGTCAATCAAAACTATGAGGATTAAAAAAAAAAAAAAAATGTGTTCTTGGACCAGGTGTGGCAGAGCACATGTGTAACCCAGCATTTGGGAGACTGAGACAGGTGTATCGCCACAAGTTTTAGGTCAGCCTGTGGTACATAGTGAGTCCAGGCCTACCTGAACTACATAGCGAGACTGTCTCAAAAAATTCTTTAAAAATGTGTTCTCAGGTAATAATATCTAAGTAAAAGAAAACCTTTGAAAAGTAGGTTGTGCCACAGTGTGACAGGCCTTTAAGTATCAAACTAAAGCATCCACATGCCTTCGTAAGTAGCCCAGTACTGACTGCTTCAGGTGTTCTGCCTCTGCACTAAGCCCATGGCCGGTGACACTGTGCTGCCTGTCACCCCTCTGCGGAAAACCTGTCAGTCTCTTGGCCCTGGGCTAAGTGTGACCTCTTGGATTGCGTTTTTCTAACCACTTCTGTCTCCCCCTAGCTTTTATTTTGGGCACTTCTTAATTTCCACTCATCTAATGCATGGCGGTATTTATCCTTTTTGTGTCTTTTATCTCCTCAGTGACATGAGAAACCTACCTAAGACAGCACTCTAATTCTTCCTGGATGCTATATGAGAAAGCAGAATGCATACCGTTTTTATGCCGTCCCTGAACTCTGTCTCGCTCACCCTCTCACGCAGACACACAGGCACACATGCGCGCGCACACACACACACACACACACACACACACACACAGCCCAACACTATTCAGTTTTGCTTCCGTTCTACATATATTTGCTTTGAATTATTCCTGATGGAATCTTTTTTTTTTTCTTTTTTTCGGTTTATTTTCTAGATGGGAAGTGATGGAATTTTACGCCTCAGTACTTCAGCCCTAAATAATGAATTTTTTGCATATGCAGCTCAAGGGTGGAAACAGCGACTGGCAGAAGGTAAATTGCAGTTTCATGCTTTACATATTGGACTATGTATACTCAACTGAGCTTGGTGCCTTTCTCTAATCTCCAAGGTTTGTCCCCCTGAAATAGAATGCAGTAATGACTCTTAAAGGGTTCCAAATGACCTCACTAGTTCTTTTGATATACTTATCATTTTGATGCCAGGTTATTTTGAGGAAAGCATGGTATTACCTAGGACATAATAAAAAATTCTTTGAAATGATTGTTTTAACTCCACAGCTTGGTCCACTGTCTATTCTAACTGTCTTAGAGTCTAAAGAAGCTTACTTTAATATTTTATTTTCCTCCAAAAGCCATCGCATCATCCTTTCATTCCTTCACTCACCAAGTTTTTTGAAAGACTAAAGCAATTTACAACCACCCCACTGTGACATCTAACACTGAGCTGTTGGCTCCTCCACACACAGGGAAATCCTGCTAAAGAAGATGACAGCCTTCCTGTGGCAAACTCCGGGTTGCTCTTCTCATTCCTTCCTTGACCTGTTCCTGCCCCAATATCTCATTTGTGTTTTATTATCCTATTTAGAATAAAAGCATCAGACTGAGGCATTCATAGTACACTTTAAAGCACTTCCTGGTGCCCCATTTCTGACAGCCCTTCCTTCCTCAGTGTCCATCAGCGGCTCCTGTTGGTCTGTTAACTTACAAGTATCTGTACTATTTTCTTTTCTAACCATATATATCCTCCAAGAAACCACCTTCATCGTGATTTTACCCTTTGCCGCTATGACTCTCACTCCCTACCCCTGATCTCTGGTGTCCTACTTTCCAGGACTCACGAACTGGTGTCAGGCCACTGAAAATCACAATGTTCCATATAAAATTCACTATTTTTCACTTCATATCTGCTCTTCCTTCTGCCTGCTCTGTGCTTCACCACCAGCCCGTGGTTTACAACCTCGGTGGTGTCACTGACCCTCCTTTAGCTCATCCTGAACCATCGGTTTCATCTGGTTCCTCTTCACTGTCCCTCTTGCCTCAGCCCAGCCATGGTCTGTATCTCTCCTACACGCCCCTGGTGGCCCTGCAGTTTCTTCACCACCACGCTGTCTGCTGTATCTTCCCAGGCTATTTACTTGGCCGTATCTCTCCTCACTCAATGCACCAGGGCCTCCTTTTATCTCCCCTAGGAAAATACATAACTGGCCTCAGCTTTTCTTTCCTAATTTACTTCACCCTGTGTTCCACTCATAATTGACATCTTGGAAAAATGTAAATAAAAATACTCCTATCTTTGTGTCCTGTTATTTAATCACTTTATGAAAGCCTGATCATTCTTCAAAAGCTGACTCAATTCATATATGTAATCCTCCTTAATTCACTTAGGCAGAATTAAGTGGCTTTCCATCTATTCTTTTACAACACATATTATTATTATGGCCTAAGTGGTGCTTTTGACATTATTTCATAAGTCAGTGATGTGCCTTTAGTCCCATTAGATTGATTTCTCTAGGGACAGGGAATGGATGTACACGTGCATTTGCAGTCCTTAGCATGCAGTACACGTCACTAAATGTTTTAGAGTTCATCTAAGCCAAAATGACTATTTGAGTAATGTTCATAAAGAAGAAGTTGTAGAAACATTATCATTTCTCACGCTTTTACTTTTCAGCATCCATAAAAGTATACAGAAATGAATTACACATTTTCTCTAATAATGGGGAAAAGATGTGACAACTTTTACTCAATGCAGTATCATTTTTCCCCCCCTAGGAGAGTTTACCCCTGAAATGCAATTACGAATAAGGCAAGAAATTGAAAAGGAAAAGAAAACAGAACCTTGGAAAGAAAAATTCTTTGAGAGGTTTTATGGAGAAAAGTAAGTACTAGGAGCATTTTTTCTCATTTTTCGTAGAAGGAAATGAAAATGTGATTCTCTGCTTCACATAACACACTCATATGCTGTAAAACTTAATAAACCTGCGATAAAAGGCAATAGTCCCTCAGTTTAAGGAATTGCAAGTAAAATTATGGAGGCATATCAGCACTTAAATTTTTAAAAATGCATTTTCAGGGATTTATATCTTGTTCATAAAAATTCATTTGGGACTGAAAATAGCACATGAAATTCTATAGAAGTCAATTTGGGTTTTGGTAAGATTTCAATACAATTCTCCTAGTTTTTATCTGAGTATTTTCATTAATGAATTCTTTAAAGATAAATTTTAAATATGCATTCAATTCTCATTTTTTCTGAAAATATCAACTATGCATGTCCATTATAGTATTTATTTAGTTCTTGTTTTGAGGAGAGCCTGAGGTATTATCCTTTGCTTTCTCCATTTCTTTGAATGTAGCTTGTTTTAATTTACTGTTTATATGTACATGGTTTTTGAAGGAATACCAGCCATATATCAGCACGATAGCAACTAAACTAACCAGAAAGGAGTTTTTACCTCTGCCTTTTGTTTAGCATAAACGTATCTTGCTTGGGTGAAATTAATGTATCTAAGACAATCAGATCACTATGGGAGGAGGTGAGAGACTTGAGACTTGACAATATTTTTAGGTCCCATTTAATGTAGGAATTTGTGCTTTGACTCTCATACCCACAACCGGGACTTCAAAGTTGTCACTTTATGTAAAAGACACAGTGAGGTTGTCAAGGCAACAAAACCTGTGCTATTTAATCTCTTCTCACAAAATTTCTCCTGGGAAGGGGTGAAGTTGTGCCAGAAGGGGCTTCACAAGTCAGCTCTCCTGCCAAAGGAGTCCAGATATTGGAGAAAGCACTTCCTCAGTGTAGGACAGCTTGGCTACCTGTAATGGGTAGTGGTGCTCTTGAATTGTAAGGCCTGATTTTATTGCTGCACCGTAATTCCTGGAAGCATGTTATAGAGGCATGTGAATGCACTTAAGCAACAGGCAAGTGGAGATAAAGGGTGCATTAGCTCAACAATTTATAATGTGGCAAACTCCTTATATAAGCAGTGTCACTTAATTAAGCCTGGCCACATCTAAACCTTCATTGGACATTGTAAAACAGATACAAGTTGGGAGAATAGTCTCCAGTCATAAATCTCAGGAACCCACATTGTTAGAAGCTTTCCAGGCATGCTGAAGCCCAGTAGGGTTAAGAACCCTGGAGAAGGAGACTGAACACTGCTCAAGAACCCATCCTCCTTTGCTCTGTGAAAGGATTGCTGGGAACTCCCCTGTTAACGATTACTGAAACATAAATGAGTCACTTCAGAGCACTAGTCCGTAGTTTTTGTTGAGTGTTTGGCCCAATCTTTTATGAATTCAGTGGTGTTTGTCTAACCTCTCCTCTGTAACAGTACTCTAGATGCTAGGGATGAGGTCGTCTGTGAGTTTCTGAGACTCCACTCACAGAGAGCCTCTTTGGCAGGGACCTTGCATTATACAGAGCTTCCCTGCTTTCCACCAGAATCCCTGAGCATACTCTGCCACTGATATGCTTCTAAGAGTTGTGTGCATTTTTTCACTCATTCTTCCCAATGTTCTTATAAAGGTGGATGTCATCTTTATGTAGGGTGGAGGATTAGGAAACTGAGGAATAATGAAGCTAGGTTTCCCAGGTTTGCACATTGAGACTAAAATCAGAGTTTTAAGAAAAATTCACATTTACAATTTTTTTCCACAATGTTGGGAAACTTCACAGACTCCCCTGAATATTATGGCACAGCACGCTTTCCAGAAGGCAGCAATTCCAATACTGTGAATAAGTGTGACTCCTTAACTCCAAGCTCGAAACAAAATGTTTTTATTATGGATCCTTTTCTTTCTCGGCCTTAGTAATAGTCTCGTGTTGTTCTGTATTTTGCTACTATATCAGTGGACATGTCTCGTATTCTTTCTATCTTTGATTACATACTGAATGATAGATTCATTGTGAATATTCATTGATCCCTCTTCTCTTATTTTTACTTACTAGACTGCCTTCATTCCCCAAATATGACAGTTTTCTCCAGAACCAAACAATTTTCTTTTGATCATACACACTTTCATCGCTTTAAGGTTTTCAATGAATGTTACCATCTAAATGTCTCTAAGATTTGATTTAATTTAGATATTCATTATAAATTTTGTTGGCTTACTTTGTGTCTATTATAGCACTATTCTGTATTTGTTTTGGTTACTTAGAGATCACTCTTCCATGTACTAAGAGCATGTTCTGTAAATTTATGGTCTAGATCTCTGGGATCAGGTTTTCCTTAGGGTAGAATATGGTGTGATGAGAGCATCTTCCTTCTATGTTGGTACCATATTATATGAAGTTTAATTTGATACATATATATCCGTATCTGTATGTATCTTTAATAATACTGTTACTAGCCAGCTAAAAGAAATTTGGCAGGCAGTATCTAGATTTCTGTATGTTACGTATCTAACTAGTTCAGTGGTATGTCTGCTTGACACAGCTCCAAAGGACCTTATCTCTACTGGTTTTTCCAGTTTAAATGGTCTATAAGGCAATTGCTCTACCCTTTCAATACAGTGTAGTTCTAATGTGTAGCTTAGTGCAATTCCATCTTATAGGAATTTGAAAAGAAAAGAACTTATGACAAAGGTAGTATTTCGCATTATTTCCAGGGTCTTCTCAGTTGTAATAAAGAAGACAATGATAAAATACCCCAAAGGAGCATTCAACTTTATTTCACTTTCGTTTGGGAAATTTTACTGGATTTCACTAAAATATTTTCTTGTGTCAACACTATTAGAGCTATATTTCTTCACTTAAATGTGTTTCTCTGTTAATGTTCTTTTGTTCTTATTTTGTCATTGCCTGTACCTTATTTACTTTCACTTAGTACAGTATATCTCTCTACTATGTAAAGCTGATGTCTTGTCTGAATATGACAAAAATAATCAGTGACTTACAGTATACTTAATTGTAATTACAGTGTGCTCAATTGTGATTCTGAGTAGCTTTGCCTGAGAACTTGAAATGGGTTCTTCTCTGACCCCGGACTAGATTTGTTTCTTGACTTTTTTCACTACTTTCTATGTAATATCTTTACAGTAAATAATCTAGAAAAATGTATTAGAAAGTTTTGTTTCTACAAATACTAGCTGCTAAAATAACTTCAATGAAGCCAAAATTATCTTATTCTTTGGTGGAATTTCCCTGTTATTTTAATTAGATGCTAAATGCTGAAATAAGATGACTAAATAATATTTATTGGATTAATTTCAAACATTAAGATAGTCAAAGTTGGAAAACATTTCAGGTTTACAGTTTGATATATTTCATTCATTTACCATTAACCCTAATTTTTTGTTTCTGTTGCATTCCTCTGAAATCTCCATCATTTTCTATTGTGCATCTTTCTACTTTGTGACTTAAAATTCTTTGAGATTATATACTACTTTTGTTTTTCTGCCCATATTTTATTATCTTTTCATATTCTATACTAATGCATGGTAAATTAAGGCCCACATCATCTTGTCTAGAAAATAAAATCTATACCTTCCTGAGCCAAAATCAGTGGAGAAATTATATCATCATAAAATATTTATATAAACTCATCATGCTACGTAGTGATGACAAGATTAATTTGATGAATTGTTTCTATTGAATGTTATATTTGTAAGAGATCAAACTGTGGCTTTCATGCTTTGTAGCTGAGCAATAATTTAATATCTAATTTCTGTTTAGGTTGGGCATGTCAAAAGAGGAATCTGTGACGCTCACTTCTGGACCAAACAATGATGGAGCCAAAAGTAGTTCCTCATGTGGGACCTCTGGCCTTCTGGACTCTTCAACACAGGCCCCCTTGGAAGAACAGCAGCCTAAAATTTTGAAAAATCCAGCTTCTCCAGAACCTGATTTTTGTGCTACAGTTTGTCCTATGGTAGAAGTTCCGGC
Organism: Cavia porcellus; assembly: GCF_034190915.1. Classification (NCBI taxonomy): domain Eukaryota; kingdom Metazoa; phylum Chordata; class Mammalia; order Rodentia; family Caviidae; genus Cavia; species Cavia porcellus. The sequence continues at coordinate 48,110,064 of NW_026947503.1, read as the reverse complement.
TAAAGATGTAATGGCAGAATCCGAATTGGAAGATATCTTGATCCCTGAGGAATCTGTGATTCAGGAGGAAATTGCAGAAGAGGTAGAGACTAGTATTTGTGAATGCCAAAATGAAAATCATAAGACTATACCTGAATTTTCTGAAGAATCTGAAAGTTCAATCACCTCTCATGATGAGCCCCAGTTAGCACCTCCAGAGGATAACTTGGAATCCTGTGTTATGATGAATGATGTTTTAGAAACCCTGCCTCATATTGAAGTGAAGATTGAAGAGAAATCAGAATCACTCCAGGAAGAAATGTCAGTTGTCATTGATCAAATAGAAGTCTGTGACTCTCTTGTTCCTTCTACTTCATCTGTAACTCATGTCAATGATTTAGAACATGAGGAACAAGAAGCTACAGTAGAGACGAGTAGTCTAAAAATAGAAACAGGGTCTTCTCTAGATGGCCATTTTCCAAATGAAGGGATTGCTGTAGACATGGAGCTCCAGAGTGACCCTGATGAACAGCTCTCTGAAAATGCTTGCATCTCTGAAACTTCCTTCTCTTCTGAGAGCCCAGAGGGAGCCTGTACCTGCCTTCCCTCCCCAGGAGGAGAAACCCAATCTACATCAGAAGAATCCTGTACCCCAGCCTCCCTTGAGACAACATTCTGTTCTGAGATCTCCAGCACTGAAAATACAGACAAATATAATCAGAGAAATGCCACTGATGAAAACCTTCGTACATCTTTGATGTCAGAAATATCTCCAATATCCACATCACCTGAAATATCAGAAGCATCTCTTATGTCCAACTTACCGCTAACATCTGAAGCATCACCAGTATCCAATTTACCTTTAACTTCAGAAACATCGCCGATGTCTGATTTACCTTTGACATCAGAAACGTCTTCGGTGTCTTCCATGCTTCTCTCCTCTGAGACCACTTTTGCACCCAGCTTGCCACTTCCTTCAGAAACATCTCCAGTTTCTAATTCTTCCATGAGTGACAGAATGGTGCATCAACAGAGAAAGTCACCTTCTGTGTCAGAAGAAGTACCCTCTCCACAGAAAGATGAACTTTCTGCTCCTGCCAAATCCCTGGGAGAGAATCTCATCTCCCATCAGAAGCCTCTGTCCAGTACTCCTGAACCCCTCAAAATGGGTTCCTCTGCCATTTCTCCTGAGGCTTTTCCATCTGAAGAACTGCACAGTAAGACCCTGAGTCAACAGCCTTGTAAATCACATATTGAAATTGAAAAGCCCTATCCTCCATCCATTGCAGAACTTTCTGCTACAGAAATAGTGAAAGTTAAAAATCACAATGTCCTGCAAAGAACAGAAAAGAAAGGGGTGTCCTCACAATTGGAATTATCTGTCTTTTCTGAAGATTCAGAGAGTAAGGTAAATGAGCTTCCATCAACTAAATTACAAGACAAACAGTATGTCTCGTCAGCAGAGAAGGCTTCCTTTTCAGAAGGTTTGAGAAATAAAACACATAAGCAAGGGGGCACACAGAATCGATTGGAGACCTCACATCCTTCCAAGTCATCAGAACCCTCCAAGTCACCTGACGGCACAAGAAATGAAAGCAGAGAATCTGAGATATCAAAGAGGAAAACTGCAGAGCAGCATAGCTTTGGAATCTGTAAGGAAAAGAGAGCTAGGATAGAGGATGATCCGTCAACCCGGAATACATCATCTAGTAACCCACCTGAGAAAGAACAGCCGCCAAGAGAAGAACCCAGGGTCCCCCCACTCAAGGTATGGTATTATAAAATTTAGTCATAGATAGGTTTCCCCCTTTTGGAAAGGAAATTTTCAAGAGTAAATTGGAGTTCTCTCTTTCTAAATTTTATATAGCAATTTATAACCTGAAGCATCTGATTGAATAGAAAAGGATTACTTTTGAACTCTACTCTCATATATGTGTGAATTTACATGTCACTGTTTAGGTAACAAAACTGAAGAAAGACAACAGGGCCTGAAAGAGCATAGAAATCACTGTGGCACCAGTGTTTTCAGGATTTCTGTGTTGCAAAAGAGTCCTGTGTAAAATTGGAAAAGTGTAAAAGATAATTCAGGGTAGAATAACTCAAAAAAGTAGTTAAAACTCAGAAAGCGGCTCTACAGTAGGAAAAGTATATATTATTGCTTCATTGATTCTTCTAGAAACATTCAACACCACAATTTCTTAGTGGAAGGAAAGAACATTAGGACCTGGCTTCTGGTAGAGCCTCATTAACGATTTCCTGAATAAACTAATAAAATTGACTTATGAGCTCAAAGAAAGAATGCTGTAGATATATAAGTGTACAGATCCTAGATTTTTGCTTCCAAGATCATTAAAGAGGTGTTTAAAATATCATATAATAATGAAAAAATCCTATTTATATATTTTCTTCAATCCCATGTAACTTTTAACTTAGAAAGCAAACGTATTATATAAATTGACTCTGCCTAAGTAAGCTGAAATGGGCAATTCACAAGAAGCCCTATGTTTAATTTTTTTTAACCTCTGTCATTTTTCCTTATTTGCTGATTTTAACTAAACCTTGTTATACAAGGTGGATTATGCCTCCATGCCAGGATTGATCTAGAATTATAAGTACTTCAAGCTTTTAAAAATATCTTTATTTTGCATATATGGATTAGACATGATCTCTGCAAAGGTTGACCTTTAAGAGTTATGTTTATAGTTATTCCATTTAATAGAGCATTGCCTTTTAACTAGATTATAAATATGTAAAATATCAATATTAGTTCCAATTAGAAACACACTATATATTTTAATTTCTGAACCATAGATAAAATATTTTAAACATACCATCTTGGATTTTTGGTTAAAAGCTCATTTTAAAAGCAAAATGCATTTTATTTAAAGATTGATAAATTAGATGATATAGATACTAAACACATACTTGATGGTTAACCTTCAGGCTCTTAAAAAGATTTAGGTTTAATTTTTGTAATATTTTAGACAAGGGGAATGCCAAATTCATTTCTTCTTGACCATGGATTAGAGGGCAGGCTTCATAAGTAGTTTGAAAATGTAAAATGATACAGCTTGGGAAGGTAATTTCATCTATCAGATCTCCAAAACATAACTCTGAATTAAGATGATCCTGTAATATGTGTCAAGTGATTTTAGTGTAAATCTACATGCTAGGAAGGGAGAGATCTTCTAGAAAAGGCTTATTCTAGAGGAGGGTAAAAGGAGGCAGAACACCTGTAAATGGCTCTGAATTTGGACTGGTTATGTGACCCTACAGAAAACTGCTTCACCTCCACAGGCTCCTGTTGTTGTTGTTGTTTTCATCTGTAGAATGAGGACTTTAATTCGTCCCTTCTAGCTCCACGAACCCAAAAATTCTAAGAATGCTACTTAGAGACTAAAGCAGTGATGACTAACCTATGGCACAAGTGTTGTTTTTATTTTAAGACAATAGATGTTAATGCATGAGTTGTTTTCTAAACTAAAATCTAAGTATTCAGGTTTCCTTGCAGTGCTGGCACTTGGTGTGAAAGAAGTGGGTTTTGGGTTGCAGTTTGCACACCCGTCTCTAAAAGTGACCATCACTGCACTAGAGCATCACAGCATTGTTGCAGCGTGCTGGGTGCTGGGTCTTACACCTTATGAATTTGTTGATGATTTTTTGAGTCTCTTCATTAGCATGATGAAGTGAACAGTGTAGATGGGGACATGTAGAAAATTAAGCAGATGGTGAGTGACCAATGTCAAAAGAAACTGCCCAGCCCACACTTTCTTTGAGAGGCAGAAAATCAGAATTGCCCTTGCTTTTATGAAAATGTAATGATAATGTAATCCCTTTGGAAAATAGAGCACTCTCACAAATATAGCCTCATTCCATCTATATAACAGCTCTGTGAAGGAAATAGACCAGAAATAACTCATTTCATTTTACAACTGAATTTACAAACTCGTATCGTATGCTTATAATATAAAGCAGTATGCTAGGTGGGATTGGAGTGCCCCAAACCTGCACAGTCCTGGGCCCAGAGTTACTAGAGAAGCTGAAGTGCAGTTACTTGTCTAGGATCACAAGATATCTTTGAGTAAAGCCAAGATGAGAATTCTAGTTTCTAATATTCTTGTGCAGGGCTTTTTTCTTTGGTTGAGATTAAGACAGATAAACTCAAATAGAGGAAATATCCAGTTTTTTTTAAGTTTCATTTTAAAATTTTAAAATGAAGTATGTCTGAGGCTTTTTTTTCTAACTAAATTTTAAGAAGCATGGATGCTGTTCCCATTTAAATAAAGAATTAACATGTTTTATTCCCATGTTTTTTTCCCAGTGAAATAGCTGTTTGATGGCTTTTTTTAAATAGATTAAAAACTTAATTTTTCACATTCTTGTTATATTTATTGCTTTCTATCCTCAACACCCAGTAAGGAATTGAGCTATGGCTCATTCCACACGATGAGAGGCGGCAACTTGTCTTCCCCTTGTGTGATAGCGTCCTATGTGCCCCTCTGCCGTCACACATGAAATGCTTTAATCTTTCCACCCTCTCCTTCTTTTAGATCCAGCTTTCCAAAATCGGGCCACCTTTTATCATCAAGAGCCAACCAGTCTCCAAACCAGAGTCTCGAGCATCCACTAGCAGCACATCTGTCAGTGGGGGCAGAAACACAGGAGCCAGGACCCTCGCAGACATCAAGGCTCGTGCCCAACAAGCTCGTGCCCAGCGTGAGGCTGCTGCGGCCGCCGCTGTAGCTGCTGCAGCAAGCATTGTATCGGGAGCCATGGGGAGCCCTGGAGAGAGTGGGAAGGCTAGAACCCTGGCACACATCAAGGAGCAGACCAAGGCTAAGCTCTTTGCCAAGCACCAAGCCCGAGCCCACCTCTTCCAGACCCCAAAAGAGACACGATTACCTCCTCTCAGCTCCAAGGAAGGGCCTCCAAACTTGGAAGACTCTTCTGCTCCTGAAACAAAAATGGAAGGTTCCACTGGTGTCATTATTGTCAACCCAAACTGCAGATCTCCTAGCAACAAATCTGCACACCTCCGGGAGACCACCACGGTATTACAGCAGTCTCTTAACCCTACTCAACATCCAGAAACTTCCAGTGACTTATCTGTGCATAGCTCTGATGAAAACATACCCGTATCACATTTATCTGAGAAAATTGTTTCATCTACCTCTTCTGAAAATAGCAGTGTGCCCATGCTTTTTAATAAAAATTCTGTCCCTGTGTCTGTTTGCAGCACTGCTATGTCGGCAGCAATTAAAGAACATCCCTTTGTGAGTTCTGTTGACAAATCCTCTGTTCTAATGTCTGTTGACAGTGCAAACACTACAATTTCTACTTGTAATATAAGCATGTTAAAAACCATCCAGGGAACTGACACTCCATGTATAGCCATTATACCAAAATGTATTGAAAGCACTCCTATTCTGGCCACTACAGAGGGCGCCAGCATGCCAAGCTGTATGGATGATAAGCCGTTGCTAGTACCAAGCAGCAGTACTACTAACTTAGCCTCCAGTCTCTACACCTCTGTGCCAACTCCCTCTACTGGAAATAATTTGCCAAACCATCTCTCCACTAGCTCTGTCTTGATTCCCACAACGGGAATTAACAACAGATTTCCTTCTGAGAAGATAGCCATAACTGGGAGTGAAGAACAGGTCAGTTTATCCATGGGTACCACTGTGAGAGCAGCCCTCAGCTGCAGCGGTTCAGCGGCGGTTACCGACTCTCTGATTGCACGCCCACCCGTCGCAATGTTTACTGGAAACATGCTAACTATAAACTCTTACGAGACTCTTCCCAAGTTAAGTGCTGAAAGTTTGGACAAAAATTCAGGGCCTCGAAACAGGGCAGACAATTCCAGGAAACCTCAGCAGGCTCCAGGGGGCTTTGCACCAGCAGCCATAAACAGATCGATTCCTTGTAAAGTCATTGTGGACCACAGCACCACACTGACCTCGAGTTTGTCTCTGACTGTCTCCATTGAAAGTACAGAAGCCAGCTTGGACCTCCAGAGCAGGTCAGTGAGGACAGAAGTGTCTATACAGCCCATGGCATGCCCTCAGGTGTCTGTCATTAGCAGGCCTGAGCCAGTGGCCACTGAAAGTATAGATCACAGTTCTAGTTTCCTGGCTGCTTCTGTAGCCAAACAAGACTGTAAAACCTTGCAGGCCCCCTGTGCCAGTGTCCGAGAATTACCCCTTGCTCCAGATAAATCAAACGAGGTGACTGCTCCTAGTCATAGCTTTGCAGAGCAGGCATGTAATCCAGCTACTTTCAAAAGTGAAGCAGACATAAACTGTAGCAATCAGTATAACCCAGGAAACCGGATTTGCTGGAATGATGATGCCACGAGGAGCACGGGACAGCCTCTGGTTAGTCATTCAGGTTCAAGTAAACAGAAGGAATACCCAGAGCAGAGCTGCCCAAAGGCCATCAAAACCGAGCACACCAGCTACTCCCACGTGTCAGAGCTTCACCCCAGGAATCTCATAGCCAATGTCAGTCTTCCTGTGAAGTCCGAACCTCATGAAGCAGACAAGGGCTTTAGAATGGAAACTGAAGACTTTCCTGGTCCTGAGCTGCCACCATTAGCTCCAGAAGTGGTCTCCAGTGTGCAGCAAACGCAGAACGTGAAAGCGTCCACTTCAGGCCCCATGGAAGAGGTGATTTCCTCGGCTCCAGACACCCTGAAAAGAGTTCCGAGCACAGGAAGCTCAAGCTGTCGCCTGTCATCCGTGGAAGCTAACAACCCACTGGTGACACAGTTACTGCAGGGCAACCTGCCTTTGGAAAAAGTATTGCCACAGCCCAGGTTGGGAGCCAAGCTGGAAATTAACAGACTTCCTCTGCCCCTTCAAACTACCTCAGTGGGTAAAACAGCACCAGAGAGGAGCATTGCTGAAATACCATCCAGCTCTCCAAATCCAGATGGCAAGGGGTGCTTGGCAGGGACACTAGTGCCACCACAGATGAGAAAGCGAGAAAACCACCCCAAGAAGAGAGTAGCCAGGACTGTAGGGGAACACACCCAAATTAAGTGTGAACCAGGGAAACTGTCTGTGGACCCAGATGTTAAAGGGGTGCCATGTGTCATCAATTCCAGCATTGGCCAACTAGGACACAGCCAGCCGTTTAAGCAAGAATGGCTGAACAAGCACTCCATGCAGGACAGAATTGTGCACAGCCCTGAGGTCAAACAGCAAAAGCGGCTGCTCCCCGCCTGCAGCTTCCAACAGAGCCTGTTTCATGTAGATAAAAATGGCAGCTTCCACCCAGAGGCTGGTACCTCACACAGACAGCAGTTTTACCAAATGCCCTTGGCTGCCAGGGGCCCCATACCCACTGCAGCTGTGCTACAGACACCTTCCAAGACCCCAGTCGGCTGTAATGCATTTGCCTTCAATAGGCACCTTGACCAGAAGGGACTAGGAGAGGTTAGTCTTCCTCCAGCACCTCACCAGCTAAGGCTAGCCAACATGCTATCCCCCAACGCGCCCATAAAAGAAGGCGATGAGGTGGGAGGCGCCGTGCACACAATGTCCAGCAAAGCACTTGTGCATCCTCCACTGCCGCCGCCGCCGCCGCCCCCTCCTCCTCCTCCACCCCCTCCACCTTTGGCCTTGCCCCCACCTCCCCCGCCGCCGCCACCACCGCCACCACCACTACCTCCACCTCTCCCTAATGTAGAAGTCCCATCCGATCAAAAGCAACCGCCAGTTGCCATGGAAACCACTAAGCGACTTAGTTGGCCACAGTCCACGGGCATATGTAGCAATATAAAATCGGAACCTCTTTCTTTTGAGGAAGGTTTAAGCAGCAGCTGTGAACTGGGCATGAAACAAGTTTCCTATGACCAGAATGAAATGAAAGAACAGTTAAAAGCATTTGCGCTAAAAAATGCAGATTTCTCTTCCTATCTGCTTTCTGAGCCACAGAAGCCTTTTACTCAATTAGCTGCTCAGAAAATGCAGGTGCAGCAGCAACAGCAGCTCTGTGGAAATTATCCAACAATACACTTCGGTAGCACGAGCTTCAAAAGAGCAGCGTCTGCGATTGAAAAGTCCATCGGGATTTTGGGAAGTGGCTCCAGTCCCTCCACGGGCCTGCCAGGTCAGAACGCTCAGATGCCCGTGCAGAACTTTGCCGACAACAGCAACGCGGATGAGTTGGAACTGAAATGCTCTTGCCGGCTGAAAGCCATGATTGTGTGCAAAGGCTGCGGGGCCTTCTGCCACGACGACTGCATAGGCCCCTCCAAACTCTGTGTAGCTTGCCTGGTGGTGCGGTGAGAGCAGAGAGAAAGATGCAGTATCCCTTTCCACCCGGAAAACCAAACAGTGTCAGCAGCAGCAAATCAAATAATGCAGTAGCTTGTACGCTAATTTATTTTACTCTGGGACAAATTATCTTTTCTCTGTAGGGTTATTACTTTCTTGCATTTCTCATAAAGCAGAGGATGCATCTCTCCTGAATGGCTCAACAGCGTTTCTTTTACCTGTTTGGTTGCCGTTCCCAGCTCTGAAAAATTTCTGTCTCTGTCTGTGAATACACTGCCCCTGCCCCTCCCTTTTGACCCAGGTGTAGCTAGGAAAATGACGTTTTTGATTGCTGCATCATCACAAATGCAAGATAGAAAGAGATGGACAGCAGTGAGTTAGGTTGGTCATGAATTTTTCTATAGATGAGCAGTTACAGCAAATGTCTTTACAGATGACTTCTCTGGACCTGCCTTTACCAAAATGATATAAGTTGTATTTGGAATGGGAAATATGATTCCTGTATTTACTCATATCACAGATATATTAAAGGAGGTATACCAATAATGAAATCCACTGTCCCTTTTCTATTTCCTCCCTTCTTATTCTCCTCAAAGACTTTGGCAGAAAGTCTGGATCTGCCTTGCATCTTGTACACAGATTATAGTGAAATGTGTCCAACACTAAAACTGCAGAATGGGCTTTGTATCCAGTAACCCAGATCAAGCCCATAGATACTTGACAATGTGTGATCACTTGGCCCACAGACAGCCAAAGGCCCAGAGGATTTTGGAGAGGATTTTGTGTCGCTTTTAAGGGCCCATATGAAAAAAAGCCCTAAAATTGAAAGCAAAGTGCTGTATATGCATGCATAATGGGGTGATCATGTAAATATCATTTTCACTAATTCAATTACTAAATATTAAAATCGAGGAGAAATAATAGTAGCCCTTATTAATGACACCACTATTTGTGACCACCTATGTGGTTGACCACCTCTTTTTGCAAGTGTTATTGATAATAAAGGGACTACCAAAGACTGAAGTGAGACATTTCTCAGAACCATTTTTTTTCATGATTGTATATGGTTCTAAACTAAGCACTTATTTTAAAAACTTGTTCTACTATTGCATGCTTTGCTTTGTCCCCCTCTTTAAATCTGGGGGAGTGGTACTGCTCTCGAAAAAAGGGATACTGCATCTTACAATTATCTTCAGTGTTTATCCAGCCTGGTTTGAGTGTCAGGTATTTGAGCTGCATTCTGTATATTCTGACTATCCTCGTCCTGGAGAACAACTGTAGTTCAGAAAGCTGTGTTTTCAAAAGCAAGTTCAAAAGCACACACATACTGTAGGAAGATGAAAGAAAGCCAAGCCACGCCCATTTAACTTCCAGAGCACAAAATGTGGAGTGCCATTAACCCATCGATGGATTGTGGCTGTACAATAAGACATAAAAAGATGAGGGGAGTATCATCTGTATCCAGGGTAAGAATGACAGATACTTTCACATGGGATCACTTGAATCAGTGTGAACCTTTTGACATTCCCTGAAAACATGTCTTAAAATTTAACTGGAATGAGCAGAAATTACATTCCTGAAGAAAACAAAAACACTTGCAGTTTTTTTTTTTTTTTAATAATCAACTATGGTATTTTCCCCCTTCATTTAATTGTGATGTTGCCAAATTTCTTTAGGTGACAGTGGCATCATTTTTCTTAATTGCTGATAGTGAAAAGTACTGTATCTTAAGAACAGCAAAGAAAGGCCAACCCAGTGGCCAGGACTTGGTGGTGCTTCAGTAATGTTACTTCTCTTTCATATTAAAGTTAACAAAACTAACAGCTGAGAAAAGTTAGCAACACACTTAACCAGCCCTTCCCCAAGAAAGCCAGCTGATGCTTAGGTAACTGCACACCAAGTCACATTTGAATGGTGTCTTTGTGAGTGATGTCACTGTGGTCTGCTTGACTCTGATATCATCTTAATCTGGAAGATCATGCTAGTAGCCTCACTGCAGGGCACCCCTGTAACATTTGCTTGCCAACTTCCTCCAAAGTCAGTCGCTGCTATACCAGTGTCAGATACTGTCTACACTAGCAGATTGAAAACTACCGCATCAGTAACTGACACGTTTTGAAATCAACTCCAATCTACACAACCTTTGCATTCTATGTGAGGTACAATTAAGGCTGACATGAGTCTGATCTCATCGTCAGCTCCATCATGGTTGAATAATGCCTGCAAGTTTCTTAGTGGGAATATTAAAAGTGTCCTTCTGTGTGTTTGGATTTTTTCACATAATAGGTTTGGAGAATCAATTGTGGATCATGCATGGATTCTATCGCCCAAGTCCAAAGAGCATAATAATTCTGTGTCCTGGCTCTTTTTCACCTCGGTTTAAATTTGTAGTAGTCTCATATGGTTTGTAGCACTGAAAAAAATTAGTATCTTTGAGATAAAATTAGAGGAAATAAATTTGCAAGTAAATTGTAGGTGAAGTATGTATATTTGAGTTAGGTGTGTAGGTTCTTTCCTAATTTCCATATGTGTCTGCCTATGTGCAAATAAAATATATATTTTATTACTTGGTTATTTTGGTGTAATGTGCAAATTTCAGTGTGCATTATCCTGATTACTGAAAACTGTTATATCCCTGTCAGAAGAAGGACTTGCACATTTAATGTATTTTCTTTCAATCACAAAGGATGTATTTCCCTAAGCAGCACTTTTGGAGCAGGGGAAGGAAGAATACTGCTATCCTTAATCCCCTTCTTACATGATATGCATATGCCTGAGGTTTATAAAGACAGGTAGTTAATAAGAGCGTTCTGATGCAAATTCATTTTCAAAATGAAAATATTTTTCCTTCCCCAAAGTGAGAATAGCAGAAATTTTGGTGAATAGAGCACCAGAGTTAAATATAAATATATATTTCCCTGATAAGGTCTAGTTTGGAGAAAAAACTTGAAAACAAACCTGTAAGATTGAGCCTGGTTTCTGTAAAGACTGGGAGATGGTGTGTGTTTCTGGGATGAGCTATAGAAGGTGTAGCTGACTTCTGGACCTTGGATATGCTTACTGAGTTCACAGTAAGCGTACAGAAACAAGCTGGTGCCCATGGTGCTGTGTGATGCAGTCGAGAATCGAAATCCAGGTTGCTGCAGCCCCATTTCCTTTGCAAACACTCGCACAATTTCAAAAGAGGAAGTTGCTGTGCCATCTGGTTTTCTGGGCTTCTCAGGAGTATGATGAAGTCCTAGGGTTTAGCAGCTGAAGCCAACTTAGGGGTGCATGTCTCTGTGGTGTTGAGGCCCAGCACCACAGTGGCTCCTGGGGGTGCCAGATAGGCCACGCAGAGCTCAGACTGGCTGTTCCCAGAGAACAATGTGAAGAGTCCTAGCACAGGAACTCATCAGACTGTCAGGGGCCTATGTAGCCAAAACATTACTGAACAGAAAAATCCTATTGTCTTCAGTCCTCATGCTTTGTCTCTGTAAAGCAAACAAAAAGCATTTTTAATATAATTTAAAGGAGCTGCTTTTTTATAGCACATTCTATTTCGCTTTGTACTATATTTGATAGTTGCAGAATAATTTAGACTGTAGAAAACTTTGTTGTATTTGTACTGTTTATGAATGTTTCAAAGAAAGTGCTTTACTTGGTTGCCATAATTTCCTTGTACTGCTGTATCTCTCCCCAGCTTCACAGAAACCTAATCTGATTCATACTTTTAGTGCAGTTTATTTTTTTTTTAAATGTGTTTGTGTGTATTTTTATTCTTTTGGTCAGTATTCTGAATGTTTACATCTGTTTGACATTAGCCATTGAATGCCTTTTAAAAAAAAAAAAAGGCAGAATTACTCCTACAGTATAACAGCAAACTGTGAAATCAACCCAAACATAACATGCTTGGCAAACGAGTGGGGGCGGAGGCCCTGAATGAACATAGACATTTCTATCAGCATACAAAAAAGTAAAACCCTCCTTCAGTCCTCTACCAAAGAATATACTGTTCCCACAGGAAAAACTCTGAAAAGTGTGTAAAATCCTCAGAAGGGGGAGCAGTTGATTCACTAAGACTGCTACAAATTAATACTGTTATGCTTGCTTTGATACCTGACTAAATGTGACTGCAACAAGCATTTAAGAGAATTTTAGACAGTGTTTTGTTTAGAATTCAGGGATCATGCATTCTTTAATGGTGCTGTTTGTTTTTTTATTTCTTCTTTTCTACAAAGAAAAAAATTGTTGCCTACAAAAGTGACTGCTCACAATACCATAAATTAAATGAAATTAAAACGTTTGTCTCATATTTCTCTGGGTTTTTTTTTCCCCTTTCTCAAAGTAATTTGGGTTTCGATATTAAAATATTCTGGAGAAAATAAAGAAATTAAAATGAAATCAAGTTGTCATTTTTAATTTAGTAATGGAATGGGGTAGTTAATATATATATATATATATATATATATATATATATATATGTAAAATATACAAATCATTCATTGAACATTTTGTTAAGAAAAAGGAAACACAAACTATAGTGTTAAATTATGTACTCTTATTTTTGGTATGGTGAATTGTCAACATATGGTTATAACTATTGCTGAAACAGTAAAAACTAAAACGGAAACCTCTGAAATTAATGGTATCCATTATGCTTATCGTTTATATCGTTTATAGTTTGAACTCCCTTGTTTTCATAAAGGTCTTAACTCGTTATATCAAAAAGCATTCAGGTCAAACAAATTGTTACTGCCATATTTAATTTAACCTTTCAAAATGAAAACAGAAAATGATCTTTTAAAATAATTGTTCTGTTTAATTTTTTATCCTACATTAAATATTATAGCTACAGCTATTTGAATAAAACTCTGTGAACCATTAGAACAAAACCACCTCAGTAATCCTTACATAGGTTACAGAAATATGCATATCTTTTTCAGAAGATGAAGCAAAAAACATTAAACATAATTAAATGTTAAAAGTCTGAGTTCATGTTTTAGTGTAAATGGAAATATTGTTTTTAGCCACCAGATGGCGAAAGAGAATGTTTACTTTTTGAAGAGAAAAAAGAAACCTTCCTGCAGCAAGTAAAATGATTCTAGTAATGAAATCTCAATTTTGCCAGAAAAATTCGTACAGGATGGGTATTTTTAAGCTTCATTAAATTATCTTCATTATGATGATTATGGTTCTTTTTATGCTACTGTTTCTCTATTCACTTACATACTCAATATTTTCTTTATTTAGAATTATAGTGGGGCTTTTTTCTTTTTTAAAATTTTTATTGCATTGCTCTACAGGCCTCCACAGGCATTACTGCATTACCCTAGGTCACTAATATAAAATGAAATATTAGACCTAATATTTTAAGTGCATAACATACACAATTACCCACAGAGGGTAATTTGGACACAGAAGTAAAATTTGGACTAATTATGTCACAGCTAGTCTAGAATTCCTCACAAAGCAATGACCCTACTGGTCTCCTCTGCAGAAACCTTTTTCCAAGTTGTCAATATAATAAATGACTATACTTTTACTACTTGTTGGGAGATTGCTTGATTTATAAAACAGGCTGAATATTTCATCTTATTTCAAATAATAACTTTTAAATTGTACAGCTGTATTAGATAATATCACATTATTATGTCTGATTACAAATAAAGCTGGTATTAGATATATTTAGTAATTCTGTGAGCTATTGACTAATCCTAATCAGTGTTTGACAAATCAAGGGATGGTCCTATTACAAAAAAAAAAAAAAAAAAAAAAAAAAAGCAGTGAAAACTGACAATCTATGAAAAAGCTCCAAGTCTACTTTTGTCAGTGGTTGAGGTTTGCCTTTGGTACATTCTTTGCATTTACAAAAATGTTTATTTTACGTTATTTTTAAGCAAAAATTACCATCTACAATTTCTTAAGGTTAATTGTTTACAAGTGGTTCAGAGTAAAGTTTCACCCAGGGAGTTAAAAAAGAAGTTTCCATTTTTGCTTTTTTCCGAATAGACCGGTGGCTGCCTTCATCAATGTCAGGGGATGCTCCTCATCCAGCTGTGAACATCAGGTGCCTGAAAAGGTTACAGACAGTTGAAGGCCACAGAAAGTCTGTTTCATTTTCTGTGTGATCATCATGAAAGCCTTTATTGCTTTTTAAACTTGTAAATGGAAAGCATACCTCTGTTTTCAAATTATGGTTTTATTTCAGGAAAACATTGCATTCAGAATCCTCATTCTGTAATGATTAGAGACTACAAGGAACTTAGTAAAAAACTGAGATTCTATTTTGTAGATCTGTTTGGTTTTCAGATGTGACAGCATCTTTTGGATCTGGAAAAGTGTGGTTGATCTAAATAACTGTAGGAAACACATAAGTTTTTTCTGGATAATTTCTCCCCTTAGAGAAACTGCCAGAGTTATGTACATTGTGCAGAAATAAATTTATTCTTAATAATCTTCATTTTCTGATCAGTTGAAATCTCAACATGTGGAATTGAAAAGCTTAGAGTGTGGTCAGGTCCCTGTAACAGTTTCTAAGCTCAAACCACTAATCCGTTAGTCCTTATTCCTTTAACCTGTGGTTTAATATGGTTATAGTGTTCCTGTTTTAACATCATATGTGGATGGTGGTGCAGCTTAGTGGTAAGAATGCTTGCTAGCATACAAAAGCCTTGGATTCAATCCCTAGCATTGAAAAAAATGATAAAAATTGATTATGTAAAAGTTAGCAGCATGTTAAAGTAATATTTGTGGTCCACCAATGTCCCCAATGTGGACCCCAGTGGTGGTCACATTTTAATATATTTTTTAAAAAATAATGTAATACATATTTATATATTAAATCAAATAATATTAGAGTGTAGCAAAATATCACAGTGCCCTGATATAAATTGCAGTGTGAAATATTACAAATGTTTTAAAGAAGCGGACCTTGCTTTTGACCACTCATTCAACAGAGCTCAAATCAGAAAATGAAGAGTCTTGTACATGCAACTTGTAAGCTTGGATTGAAGTAAGGAACCATATAAATGTCTTATCTGGCATAAATGTCTCATCTGTGAGAAATAAGTCTTCCCAACCTGCTAAAGATCATAGAAAGGAAACAGTCTGGTCATTAGGGGAAAATGCAGTGAATAGCACCAGGATATATAGTGCCAGAAATAATCTTCACATGTATTGATATCTTCCCGGGTAAAACTTACCAGTTGAAGTGAATTCTACTGCTCTGTGAATCCCACACTGGCACTCAGGAATGGGGTGGGGGCTGTTACTGCACAGAGGGGCCTGGTCCCCAGCATCCAGTGGTCTGTACAGAACAGTGTGCAATCAGGCCCCAGCAAAGAGCACATGCCTCCTCAGCCAGTGACTCACTTAGCTCCCAAGACAAAGCCATCTTTTATTACCCCTTGCTTATAAGTATTTCTCTTAAAGAAATCTGGCAACATAATTTTTAATCATTTAAATAAATGTTTGAAGATATTGTGAAACTAAGAAATTTGTGTATGCAATTATACTCAGTGAGAAATTATACTTTCCTGTCTATAAAAGATACTAAAATTCTCATCTACCTCAGGGAAAAGTATCACCTCATTATATAAAGAGAGTTTATGCTTTGACCTTCAATACTTGCAAGAGGATTCCGAAGACCATGGCAGTTTCAGTGCCTACATCTATTCAATATTAACTGAGAAATCATTTTTCAAATCTCTTCTACAGTAGATGCTGTATTATGGAGAATATGAAATTTTACTGATGACTAGACTCTTCAGGACAAATTAAGTTATCACATGTTTCTTTAGTGTGCTGTTCATCACATTTGTACCATGAGACATCTTTATTAGAACAAAGCCATTTTCTGAGAAAATCCTATTCAAGTGTAACTTTTCAGTATCTGCTGTTTCCCAAAACAGCTTGAGTGGATTTGCTGGAAGAGGTAGGGTATGGAAGGATGGAAGTTTTAGAAAAGATAAATTTCCTTTGAAATTATAGTTTCCAGACTATGAGCTTTATACAGATTCAAATTAAAAACAACAAAATAGTATAAGAAAACAATTGTCTGAATTTTCTATTGGAGAAGTTATACATTCTCAATTAAAATGAAGAATAGAAAAACTGCTGTGTATAGTGAATGTTTTGTCATCAAATTTGGCTCATCTGAAAAAATAAACATAGCACAGATGGTCTAACTTGCTTCAGGATTATGGTTTTGTGCCATGCAAAATTCACCAGAGAAGGTAAATTAGCATCTGCTCACTTCCTTCTGTGTTCATCATTGTAGTGATACTTAGTCATGCGCATTAATATTCTTGTTAGACCTTAAACAAGAAAATAAATGTTATTTTCTAGCTAAATTAAAGTTTTGTTTTTTTTTTATAATTTCACACTCAAATTAATGAAAGGATATGAAAAAAAACAAACCAAGATAAAACAAAAAATTGCCGGTCTAATAAAATTTGGTATGTGTTTACTTAGAAAACTCTTCAGTCAAGGCGTAGTAAGTAAAAATTTAAAACAAATGACACATTAATATACCAGAATGGAAGAAGCAGGCTTGATAATTGGCTATTCTTAACATGATTTTGTATTAAAATATTGTCAAAAAGGATAATTCTGTTTATGCCTGTGAGGATGCATATTTAAAGTGCACTTCTGCACAGATTTGGCCTGTTTTTATAATTTGCATTGGCTCATATAAATATTGTCAAGAATGAATGATAACTTTAATAATGGGCAACCTGATTTCCTGACCCATGGTTCAGCAAATATATTTATGCAAATCTGATGAGGTTAGTTCCTGCATAGGAAGTAAATGTCTCCCTGGACTGTGCACAATAGAGATTCCTCTATTTCTTTTTATCATCCCTTGAGTTATATAGCTGTAGGGAGCCACCATTAATTTGTAGTGACCTGTATATGTCACTGGACTGAAAGCTACTGAAGAGCAGGTATTGTATCACATCTGTTTTGATACCTCTTGCAATTTTCATCATGATTCACATAGGATAGAGCATTCATGCTCACAGCACAGGCTTCTGCTAAGGCTTCCTGTGCACCAGGCTGTGTCAAAGGTGTCATGGGTTCTGCAATGGACAGTTAAAAATCCCTGGGTTTCTGTTTAATAAAAAGAGACAAATACAGAAGTAAATTCATTTATGGAGTATCTTTGGAAGTGATAAGCATTATGAAAGAAGATAAACCATAGGAAACCAGTAATATCATATGAGGGTATAGAAGTTGTGAGTGTACACAGAGTTCCCAAGGATGGTTCACTGAAAAGATTCCATGCAGTGAATTGTGCCTTCCCATTCCTATGTTGAATCCTTTACCTGCAATGTTACTATATTTGGAAACAGGACCTATGTGGAGATGATCAAGGTTAAATAAGTCATAAGAGTGGGACCTTAATCTGATAGCATTGGTACCGTTACAAAAGGAAGACACATATGTCTCTCTATGCATGTGCACATAAAAGAGGCCACGTGAAGACACTAAAATGTTGGCTGCCTACAAGCCAGGAAGAAAGATCTCATCAGAAACAAACACTGAAACCTTGATCTTGGAGTTCTGGCCTTTAGGGTGATTTAAAAAAAAGCGAATTGTTATACTACCCTGTCCATGTTATTCTGATAAAAACATAAACTTCTAAGTAGAGAACAGAAGAAGGTATGAAGGTACAGGAGTATGTCATGTGGACATTTAATAGAGAAACCTTCCAGTCAGAGGACAAAATACAGATAAATGTTCTGGACCCCAGTATGTTGTGGTGATTTACACAAAATACTCTCTAATTCTAAGAATCTCCTTGTAAGAAAAGGATGATCTTAACAGAGAGCAAGCTAATGAACTTCCTACACCTTACATTTACCAAGGTCTTTGCATGATGGATATGAAAGCTATTCCCAAAGGCCCAACTTGAGAAGAATGTGTGTTTTCTAGTAAATTATTAAATCAATCATTTTTCCTTTTCTCATTCACTAGAGTGCTAAGAAAATGTTGGATTGTCTGCCACACAAGGTAGTGAAACAGCTCACATATCACTTCATATGCAGTTTCTGTAAATCCAAATCTACCTCTGAAGTTGTTTTTGTTTGGTAGAGTATGTTATTGATTTTTTTCAAAATATCTGAAAAATGTATATCTGACCTATAGTTGACAATCGTAAAATGCAAAAGTTTAAAACACAAAAAATCCAAACATTGCCTTTCCTAGTACTTTGTGATGGTAAATCTTTATTTTCAACTTGATGGTTTGAGAGATACCTAGATTAGTAAAGCACACTTCTGGGTACAATGGGTCATGAGGGCATGGCCTTGGGGACTGTGTCTGATCCCCAGCCCTTTTTCTTTCACTCTTTTCCTGTTCTGCTTCCCAACCACGAGACAGACAGCTTTCTTCCACCATTCATTTCTTTCATTGTGTTTCTGCCTTGAAGCAGACATGGAGTGAATGTCCTGAAACCATGAGCCAAAATCAGTCTTTTCTCTTTAAGCTGGACATCTCAAGTATTTTGTTCTAGCAACAAAAACTGATTAACACAATATCTATTATGACATACCTCTGAAATGCTTCTTTGCCATTTGTAACTAACATAAGGAACAGTAGTTATAACTGAAAATGCAAAATTGTCTTGATTGAGCCAGGTAGAAAATCCATTTACTTTTTTAAACCTCTACTTTTCTATACAGAGTCTTACTGTACTAAAGTTGGGTGAGCATACAGGTCATAGGATCAGAAAGATTTGTTTGAACTCATATTTTGACACTTGCAGACAGCTAAACCTGGGTTAATTGACTTAAACTATTTGAGCTTCTCTATGAAAATGAATTTATGCTAACTTGGTTAGATTGTTGCAGTGCACAAAATGCATGTGAAGTGATTAGCATAATGAGTGCTATGTGTTATGTTCACAATAAATACTCTCTAATATTGAAAGAGGCATATATTTCTCCAAAGCCTGCAATGTCCCCAAAGCCTGCAAATTTCTAAAATTTAAAAGTGGACTCTTGATACACAATTGCATTCCCTTGATGATATGCCTAACCTTAGTTTACATTGTATCATTGTACCTGCTTAATACAAGAAGAAACAGAGACAGATGAAATATAAATGCTCAACCATATCTATACATTTTCTATTAACATTATTGTTGAAGAACCCTAATGACAAAGTTTTATTCAGAGTGCTAATGATTTTGAGACTTGAATGTACTTTTCCATAGCTCAGGTTCTTGCTAAGCTGTAGAATTGTGGGCCTCTCCAGTGAGGTGTTAATGGAGAACTACTCAGAGTAATCCTGATTAGAAAGTTCCAATCAAAGAGCTTGTAGCATTGTAGCTTGCTCCAGGAGTACTTCTATACATAAAATACTAATTTTCCAATTAACGTTGGAAGACTGAAAGACATACTTAACAAAAGGAGATTGGTTATATAAATCAATGTAGCCATGTGAAAGAATATTATGCCATCACTAAGCAATATTATAAGAGTCTTTATTGATAAAGGTATATAATTTGTATTATATTAAGTGACAGCCATGTGGGCTAGCAATGTGGCACAACCTTGCAATCCCAGCACTCAAGAAGATGAGGCAGGTCGATTGTCATGAATTTGAGGCAAGTCTAGGCTACATAATGAGTTCAAGGCCACTCTGAACTATAAAGCAAGACCCTGTCTCAAAACAAAAAGAAACCAAAAAAAGCAGCAAGGAAATTATGTAAAAGTGACCTTATTATTGTTAAAACAACTATACCTTGAAGAAAACACTATCTAAAATAACAAGAAACTATGAAGTGTTCAAATCTAAGTTGGACACAGAATATTTTATTCTTTGTCTTTTCTGAATTCTTTACAATTTCTTTTTGAATGTATTATTTCTGTTAACAGATTTACAAAGCTGTTAAAATTAATGGTGACTTTAATAATCAGGACTATAACTTATGCTAATCTAAAAAATTATCCTGAGCAATATTAAATATTTATATTCACAGGATATTAGGTAGCAAAATTTATTATTTAAAGTGTTTATTAACATCGAATATGATTGTTTACATTATCATGGAGCTAAATCACATGAATCTTGTGTGTCACATTCTGTTACAAATTATGCTTTTGTGGTGTGCTAAGAAAAGAATTCGAAGAAACCAATAAGAAATTACATTCATGCAGTGTGTTTATCAAATTTCTGCTGCCACCCAGTGGCTGCTAAATCTGTTCTACATATGCTGTTCATCTGACTAATTGACTGGTAAAGTTACTCATGAAGAACACATTTGTAGGAAAAATCAGTTTTTTCTGAATAAGCAGTGATTTTGTAGACAAAAGAATGATCAGCCAAAGTATATCGAGTCAGAAAAAAAATCTTTCACTATAGCAGCTCTGGGAGGTTTGGTTCCACATGTGCAGAAGTAGCCTGACAACACCCTTTACCAGCTCAAATATTGAAAGTCCTCTTCCGCCCCTCTTTCCTTCCTTCTTTCCTTCCTTCCTTCTTTCTTTTCTTCCTTTCTTTTCTGCCTTCCTTCTCTTTCTTACAAATAAATGAAATGTTCACTAATGTCACTCATTTTGAGAGCAGTAAAATACAAAAGCAGCATATTCTCTGTTGTTTAGCTGATTGTTGTGCTTTTAAAATTCTAGAATCCTTTCCTCATTATAACAGTGTTTTTAAACTAATGTTCCTTGAGTCCTACCCATAGGACACCTCACATAGCAGCGATTGGTATCA
Source organism: Cavia porcellus (assembly GCF_034190915.1). Lineage (NCBI taxonomy): Eukaryota > Metazoa > Chordata > Mammalia > Rodentia > Caviidae > Cavia > Cavia porcellus. Next base: position 48,089,098 of record NW_026947503.1, on the reverse strand, counting down.
AATGCTTGCTGAATGGAATCTAATCATCTGTGAGTCTCAGAAAAGAGAAGATTGCCAACAAAGCCACTTTGCACATGGATATCTCAGAACCAGCAAAATGGGGCAGTCAGTGACAGTTCAACAGCAAATAGTTTGACAAAAAGTAACCAGCAGGTCTGTAAACAGCAGAGCCGAAGTTCCTAGAGTATTCTTTAAATGGAAAAAGACAAAGAAAAAATAAATTGCAATTATACTCCAAATAAGTTTTAAAAAACAAGGCAAATAAGAAGTATAAGTATCAAATATGTAAATTGGCATCTTCATGGGTTTGCAAAAGCCTGTGATAAGAATGGAGAAACAGATACACATCAAAGTATCATTGGTCACACGATGAGGGTGAGATCAATGGGGGGCACTGCCTGCATACATTTTTCTGTTGTGTGAATTGTTGCAGTGACCATCCCCAATAATAAAAACACAATTTACTAAAGCCTATGAAACATGTGTTTTGAGACAGAATGAAAATGCAGTAAGTAGAGGGTTAATGATTCTTTCTTGTATTTCTTTGTCTAGAAGAAAGAAAATAAAAAGCCTGGAATAGTCTTTAGGGCTGATGTTACTTTTCTCAAAGGAGATGAGAATGTAAGAAAAGATGGAGGTTGAGATTCTTCAATATAAAGAAAGACCATTTAGCACCAAAGAAGCACCAGGTCAAACCCAAATAGGATGGAGAGATCTTTGATTTAAAAAGATAATTCATAGACTTGAAGCCAATATTAAATCAGTTTTTGAGAAGTAATTTAGAAGTAAGAGAAAAATGAGTAAAAGGCACTTATATTAAAGCCAATTTTCATATTCTGATTGAACCACAGTGACCTGCAGTGGTTGCTCTGAACAGGGCAGACTAGGAAACTCTTCAGTAATTTTGAAATCATATTCAAGGCTTAGGCCTTATGGGTTAGTAATTATAAGGAGGGAAGAGAGTTTGGGAGGATTTGGAAGGTGAGGAAAATATTGGGTCTCAAAGTTTTTCTATTCTAGACCTATCTTTTTAAAACCGAATAGTTATTTAAGTTTTTTATTATTTTTAACTTCTTTGTATTACAAGACTTTTGTCTTTGTATCAGCCATTTGGTTTATCTTGTTACTGTTAGCTCTTGACTTTGGAAGGATATAATCCTAAAGACATATGGAAATCTGGTTTTCATTCTCTTTTCTTGGAGAATTGCTCCATACAAACCTAAAAGGAATAGACTTTTGATTGTATTCTATTAACCAATTAGAGAAATAAGTGATGTATTATCACTTATGAAACTATCTATGTTTTATAAACAAGGCATGAAAATAGTAAGACCAATCAGAGTGTTTGCTTCACGTCTTTAAAAGATTAAGTACTTGCTGATCACCAGCATACAGTAAACTTCCCCACTCATATCTCTCAGTTTCTTTTACCTTCTTTATTTTTCTCTGTAGAATTATTTCCCAAACAAGAATAAAAGCACAACAATCAGCTAAACAACAGAGAATATGCTGCTTTTGTATTTTACTGCTCTCAAAATAAGTGACATTAGTGATCACTTCATTTATTTGTAAGAAAGAGAAGGAAGGAAGGCAGAAAAGAAAGGAAGAAAAGAAAGAAGGAAGGAAGGAAAGAAGGAAGGAAAGAGGGGAGGAAGAGGACTTTCAATATTGAAACAGAACTGAAATCTAATGAGGCCCATTCATACTGCGATTTTTAATTTATATTATTATATTCTTAGCCATATTTTTATTTAACTCTGTAAATATGTAAAATTCAGGCATTATGTCATCAACCCTTGTTTCTAGTTTTAGTTTCAAATCAGTAACTATATATCTTATCCATGACTCATTGTATCAGTCTGGAGCAAAGTTTCTCAAATTCTAGTGTGGCAAGTACCAACCTGGATCCTTGTTGGAAATGTAGATTCTCTGTCTGCGCCATCAGAATGGATGTGGAAATGGGATCCAAGAATCTACATATATTTTAAGCAACTTAGGTAATTCTGATGGTCTGGAGATTTAGAGTATGTGACTGTCATGTGCTATTACTGCATCCTAATATATAGGATTATATTATAACAATCTCATAAGACTTCAATAATTCCTGGAGAAGAGTAGAAAGAGGAAGCTATCAGTTGAATATCCCTGGACAGATAACTTTGAATTGAGGGAAAATTATGCTTTATTTATATCAACGGATATGGCTTAGACTTTATAAGCACATCAAGTAAACTCAATTCATAGTTTTGCACATAGGCACATCAAATTTGTCCTTTTCATGGCCTTCATCATTTATTTTCAGCTCAGAGCTCCTGTCTCTTTCATTTTATCATTTGACAAATATTTTCACATAGACTATTTGAGGAGGGGGATAAAAGCAAGTTTTATAAAACAAAATCGATTCAATGAATTTTAATGCACTTAATAATTATTTTCTATTAGCCTTTTCACTCAAGAGCATTTCACTTAAAATGAAAATGTGTCCCGCTGTTTAAAAGTGAAGGCTTTTAGCTCTAATTTATTTTCCATGTTGTTATCAGTCCTTATGCTGAATCAACTAGTTATATAATTATTCATTTTTTCATATCCTATCCAGAAGTATACATATATGAAAGAAATTTTCATTATTTAATACATATATGTTATTCTAAGTATGTGCTGCATAATTTAGATTCATGTATAGTCACAGGTTGCAAATTTATATGGAGTTAACCTTATTATACATATTTCATTCAGTTAATATTGTTGTATTCTGAATATCCTTCAGATAACTTGAATTTTCAAAGCTATTCACTAAATAAGATTTTGGTTAATTAGGTAATAGCTGCCTTCATGAATATTTTACTAATACACAATTTAACAATTTCAAGTTCTTCTTTACTTTTTTTTTTACTCATGATTTTGAAATAAGTACTCAAGGCTATAATTTACAAAGAGGGTACTTCAGATATTAGATGATTAACTTCTGCAGTGTTAAAGTGCACTGTAATAAAGTGAACTAAATGCATTCTTCATAACTCAGGGGTTGTGAAAGAGTGAAAAAATATAACAAGTTAGATAACAGACTAGGCCTTTAAATTATTGTCCTTGCTCAGTGGCCCATGAGATAGTTCATAAAAGACAGAACAATGAATATCATTTTGATGTGAACAACTAAATTTATTTTTTTCTCATTTCATTTGTACATATGAATCTTTTTGAACAACCACAGAAATGAATTGGACTCATTTTCTTCATCAAAAATTACGGTTCAGATACTAAGTGACATTGTAAAATCTTACCTGTTAGGAAAACCATTGGATCAGCTGTTGAGGAGCTCAGGAGCTGAATGTGCTGCTGGGAGCCAGCGCCTGGTGGCGGTAGCTCCCTGGAGGCATGAACTGGAAAAGGTGTTCTTGCTCCTGGCTCCGAGTTTCTCTCGCAGCATGCTGATTGCCATGGGATCTGCAGTGTCCTTTGTGCTTTAGAGCTAGCTGACCATGGACTGGAACCAAGAAAAAATCTCTCTTCCTTTAAATTGTGAGCGTTAGGTTTGTGCTTTGTTTTGTTTTGCTTGCTTTGTGTGTTTTGTCCCGGTGACAAGAAAGGGACTAGGCACCAGGCATCTTGCATGTTCTGTGTCCATACCATGGTTATCTTTGCCCTGCCACCCTCTGAAGGGGACCTGGATATTTTAGATGATCTCAATTTTATTATTGCACATAATCAAGTGGGTTTGCCGTAAGTATAACAAATCTTGTTTGAACGGCTGAGTGTAAACCAGGTGTGGTGGATCATACCTGTAATCCTAACAGTTGGGAGGCTGAGGCAGGAGGGGTGCTGCAAGTTTGAGATCAGCTTGAACTGCATATTGAAACTGTCTCAAAAAAAAAAAAAAGAAGACTGAATGTATTGTATTTTTTAGTTAAATGTGTACAATGACTTTTAAATAAAGTGGACTTCAAAGTCTGTGATCTTGGATTTTAAATAGATTTCTACCATCACAGCCATGAGACTTTTATTTGTTAATTTTCTTGGATAGTTCACACACTATATTCAGAAATGTACAGAATACATGTCATCGTTATGTCCTACCAAAGGTAGCTAGCATTCTAGAAGTTCAACAGTTAAATTTAGTCAAACCCAGTAACGTCAGCCTGAAATAATAATTTAAAGTAACTTTAAAAGTAATTCCTTTTTATAGAATAAAAATGCATCAGTGAAGCAAATGTAGTGCCAACAGAGGTGATTTTTCCATTGCATTATGTCATGCAGAATTTGAGGCGACTGATAATCAGGCACTAAGTGATGAAGAGAGGGAATGGTATGAAGAAAGAATTGGGTCATATTATGCAGATGTACCAGCTCCCCATGAGGAGTGCAATCATTATGTTCTGCAAAACATATAATAATAAAAACTGAAAAAAGGGCATATAAAAAAGAAGGCTGTTCTGATGTTCGCAAATCCATCATGCCTAGAAACACTCTTATGCTGTTTATTTTAAAAATGAAAATTCTACAAATATGAAACAGGAACAATTGTGACAAACTAATCAAGATCAAGATGTCTGTGGTTCTTGGGAAATGCTGAGCTCTGTGTGTTTACTATCACTTGTGCAGTTTGGAGGAATATGTGTCCTTCCCAGGTCTTCCTGTCCCCACTTTACAACCACGTGAATGACCACGTTTTGAGCTTGAATTCATTTTTTTATTTTGATTTTATTTTACATAGCACACTGTTTCCTATTCTCTGCATTTGTAAGTATGTGTCACACAAATTTGTTATTTCTGTAATGCTTATAATTATGATGTAAATCTATCTAGTCTTAAAACCTTTAAAATAAACACTTTATGTGCAAAAGTGTACCATCTCTATTTAATAATAATTATATTTAGATAGTTTTAGTTATGAAAAATTGAATAAAACCTCAGAGACCTCCAATATACCTTGTGCCAAGTTTCCTCTATAGCATATTACATTTATACAGTTGTTATTAGTATAATGTAGACAAAATAATGTAGACAAAATATTAACTAAAGCCCTCAGCTTATTCAGATTTATTTTGATATACCTAAGACCTTTTGCTGCCCCAGGATCCCATTTAAAATATAAGTTGGGCGTGTGGCGCATGCTTGTAATCCCAGCACCTGTGAGGCTGAGGCACAAGGATTTATTGCAAGTTCAAGACCAGCCTGAGCTACAAAGTGAGCTCAAGGGCAGCCTGAACTGGTTAATGAGAATTTGTTGCAAAGAAAACACAATAAATAAAATAAAATAAAATAAAATACAATGTCATCTTTAGTTGTCATATTCTTAAGCTCTTGTTGGTTGTTAGAGTTTCCCAGTCACTTCTAGGTGGCTATTGCAATTCCTTCCCTGTCATGGTACAGTACTGGGGATTGCATACAGAAGCTTCATTCTGAGCTACATCCCTGTCTCTTTTTATTTTTTGAAACAAGGTCATGTTTTGTCATCCAGGCTGAGGTTGGACTTGCAATCTTCCCGCCTCAGCTCTCAGTGTGCTGGAATGTCAGGTGTGCGTCCTTCACCCAGCTTCTCCGTTTTGAAAAATTATCCCCATCCAGTAATATATGTCCACATGGTGCTGTTTTAGGTGCATGCAGAATGCTAGAGTTTTGAGCTAAAAAGCTTCCACCATAATTTCAGAAGGCCTGGATGCCAGGCAATGTGCCCCTGAGAGGGCAGAGCGTGAAACTGTGAATGTGAAGCCAAAGGTACAGTGGAGAACCCAGAAGTCTGGAAAAGCCAGAAGTGTGGATCCTCTAAGGAAACCTGCAAGGAGGGAGCAAAACCAGCCCAATTAGAGAACCCTGGGGCCAGAACACCAGAAGGGCCATGGGGGCAGAGTCACACAAGCTCTTTGGAGCTGGCAACCAGTTTGCTTTAGATGCTCAATGTAGAACTCCAGGACTTAATGTTTACCCTGCTGGATTTTGGAATTACTTTAGTCCCATTCTTTTGTATCTTACATTTGTACCCTTTGGAATGGTAATGCTTATATTGTGCCACTGATTTTTGGAAGTGTTTAACTTTGCTGTCATTTGTACAGGGGGTTACAGCGAGGAGTTTGCCTTAGATCTCAGAGGAGACTTGGAACTTGGACTTTTCAGCAATGCTGAGCCTATTAGGACGATGGCAACTCTTGGAGGTGGACTAAATGTCTTTTGCATAAAGGGATGTGTAAGAGTCTTTGGGAGTCCAGGGGGGAATGGTATGGTTTATGTTTAAAGGCTCTCACAAAACCTCAGACCACCATAGGACTTTTCAGCAATGCTGAGCCTATTAGGACAATGGCAACTCTTGGAGGTGGACTAAATGTCTTTTGCATAAAGGGATGTGTAAGAGTCTTTGGGAGTCCAGGGGGAATGATATGATTTATGTTTAAAGGCTCTCACAAAACCTCAGACCACCATAGAGGGTGGGCCTTTCCAAAGTGGCTGAGTCTAGCATTTGTAATTGGTTCTTTTTCTAGTGTTGGGATTGGCAGACCTCACTGTGCTCACTGGGGTCCATTAGTCTGCATACAATATAAGGTGGGGAAGGAGGCATGCTGTTCCGTTTTGCCCTTTCTGGTCTTGTTGCTTGCAGCCATCAGGAGCAGTTGTGCCTTAGCCACACCACCCTGCCTCCGAACCAGCTGAGTACAGACTAAAACCTCCAAAAATTATAAGCTAAACCAGCCTTTCCTTCATTTTGGGTGTCAAGTATTTTGTCTCAGCAATGAGAGAAAAGTAACCAAGACAACCATGCACATTCCTCTTTAAGGACCGAGGACTTAGACTCCTTCTCTACATTAGTTTCTCAGGATTGCTATTACAAATTTCCAAAAACTTAGTCGATTTAAAGCAACAAAGATTTATTCTTTCATAAATCTCAGGACCAAAAGTATGAAACTGAGTTGTCAAAAGGATCATGTTCCCTTTTGAATTCCCTTTGAATGCTCTAGGAGAGAATCTTTTGTACATATTACACCTGCTGATAACCCCAGTTTCCTTTGGCTTGTGACAACAAAATTCTAATCTCTGCCACTGACATCCCCCAGGACAATTGCCTCTTTCTTTGCCTTTCCTTTTCATAGCAAAGTATTTGTTATTGGATTTAGGGTACTCCTGGATAATCTAGCATGATTTCATTTTAGGATCCTAAGCAGTATAGCAAATCTTTACATTATATCCTACATTTATATATTTGATTACTCATATCATTATGGACTCATGGATATTTGTGTTTTACACTGTAATCCAAAACTATTTTGTTGCTCAAATTATTTCTACTGGGTCCTTGGATATTCTTTCAGTTGAGTTCTATGATCCTTTAGGATATTTGTATTAATATAGTAGATTTTAATTCTTTTTTATTCCTGTTATTTTCAGTGGATTTTGTTTGTTATTTTGAGAACTTTCTAACTACCTGGCAATACAAATGCCCAAAATTAGATTTTTAAATCCCTGCTCCATGGATCCTGTTTTTTGAGGAATGCTATTAGAAACAAAGATCTTGGCAAGATGTGCTTATTGCTACTGGATTGTCATTGCTTCTTTCAACTAAGATAGTAAATTATATATGAGCATATTTACTCATGTATCTATGCCTGCATATAAGCATTTTTCTATACAAGTGTCTGTATCCATATTAAGCTAAACATGAATGCATCCTCATGATAGCTTTAATTTTAATCCATTATTATAGAAACCAGCCTACTCTCTTCCCTTTGCTTTCTCTAAATTCTAACTGGACTGGGACCAAATTGGATCCCACTGTCTTTCATTCATCTACTGAAACACTAAATTCTAACGTACACCAGTATTAGACATAACAACAATATTAGACAATATGAAATAATTTTATAAATGCAAGGACAATGTATTTGTGGAATTTCTGTTGCCCTTAACCTAAAAAAACACCCCACTCATTTTTGTCAGCACATTTTCCTATAACCTTCATCATGCACTTATTTCATGCATTTATATACAGATTTATATACAGTTTGTTCTATAGTCAACATTCAAATTCTGCAATCCCTTAACACTGAAAATTGCTGTGCCTTTAATTTGCTTAATATCAATCTTAGTGCTACAAAGGTTTTTTTTTTGATAAGTCATCCACTATTATAGTGTCAAGCAGAATAATGTCACTGTCCTGAATATGTACTGTAATTTACCTATTCAATCCTTCCTCCTACCTTTAGGTCCTTGGTAACCACCGATGCTTTTAGAGACTATCATATAACTGTAATCGTGTATTGGCAGTAGATAGTCTTCACCTAACAAGTTGCACTTACATTTATTTATTTTACTGGGTTTGCCACTAATTTCCTTTTTTTATGTAGAGAAAGATAACACAGAATAGAAAATGGGCAGAAATAGTACATACTTTCAAAGAAAAGAAATAAACAGTAATAAATCACTAGTTAATGTATACATATTGTCCCCCACAAATAATTGTTCAAGATACAAAAGTGGAACATATAAATGGGAATTCAACCGGAGAGACTGCAAACCATTCTCTGTTCAACTATCCAACAAAAACTAAGTAATATGAGTATCAATTCTATACACTTAGACATGTACACGTTTATCCATCTCTTCATTTAAGCTGAGAGCTAACAAAACTTATTAGATTAAAATCCTTCTGAACAAAGATTAACAATATTGCTGGATTTCACATCATAGCACTCCAGAATCAGCACTGGGTACTGTAGTGCCCCTTTCTTTCCTTCTAAGTATTTGTTCATTTCATCTTGTGTCATAAGATCAGTTCTCATAAACTGTTCATAGGTTTTTACACAAGCATGAATCTTAACATGTATTTCTATCCTTTCTATACAGGGAGAAACAGAACAAAGCAGGACAGAACTAAACATATTCCTATAGACACATAAAACTAAAAAGATATATAAAACTGCTATATAAGGAGTTCTACCATGGTTACTGTGCTGTTTCTTGTTATCATCAACCAAATTGGCTATATCATCAGATAGAGTATAATTGAACATATCAGTACATAACAGAATTAACAGAAATACAACTTTGTAGATAGTGTAGAGCTACAAAAACAGGTAGTAATCAAATCAGAATGGATATCATGGTGAATCATTGTCATTGTCAGTATAGTTGTCTGTACTCCTCAACATGATACCAGCAACCTAACAGTTTTGAATAAAATCTGTCAATAATAAGCAATATTCAAACAAGTCAGATTTAACTAAGATCAGTCATGATACAACAGTATAAGTCATACAGGGATCCTGATTGAGTTAATAGGAAATTAAAGGTGACCACTGTGCTATGCCCTGATATCTTTGGACAGCTGTCTGTGCCCTCAGATCCAGTGCTTGTATACAAACTAGGATGGAACAAGTTTCAACCAAGCAGAGTGGTGTGAGTAATAAGGGTTTTAATTCCTAATACAATATTAGCTATATCTTGTGCTGTTTATTTTTTTGAAGACTATTCCTCCCCTTTACTCCCGCAGAATGAACTGTGGATTTTTGGGTCTCCCCATCACTCATGGTTTTATTGGGGGGGCAACCTGCTATTTACCTAAGTATTTCTATAATTTCTCACTCCTGGGTTGGATTTCTAGTTATATTTCTTCATTTACTAAAGCTTGTCTGTTCGACCTATCCATAAATACTGGCCCAGTTACCCCTATTACTCTCTGGTTTCCTATCACTTTAAATTCCATTTTTTCATATTTGATTTTGGTCTATATAACCTTCTTCAGGCTAATTATGTTTCCTATAAAGGTCTCTTGGTGCACCCTACCTCTTGATCCACTCTGCCTGCAATTCTCTCTTTTTTCCCTTAAGTTAGTGTATTTAGGCCATCTGTATTAGAAATTATATCTAACCTTCTTTGCCTCATTTCTGTTGTGCTCTTTTTCTGTCATTAGATGTCTGTTTGTCTTCTTCATTTCACTTTCTGCTCCATTCATTGTGGCCTCTCTGCCATTGTTTCTGGGATCCTGGTGCTTTTCTCTCTCTTTATAATGTCCTGCAGTATTTTCTGCAGAGTTGGATTGGTGGTTGCAAATTCCCCCAGTTCCTCTTTATCTTGGAAGCACATTGTTTATCCATTAATTTCTAGGGACAATTGTGCAGCATATATCAATCTTGGCTGGAGGTAATTGTCTTTCAAGGCTTGGATTATTTCACCCCACACTCTTTGAGATTTTATGGTTTGTGCTGAGAAGTCTGCTATAATTCTGACGGGTAGTCCCTTGTAAATTATCTATTTCTTGTCTCTGACAGCTTTTAATATTCTGTTCTTATATTGGATTTCTGGAATCCTGATTATTATATGTCTGGGTGTAGTTCTGTTTTGATTGTAGGTGGCTACAATTCTGTATGCCTCATACATCTGAGCATCTTTCCCTTTTCCTATGTTTGGGACGTTTTCCCTCATTATTTCTGTGAATAACCTTTGCAGTTCCTTTGTTTGTACCCCTGCTTCTTCTCTCACATTCTTTATTCTTAAGTTATAGATTATCTTGTCATTTTCTAGCCTTTGTATTGTTACTACTTGTTTCCTTGTTATTTTTAAGTTTTTCCTTTTATGCTCCCACATTGCAAATCTGTCCTCCAGTTCAGATAATCTATCCTTAGTTTCTTTCAAGCTGTTATGCCATCTTTCAATAGAGTTTTTAGTTTCTTGGTAATCTCTTTGAAGCTGCTTTATGTATTCTATGTTTTCTCTATTTTCTCCATCAAACAATTCTCCTCTTTTTTTCTGTTCTTCCATTCACCACCTGTTTTTTCTTGGGAGGTGCTTAGCATTTTTTTAACTATTCTACTTATATCTTGCTTTACTTGATTAAATACTTCACTTTTGAACTCATCTATGATGTCCCAGAGATATTGCTTTATGTCTATTTAATTGGTGCCGTGTCTGATATTGCATGTTTTCTGTCCTCATTCTCCTATGCATTTACCTTTCCTGGATCAGTGTTCTCAGGATTGGGGACCGAAGACCCTTTCTTGTTGCCTCCTCTTCTCATATTTTTTGTTCCTTCCATATAGGCATATATAGGAGGCCCAGTTTCTTTTTTTGTCGGTTACAGTTTATTTGAATCACGCTGGCTAGGTGTTCCCGCCCACTGCAGTGTCACTAATTTCTTTTTTAGCATCAAATAATAGGTAGTTGTGTAGAAGTGCAGTTAATTTAGCCACTCATTTGTTGAGGAATTACCTTGTGTGATGTAAGTTTTTGCAACAATGAATAAAGCTGCTATAAATATTTGTGTACCTAATGTGAAAATCAGTTGTGTACTACTTAGGAGCATATTTGCTAGAATGTATAAGAATGTGTTTAGCTTCATCAAATATTACCAAATTGTCTTCCAAGATGCTTCCCATTCATTCACATGTGCAGTGAATGAGAAACCCTGTTGTTCTGAGTCCTTGCCAGCATTTGCTATGCTCAGATTTAGAGGGTTAGCCATAGTACATGTGTAGTGTGTTACTTTACTGCTAATTTTCAACACTATAATGGCATTTGGTGTTGATCACATTTTCTGTTTATTCACTGTCTCTAAATACTATTAGTAAGGTTTCTGTTCAAATCTTTTGCCCATTATTTTAAAATCAAGGTGTTCATTATTAAGGGTTAAATATTTTTATGTTTTAGAAACATGATTCATTCAATTTGCATTTCATATACTTTTTAAAAAAACTATGATGTGTACTTTAATTATATAGTGTCATATAAACATTTTATCTTAATTAAGTCATGTATTTTTTCTTTCATTAATCTTATTTATGATATTCTGTTTTAAAAATTCTACATTCAAGGGAACATAGACTCCCTTCTGTGTTTCCTCTATATGTTTCATGACTTTATTTTTTATATTTACTTTGATTTTTTGGTTTGTATAAGAGACATGAAGTATAAAGCTAGTTTATTTTTGAACATGAACTTTGAATTGTTCCAGCATCATTTCTTGAAAAGATTGTCTTTTCTTTATTGACTTTCTTTTGCTCCTTTTGAAAGGTCAATTTTATTTTGTGAGTCTACATTTGGTCTTTTTATTTTGTTCCATTTATCAATGTGCCTCTTCGTTTACCAATATCATGCTACCTTGAATAGTGTAACGTCCAGAAAATCTTAAAGTGAGGTAAAGTCAGTGCTGTGATTTCGTTCTTCTTCTTCAGTGCTGAGCACCTTTCATGTCTTTTGCCTTTCCCTATAAAATGCATAATTAGTTTGTCAATATTTACAAAGTGGCATGCTGGGATTTTGATTAGGTTTTCATTGAATCTATAGGTACAGTTAGAAGAATCAATGATAATATTGAATCTTCTATTCCACAATATGGATTATCTCTTTATTTATTTCAATGTTTGATTATTTTAAAATCAGTTTTCTAGTTTCCTGCATATAAACCCTGATCTTACTTTGTTAGATTTATAACTAAGTATGTTACTGAGATTGTGCTTTTAATCCTAAATTAAATTATTCACTGAGTGTATATAAGAAAGCAATTGATTCTGTGTGGTAACTTGGTATCACTTAGTTGAATGTTACTTGAAGAAGTTTTAATCAAACTGGAGAAGTTTCACTCTACTCTTTGAGAATTTTTTTTTCATGAACAGCTACTGGGCTTCATCACTTTTTTATACATCAATTAATATAATTGTATATTTTTTCTTTGCTTCCTTAAATTATTCTTCAATGTTCAATCAGTTTTGTACATCTGGAATAAAGTCCTCTTCAACTATGTATAGTTCTTTTTTTTAGGCCACTTCATTAAATTTCTAATGTTTTGTTAAGAGACTTTGTATCTATGCTCATGAGAGATCCTGATTCGTAGTTTTCTTGTCATATTTTGTCTAGTTTTTGGTTGAGAAATGTAGACCCCATAGAATTAAGTTATAAAGTGGTCTTTTAGCTTCTGTGTTCTGAAAGACATTGCATAGAAGAGAAACACATTTTATTATTTAAATTATTGTTAGAATTCATAAGTAAACCATCTAGGGTCTTTTCTCCCCCATTTTTAGAGGATTACAATTTACAGGTTCAATCTTAATAGGAAATTAGAAATTGACATAAAAAGAGGTTTTAATGTCAAGGTTTCTCTTAATTTGGCTAGTTGAGTTGAGTTTCATATTTTTCTCCAATTGTAGACAGCAAGAGCTTAAAAGTTCTATAATGTATTTTCTTCTCCCTTATCAGTTTTAGGTTTCCCTAAAACCTCTGAAGGTATTCTGTGTTTTAACTCAAATCTCTCATTACTATATTAGAGTCCAGCTGATACGGTAGGAAGTAGTCTTGGAGGAAAATAGCCAGTGATCTTACAGGTCAATCTTATTCTAATAGTGGACATGAGACCCTGATTGTGAATTTTGCAACTGTTTCTCTTTTTCTTTTTTTTTTTTTTTGGGGGGGGGTGTGTTGGGGAGTGGGTATTGGGAATCAAACTCAGGACTTTATGCTTGCAGACAGGCGCTGTGCTGCTGAGCTGTACCCCGGTCTCCCACAGCTGTTTCTTAAACTCAATTTCTTCTTACTTCCTTTGGTGAAACAAGAATCAGGGGGCATTGTGTAACTGCCCCTCTGGTGAGATAAGGCTCTCCATTTTTTTTCCCCTTAAAGAATAGACATTTATTATGGACAATGCATAGGGAATGTCTCCAAATGACTGGGTATCTTCTTTACACTGGATAAAGGAAGTGATTTTTCTTGGCTCTTTTCCATTAGATCCTGATTTCTTGATGTAAACCCATGGAACTGTGAGTTCCCCCAATAATGTGGCTCCCAAGAACTTTTCACATTTAAAGTAACCCATCCATAGGCTCCAGCAATTTGTTAAAATTGACTTTTAAGTACTTATACCAACTTATGGCTCTCAGCATCCTCTGGTTGGAACAAGTGGGCCTTCACTGTGTTTTCTGTACTTACTGTCTCCTCTGACCTCAGGATAGCAATTAGCCAGGGGAGGTCAGTCTTCTCCCAGATCCAAGCAAGGCATTGAGTTTTAATTTGTTTAGTTCTGTCATGGTGGAGAATGAGAGGAATGACTTCTTAGCCTTTTATATGTCAAAACTAAATCCAGTATTTCAGGAGCATCCTCTTTTATGTAACTCTCCCTGTCTCAGATTTTCCTTCCACTGCTCCTCTAAAACAGCAAATGCATATTTGGGAGCAAGGACCTGCATAGTCTCAAAAACGAAGGGCAGAGGGCCCCTTTTCATAGGTTCCCAGGTTCTTATTCTGCACTTACCGAGACAAAAATCAGAGATTTGAGAAAAGGGGGAACAATAGAAAAAAGGTGATGCAAAGCTCACATGGCTGTACTTTGTTTCTGTTTTATATTGCATTTTTGGGACCTTGTATTTATGAATGACATTTTCTCTAGCCAGGAGAAGGATGTCCCAGGCCCAGGAAAATTAAGAAGTCTTGGAAGAATGAAGAACCAGAGAAAGTGAAGACTATTCTGAGACTATTGCATTTTAAAGGTTGTAAATTATAGGAAAACAGGTCAGGATTATCTGCAACATAGAACATGGGGCTGGAGTTCAGTGCATCCACTGTGGTGGAAAAACAGGACCTGCTGAGAGTGAGGCGGCCGGGCATTGAGTGCCTATGTAAATTTTTCCTAAATCTTGCTAGGTAGGATTGCCTATTAAAACATTTAATTAGAAATGCTGCTGAATCAATGCTTCAGAGCTCTGAGGCTTTGTGTGCTCAAAGATATCCAGAATTAAAGCCTTTTATCTGCATTGTCAGGCAGAAATATAAAAACAAGCAGTCACAATATTGACTTTCCTTCTGATTAACAGGCCATACCACCTTAGAGGGAGAAGGAAAAAGTAGCATAATGTTAAAGAGTACTTTGTGGCTTGTTCTCAGGGTCATATTACACTTTCTGTTTATATTCTGGGCTGTCTCACCACAGGCAGTGTGGTATGGTAGGAAGAATCTGTTCTTTGGGATCAAAGACAGTGGGTCAACTCTCACCTCTCCATTTAGTACCTGAATGCTCTAGACAAAGGATTTCAAGTCTCAGAGTGTACTCACATATAAAATACTGTTCAACAACATACTACATAACTTTGTTCCAAAATACAAAAGGGCTAATGTTACATATTGTCCTCTGCCTAAAACTCAGCAAGACTCTTGGTCTCAGCTCCTTTCTGAGGCTCTGAACTCCTGAGAAGGCAAATCCCAGTCACACACACACACACACACACACACACACACACACACACACACCTTTCATACACTTAGTAAACGATGGTTGATTGGTTAAAACTGGAAGTCTACAACCTTAATATCCTATAACTGAAAAGAAAGTTATAATGAGAACAGAAATTGATTTGTTTTGAAAGTCTTCAGGCAATGCTTTTCCAGGATTCTGGCCTTAGCGTGCCTTGTACAATGGCCTAGAGTACATTTCTCTGTTCTTAATTTGCTAACTTGATTAAGGACAGGCTCCTCCTATTTTATTTCTTCTATGATTTTTGTATATTCTCTGTTAGAGCAGCTAATGAACAACCTAATGTTAAGGAAAGCAAAACAGGTATCGTCTGCAAGATTATCCACAGTGATACAGGTGCCTGTACGTGTGTTTATCTCTTTACATACTGGATTTTCTCCCTAACCTGGATTTTCTCCCTAACCTGTCAGTGAGACCTAAAAATGTAGCATATCTAAAAGTGAAACACAGTTCTCTACTTTGTTTTAAAAGTTTCCCAGGCACTGTAAGCAGAACTATCACAGGACCTTCTGACTTTGATTACAGGCTCCTGTTTATGGGATACCAAAAAATATTTGAAGGAAGAAGGGTACAATATAAAAAGGAAAATCTTTCTATAGAAACAAATCGCTAATCCTAGCAGAGCACATATAGATTTTATAAAAGGTCTCAATTATTATTTCTATGGTTACAGCTGATTGAGTGATTTATTCCTTATGCACAGAGAAATTCAGTGACAGCACTGTCAGTTTCTGAGCAGTTAGCCATTGTGTTTTCCATGCACAGGGAAGATTCTGCCATTTGTTTGTTTGGAGTGTCTGGGTCTGCTTCCCTATGTCTGGACATGTGTGGGGAATTTGATGAAAACAAATGGCTGGGTTCTGTTACTCTTCCTTTTCTGGATCCCTAGAGCACCCTGGGGGATTTACCACCCATCTCTCTCCCATTCCCCAGAGTTTGCTCTGTTTGCAGCCGCAGTTTATAATCAGTTAAGAGTCTTCATGAAATGCAAATCATATCTGAGATTCTATGTGCAGCAGAGAGGCTGTGGAGAGAGCTAGAAAACTGTGACCTGGCTGGAGAGGCTCCCATTTCTCAGATTTGGCAGGTGCAGTTGTGGAAGACAGGCTGTGATGGGCAGCAGTGGGCAGTTGAACATCTAAGGTGCTGTTCCTCCTTAACTGAGGACAGCCGGTAGGTTATTTAGGCTTCTCCCATGTGTTAGGGTGTGTGGCATCCCAAAGGACTCTGATCATTCCAAGGGAGGATGAGCCTTGGGCCTTATTTCTGCAAAGTTCATTCTCCATACATTATAACTCTGCTTTGTGCAGGAAGACAGCAATCAATGTTTGAGTGACTTTGATTTTGTCCAAAACTTTCTTTGGATGAATTAATATTTTGTAAGGAAAAGAGAATAGTATGTAACTGGTTATTTTGCTTTGTTTTTTGTAGCTCAGTTGACTAGTACAATATGAAACTTGGATATTTCTTCATTTTGCTAGAGAAAAAAAATAACCTCTGTATGAAAGGAGTTTAAAAAATTCCACTTGGCTAATCATCAGTTTTCTTCTTCCTGTGAAGCAAAAAAGCCTCATGATTCCATTTTGAATGTATTTTTTTTCAAAATTTATTTTCTGTTGCAAAAGTTTTATTTTCTTTATGCAAAAGTTTTATTTTCAAAAATCAGGTCTTCTCTATAAAGGAACTAATTGATAGTAATATTTCAGTCCAATTTCTTTGATATGGATGTAGACCTCTTCAGGAATGTAAAAGGTTGATCCTTTCTATACATGATCACACCAGTTCTTATCTCTAGTCATGTTTTAGTAGTTAATAATTAATTTTTATATTTATTTTCGTGAGTCCTCACTCTGTTCATTTTGTGATCAGTCTTTCTAGAATGACAATGTTAATTGCTAGAAATTACTAAGCACATATTTATTAAGTATCTAAATGCTTTGTAAACACTAACTTAATTTCCGCAACAACTATGAAGCACAGAATTGTTAGGATGCCTGCTTTGATACCCCAAAGAAGATAGCACAGGGCTGCCACATGTCCGACAAGGAATTCATGGCCACACATGGTGAACGAACAAAGTTCCTGTTCCTCCCACGCATTTTCCTGTGGCATTTGAAGCCTTATAATTCTGTGCTAAATATTTCAGAAACCAAATACTTCAGTTAAAAAGCAAGCTTAATTGCAGGCATATAAACAATGACTAATGTATTTGTCTAAATAACTGTTGGATACATGACATGAAAGCTAAAACATAAAGTCAAATGCAAAGGCTCCATTTTTTTGACTTACATTTCTGCCTTTTATCTGTTAAAATTATGTTTCACATATTTTAGAAATATTTCTTTGGAAAACATTCACAGATATAAAACTTTTAATGTTCAAAGATGGCAGCAACCTAATTGCCTATCAATGTAGAATTGTTGCTAAAAATGTGGATTACTACCAGAATGTTTTTCTCAGAAACAATTAAAAAAAACAAGAACCTGTATATTCTTGTTTGTAAAGCACAGAATAGAGCAGCATGTGTCATATTAATCTGTTTTTAATAAAAAGATATGTATAAAAAGATATCTCCAAAAATAGAAGAACAAAAATCCAATGAGGAAGTATCTTTAATTATATTCATGTAGATGACAACAGTGGTTACATAAAGTGTCTGATCAGAAAAGTCAAATGTAATTTTACTCCTTAATATAAATAATGAGAAAAGAAGAATGGGTGAATGGTAATTGTTATGGCTTGAAAACCTGTCCCCCAAAACCCCATTGTTTCGATGAGATTTGGATAACTGATCTAGTCCTGAGAGTTCTAACTTGATCAGCTGAATGGATGAATACAATGGTATCATCCAACTTTGATAGCACTACTAGGACCTAATTGACAGAGATTGAATCATCGGTGCGTGACCTTGGTCCCATTTTTTCTGATTTTCTAAGCTGTTGGGCGCAGGCGCTCAACATACCATACCCCACCCAGGACTAAGGACCACGCCAGCTTCCGCAATGCGCTACGTCCCTCTCCAAATTAGCCACCCCGTGCTCACTTCGTATTCGCCCCGTGCTGACTCTGTGGCAACCCCTGATTGACCACAGCTGGGTATATTAGCCAGATCCCTCGTCTCATTTCAACCCTTCCTCCTCGTGGCAGCCCTTGTGGCAGCCTGATTGGCCACAGTCAGATATATAAGCCAGAACCCGCAACAATAAAGTTGGCAGTTACCTGTTACCCACAAGAGCGTCCTCTGTCTCATTGGGGGGCTGCGCCGGTCACTAAGCTTCTGACCTCCACGGGGTAAACAGTTCACCACAACCATGCCCTTCCAACCACAATGATTCTGACACATCTCACAACTAAAAGCAATGGAATCAGCTGGATTGAAATCTCTGATACCATGAGCCAAAATAACATTTTTTCTTCATACTAACTTTCCCAGTGATGGAAAGTTAATATACAGCTTTATATATGTTTTATGTTATTAAATGAATTTTTACTAATTACATTTTCTTTCTCTTTAATAAAAGTATTCCTCTATGCCAGGTTTTCAGTTACTTTTGCATTGTTGGTTCAGAATACCTGACAACTGCAAATTAAATGAGGAAGATTTCTTTCAGCTCATAGTCTGTAAAGGTTTCAGTCCATAGCCAACTGGCTCCACACACATGCTGGAGAGGTGTCACAGAAGAGATACAGTCCATGGCAGCATAGGCAGGAAGCAGTTGCTGTGAATCTCCTTTCAGACTACAAATCCTTTTCAGACTACAAATCTATTGATTGGTTCTATTTTCTTCTAGGGTTGTCTTCTGTCTTCAATAAATGCAGCCAGCCCCACCCAGAAGTGCGCTAATCTAATCAGTGAACTGATTTAGTTTTCACACACGCATAGTCCATATTCATACACTCTAGATCCCCTGTCTCCAAAAAGTTCCACACATGAGCACACGAGGTTTTGCAGAGACATCTAGATATATGCCATAATTCTAGGCATGGACAATTTATATCTGAAGCCATATATTATCTTTATGTACATTCTTCAACCCTACTGAAATAACAAATCAGCAGAAATAGTAATAAAAAAATCATACTCTTTTTCAAGGCCACTGAACATCATTGAATACAAAGAAATCTAAAAGTATTAAACTGTAGAGAAAGCAGCCCTTTCTTCAGGAGAAATGGACCACTGATGTTTTCATACTTGAAGGTAATTGCTGAGGGGTGGCAGATCTAGTATAGAAACTGAGCAGTACTTTCTTGACAAAGAGAAACCAGCCTCGTATGAACAAGGCCAGACACTGACTGCAATGCTGAATTTAAAACTGTAAGTGCTCAAAATCAAGGACAATTCTGTGAACTAACTCTCCGACAGGAATTGTATGATTAGTAGAAGCTGGGAGTGAGCCTGGAAGGCAGAAGGCAATCTCAAAGTCCTTTAATCAATATCTGGGACCTTATAACCTGTATTCCTACTGTCTTGAAGTCACATAGTCCCTGAATCTCATGGTTTCACAATGCAGTTTTGAGGAACAGCAGTCTTGTGATTTGGTGGTTGGGCTTCATTTTAAAGAGAAGATTAACTCAGCTTTAAATCATTTGAAGCCAGAAAAGAAATGAGTCAAACCAAGTTGGAAGCTCTATCTAATCTAACTTCTGAAGAAGTCAAATATATCAGGGCTGCAGCTGCCTATGGTGTGGGTCTGTAAAGCAAAGAAAGATCTCTTAAACTCCTGGTGTTCTAATTACAAGGCCCTGCTAGAGGAATTAAAGGGGAAAAACTGTTTTTAATTATCATACTATACTTGGGACTAAGACAGAGCAGCTAAGGAAGGAATATCCACTCCCAGAGGCCAGCTCCAAACGATCCTAGACAGGGTGCAGCCGTGACTGATTAGAGGGCAGAGAAAATAGCGCAGTGCTGTTCTGGTGAGGGTTCTTTGGAAATATGCCTTTTGTGGTGCTGGGGTAAACTGGCCACAGAGGAAAACTGACATGAACTTACTGCGAGGCCCCCCACTGAATGCTGGGAGGCTGCTGCTCTTTGGACCTCAGAGAAGCCATGCTGTGCTGGAACCTAGAAAGGAGCACCCTTGTCACCGCACAGCATTGGGCATGTCTGTTGGAATAAACAGAATGTGCAGACCCAGCTACCTGATCACAGAGCAGGCAAACAAGGGTAAATTTGGAACTGAGTCAGTAAGTTGATAAGTAGCACATGAAAAAAGTAGAGGCACATTCTTCTCAAATTTTCATTTTGTATATAAAAGAGTAAGTTTTATGTATATCATACCTTGATTAAAAAGGCAGCTGCAGGAATGCATGGATATGTTAAAATTCATTTAATTGTATATTTAAAGCCTGTATATTTTTTCATGGAGTATTATAACTCATCAAACCTGCTTAATTTTTAATTCAAATCATTTGTATTTTATTAGGATTAAGGTAAAACTGGAAATAAAGCCTCAATACAGGTGTTGTATATAAGATGCCAAAGATGATACTTCATGATAGTGAAATATTAACATTCTTCTACTCAAAAAACCTGTTTGATAACCTCAAATGGGAAAAATGCATTGGAAATATAAATCCTAATTCATACAAAAATACTAGCAAACCAATAAAAGAGAAATATAGTTAATAAACCAAAAAAGACATAAAGTGTAAGTGTTCAGTTAAACCAAAAATGAGCTGTAAAAGGGAATAAGATGGAAAATAAAAATCACATTGTGAATGTAAACTTGACATCGTAAATGAAAACATAGCTCATGAATATTGTATTTAAGTATTATAACATCTTTTTATAGTAGCCAAAATTGGGAACAAACCAAGTATCTTTTAACAAACAAATAAACAATTTATGGTAACTAAACAAAATAGAAGACTAATCAACAATAATAATGAATACACTACTGATAGACAAAATCGCACGGATAAATATCACGAGCATGTTGAGAAAAAGACTGAAAAAATATATTCTATATGCTTCCACTCCTACAGGGATCAATTATAGATAAATACAGTTTCAGAAATTAGAGGACTTGTTGCTTGCTGAAGATAGGAAAGGAGGTAGAAATTATTCAGAAAGCAAACTTTCTTGACTATCAGAAATATTCCACACCTTGATTAAGACAGCAGCAGTATGAGTGCATACATTTGTTGAAATTCATTTAACCATAGAATCACAGCCTGTGTATTTTATCATGGTTAAATTATAACTCATGAAACTTGCTAGAATGTTTAATTATGTATGTGGCAAAAATTCTGAGTATAAAGCCTTAACACAGGTATTTCATATAATTTATAAAAGAACTTTTTTTCTATGTAGATTTTGTCTTTCTTAAAATCACATTTATTAATCTAACATGCTATCTTTTTAACACTTGAATTGGTTTAAAGCAGAATGATTTTAAGAGGTTTTGTTTATTTTATATATTTAGAAAATATGCAACCATATTCATATAAAAATTTATACACAGCAATGAAAAAATAAGCCATCATTCATGAGTCTCCTCAAGTACTTCATAAAATTGATTTTTGAATGTCAGTTTAATATTGTCTTTGAACAAAGATCTGAAGCTCAGGATGCCAAACAATGTTCTCAACTTCACATAACAAGACACAAAATCTCTGGAATCCAGGTGACATACTGTCCCCCACCTCTATCTTTATGAATAACTAGGTTTTAAATTATATGATTCTACTTACATATCTCAAATACTTATCTATATGTTTCAGAAATAAAAGTGCTCTTCCTGTCTTTCTACATCATTACAAGCCTTAGAAGGTAGTTTGTTTTACAGTCTATTTATTATTAAATATATTAGTTATATTCAAAGTCAGAAGATAGCAGGAAATACTTTGTTTCTTATATCCCTAAAATATTTTGAATATTATCCACAACAGTAGTTGGTGTAGCCATTTCAAATCTTTAGTCATGGAAAATTATTTTAACCTATTTATTTAATTTTAAAATGTATATTTCTTTATGTACATATAGGGAAAAATAAAAAGGACATTACATAAAACAGAATCAAATATTTTAATGCTTGTAAACTCCAAAGTCTGCTAAATCTTAGTATAAAGCAGTTCACAAACCTGAATCCTATTGCATTTCTTAAATATCTATTTTCCTTTCAATTTTGCTATGGGAGGTAAACAAAATTACAAGACAAAAATTTTGCCTGGTAGCTTAGTATTCAACCATGCTATATTTATGTAATCTATAGATCCTAACTAGTATCGACTAATTGTTTTGGGGAGGCTAGATTCAACACACCCATCAAGTCTCTCATCAGCTTGTGAATCTGCGCTGCTCTTCTGAATACTGTTTAACTTTTGGTGCTTAGTATGACCCAAGAAATGGTATAAATTTGAAAATTTACTTTCTTATTAATAGCCTTCATTTATTTTGTATCAGGCATATCATTCAGTTATCATATTTAAAATATACAAATATATGTGCTTGATGTAGCTAATTGGCCAACTGCTTTTATTAGGCTTAAAATTAACTCTGGGAGTTGTTCCATAATTTTTAGAAATGTTGAAGTGGGTAAATAAATGTACTTTGATTTTGCAGAAATTCTCTCCAAAATCAATAGTAATAATTAATTTATCTCACTGGAAAAAAGTCTTCAGCCTCGGACTAGCTCACAATTATATTATTCCTTTTGATCAAAATGATATGAACAAGCCATAGGCAAAACACTCTGCTGGCTTTAGGATCTGAAACACACTTTTGATTATTTGCCCACAGGCCTATTCAATCTTTGTTTTACCAGGTGAAGTATTCTGTGTGCTTGTGATGAAAATGAAAGAACCTAAAGCATGTTCTGTATTTTTCACCCTTAATTCACAATAGTACTTTTTTTCCCCTGTAGCCCAAAGCTCAGCTTATATTGCATTGTGTTTGTCGTTGTTAAAAACAGACTGCCTTTCTGATAAATCATAATCTTTGATTTTACCATTTTTAGAAAACACTAGAATTGTGAGACTTATTTTGAGGATTAAAATGCCCACAAATAAACATAGTCCAAAGCTAAGTTCATCAACATCTGGTGCCTTTGAGTTTATCAAGTGATTTGCCCTATGAATTAGCCTCATGTAGTTTTTCCCTCCCCATCCAGAAGTTGTAATGGCTCTGTGCATGCTTAATCAAACCCAATCCTGTGCCTACTAAAAGAGACACATACAGTTTGCAGGGGTGTTGAGCAAGAGGAGTTCTCATGGTACTGGTACTGGTTTTCTCCATCACCTCTTGCTTCTTCATTTTGTAGCCTATATTCCCTAAGTTCTGAATTGTGTTTCTACAGAGCCTTGGAATGAACCTAGCTGAAAATCTCAGATCAGTGTGAGCACCTATATGGAGTAGACTGAACAACCCAATGGAAGTAGCATTAAATTTGACTTCGCTTTTGTTTGGCGGCTGTAATCTGAGCTTTCTGCTTTCCCATTGCAGTGAGGAGATATCTTTAGCAGACCACAAAACACTGAGAATTATACTTCCTAAAACAGTGTTGAAATATTTATATATACGTATTTTATTTCAGTTTTTCATTTTCCTGTCCATACAGGCTAAAAGCTGGAGTCTTTGGTGGGTGGTGTAGTGATCATTTGCCTCACTCTCATTTTCCATTGTGGACCTGTATGATATTCTTGATAACAGAAAGATCGTAACTTTGAACCAAGTCACTTTTTGCCATTATCATCTTCAAAAGAAGGCAGTAGAAGGAAGGAGAAAACCTAGAAGGAATCAACTGTACATCAAACTAAAGTATTCCAAATTTTCATTGGAGGGGCTGAATTAAATTCCCTCGGGGCAATGATGGTACACTTGTGACATAGATGGGGGAAGAATCAATGCTGATGGACGGCTGTTAATCTCCTGGGCCACTTGCATTAGGATGGGCTGATAAGTTACCTGGTGTCACCTGATTGGTCAATATTAAGGTCAGACTTCTGTTGTAGCAGGTGCAAACCTGTTGTTTACTTAACAATGTTGGCAGCAGCAGCTGCCGTTTGTGCTGTTTCAAAGCAATTAAAGAGTGTGTTGTTTATTAGAAGGTTGCCAGGTGCCGGTAGCCCCATGTGCTGTGACAGGAGGGGCAAAATTTCACAGAAACACCTGCCAGCTTTCAAGACAGACCTGTGCTAACTGACTATTATGTACATAGCATTTAATCTTGTGTGGGTTTAGCTGACGGAGCAGGAAGCAGAGCTACAACACCCTCAACAAGGGCTGCAGAGACATGATATGCAAGCACTTTCTTGCTTGCTGTTGTTGACAAGCAAATTTTGCATAGTGTGAAGGTTTGATGACTTTCCGTTTCTCAGCTCTATCTGAAGAAAATAGAAAATGTCCTACCTAGAAAGAAAGTGTTATTTAGAGATACATCATGTTAATTATTAATTATCCATTGCCAACCTGATTTATAAAGCAGGAAATGTTATCATCAGGTTTTCTGCTGATGCTGAGCAGCTCACTCTATCTTTCTTAATAATTACAATTTCCTTGTTTTAGAATAGTTGACTTAGGAAAATACTTTGATACCTGTATTCATATAAGAAGTAAAATGGTTATAAAGAAGCATCACAATTTTTGGATCTGTAGATGCTTCTCAGCTTATGATGGAGGTATGTCCTGATAGAGCCATCATTAATTGAAAACATTCTTGCTTAAAAATGTATTCAAGGGTGCTTGGGATTTAGCTCAGTAGTGTAAATGCCTGACAAGCACAAGGTTGTGAGTTTGATCCCTGATACAAAAAAAAAAAAAAAAAAAAAAAAAAAAAGTATTCATTACTCCTTGTTTACTAGACATCATGGTTTAGCAGAGCCTACTCTAAATATGCTCACATATACATTGCCTACAAATAGGCCTCAGAAGACAGAATCCTATCATTTTTACAAGCCCAGGAAAAGATCGATATTCAAAATTTGAGGTGTAATCTCTGTTTCATGTATATCACTTCTTTCTATGGCAAAGTAAAAAAAAGTCAAACTATTGCCACTCAGGAACTATTTTTTTTTTAAATTTTAACCAATAGATGACTTGAGGTCTTTACTTCCTTTTCAAAAGAGTAGAAAACTTCTTATAGAAGAAATAAAAGCCTAGAGGTTTTCTGAAGGCTAGATCATAACTGCCTTCACTTCAGTAAAACGATCATAGATGACCTCAAGGAACACATATTTCTAGACTTCCTTTAAAACATGCTTGGCAATCCTTAACTAATAGGACAAAAAGTTCTTTCAACAACTATAGAGTTGTGGAAATGCACTGGATTTAATAAAGAGATCTAAAGATGATAATGTGGAGATAGAGTCTCATTTTTCTAGCTTTCTGTTCTCAACCTTGTCTTGCGCTACGCTGCCACTGTCTGAAGTTCTTCAGCCCACCCTGATGCCTCCCTTTCTTACATTTGCCTCCTCTGCTAACAGCTGACCCACAGCTAAGTTTAAAAACATAAAGCATCAATGACGGCTAGAGAATAATATGCTCTCTACCCCCAGAACATTTGGCTTTTAGGAAAAACCCTGACTGCAGTGAAAGGCAAGTGTATAAAAGCAGGAAACACAATTCTAAAATGTACAAACAGCAGAGAGAGAGGAATTCCTAGAGAAGCAAAGGCATGACTGGTTCACGTGCATCCACCTGAGGGCTGGGGAAGCTCCCCGGCTCTCCCTCGGCAAAGGCAGTGATCTGTGTCCCAGGTCAGCCTCCTGGCAACCAAGTGCAGCTCCTCAAGTCTCTGTTCTCTCACCTGTGAAATGGAGATAGCGATATCAGTGCCTTCAATAGAAGTCTACTGTGGGAACTGCAAATAAATATCTAGGGTGGGATTGGTCACAAGTAAAGCACTGCAGAATACGTGATTTTCTTCCTTTGGGTGAATTCAGATTTTTCTTCATTGGGCAAACTTCACTGTAGACCACCCTTGCTGGTTCATGTTCGCCGAGGTGGAAAATGGCCACATGCTGTCATTTACTGTTGTAGGGGACACTCTGCATGATTTATTACTTTCTGTGGAAAGGGCTTTTGTGTAAAATGTCTTTGATGCCCTCCTCCTTGTCTTGCAAGGAAATAGTTCATAACCATCTGGTTTAATGCCTATGAAATTCAAAATTAGTTTTTATTAAGGGTATAAAGCTTTGTGGAAACTTCAACTTCCTATTTCTTCTGTCACAAACTTTCATTAAAGTTTGCCTCTGTAATTAAGGAAGCATTTGAAAAACTGTAATAGAATAATTCACAGCTATTGTACCTGAGGAGAATCTGTTGTTTCCACATTTCTGCTAAGAATCAATCTTGCTTCTATCAAAAGTTGCTTTAAACCATATTGAGAAGCTGATATCTTTAATCAGGAAAAGTAATGGGTGGCAAATATACATTTTATATAAAACAGAACTGACCCTACCATCACTGAACACCGAAAAAGTATAAAGTAGTGTTATATAGAAGAAGATTAAATCCACACAGGAAAAGATAGCTTTCTATTAAAACTGTCCAAAGGTGTAGCTTTTATGGCCACCATAACAAGTTCATACTATCAAGTAGAGACACGGGCCCCTTGATTTGTAGAAAAGCTATGTGTTGTTTTTATAAGATACAACACGGGAGAATACTGTAAAAGTCATTTTTGTTAATGAGAGTCAGAAAAAAAATGAACTATGTGGTGAGCAAGAACATTGAAAAGAGATGTGAACAGTCTCATAAAAGAGAAAATAATATTGAGAACACTTCTATGATCATGTACAAATACTAGCAATGAAATAGAGCAGAAATTATTCTTTGTATACTTTTTGGTTTTAGAACGTCAGTGCTGTGGGACTGTCACATGTCTTTAATGGTCATATTACAATTTTAAGGGTTTGCTTCAGTGTTGTGCTGCTGGTGTCATCAGCAGGTAACCAAAAGTACTTGCTATGAATTGACATTGCAGTAAAATTCTGGAGAGTCGGATAGTAGACGCAATAATAGTAAGATGACAAGGGCAGTCTGCTGTCAAAGTGTTTGGCTTTGATTTTTGCAATTCCAACTGTGTGACATGGGCAAGTAAGCTGCCTCCTTTAATCAGTTGTTTCTTTAGTAAAATGGGATTAAATTTTATATCTCAAAAGTTACTCAAAGATTAAATAAATAATGCAGGGTAAGGATTCCAAATAGAGCATGGCTCTCAGTAAGTAAACAGTATCTAATATTGTTGAGAGCTATTAAGATTAGCTTTTGACTCACTTTTTAATTGGTAATTGATTAAAGAATTGATTTCTTAGAAATGCACAATACAGTTTCTTGCTTACTCTCTGACTTCCAGAATTTTTAGTCAACCTAAAACTTCATCCTGTACAAGTAAACTATTGTAATTGTTTTTTCCTATTGTACTACTAGTTCATTGACTATGATACAAAGTTTGAATTTAAATTAGGTCACAAATACCATTTTCATTTTTTTTTAGTACCAGGGATTGAACTCACAATCTTGTGCTTGCCAAGCTGGTACCACTGAATTAAATCCCCATCCTAGGTTACAAATAGCTTAATATTTGTGAAATTTCTAAGTCAGGTAGTCAATAAGAAAAACAAAGAAATGCTCGTAAAAGCACTTATTATAACATAAAGAATGGTATTATTCACTATGGACATATGTTCATGGATGGACAAGTATAGTTAATTAGTAGAGATATATTTCCTCATCATAAAAAAATAGCATCCAAGTTAGTTTATATAATTTTGATTGCAAAATAAATAATTAAAATTGTGCCAACAAACATACAGATGATGATTTTGTGCATGACTATGAAACAACTGTGCATTACATAGCATTGTGATCTGCTAAAGGCATTGTTGTTTAATTTGTAATCTATGAAAAAATGAGACACAGGGGCCTGATTGTTTTTCTAACAGAACAACCCACCTCATTTACCTGTTCCAAGGTTTGGTCAGTTCCTTTTCAATTTATGCAAAAAGATTCCACTTTCTGGGAAAAATACATTCTATAGACTGAATTTAAAATGCAAAATTTACATAACTCTTGAAGGTTGAATATTTTCTTCCTGGGAGATGAAATAAGAACTAGTTAATGTTCTAGGGAAGACAAACATGAAACTATCTTATGATTCCCACTGAGGGTCATATAAAGACTATTGTTCTATTTCAGTATTGTAATTAAGACATAGCAAGAGACAAAGCCTTCATAAGTTTAAATAGCAGCTTTCTTCCCTCTGTATGGTCTCTTACAGGCTCTTGGTTTAGTTTGACTCTGGAATCACTGAATATAATATAAATAATCTAACTCTTCAATCAAAACATTTTGAAGTGTCACAGAATGACAACACTTTCTTCAAAACATTATAAAATATTGTATGACCTATATTTTTAGTTCTAAAGACACTGTCAAAAATTTAAGATTATGCTTCAATCTTCAAAGTATGACTATCAAAAAAAAGTGTGACCATTAAACCCTTGTAAAATGTAAATGATATATATTCACTTAAATCATATCCAACTATGTAAGGAAATTCTTTTTTTCTAAATGAGCATAAAGAATAGAATCAATATTAAGAGCTTACAATTAAGGATCACAAATAAACAGTAGGAATTTCTCTTGGAATTTACTAACAGCTACAAAAAAAAGGCAAATTATTTCAGATAGCAGATGCTCTCTTTAAGAGGAGTATTCACTGGATGATAATTATGATGATATCTTGTAAAAATACATTGAAAAAACTATCAAACTTTTAATACAGTTGAATAAAGATATACTAGAAACCATTTTTTTTCAAAAAAAAGTCAAGTTCATGAATAGTCAAACTGTGGTTTCATCTAACTCTTCCATTTCTTGCCTAAAAATCTTGAGTTTTCTCTTCTTCAAGCCTACTGTAAAGAACTTTAAAAGGGAAGAAAGTTTTTGTTGCATGCGTCCTGGGTCTCAGAGGTGTTTGACTATAAGGAGTTCCAACAAATCAGGTCCAGCTCTTTGCCCACCATCAAACTTATGCGTAGAAACCATGGTGCAAGGCAGGAAAGGAACTTATTCACTATAACTTTTTTGGGAAGGTAAGGGGCTGAATCATCCTCAGTCCTGTATTCAGAGTGCTAACCAGAGCTACAGGATTATACAGAGAAGAGGGGCAAGAAGTATGCATAATGCAAGAAGTGTGGAGTCTTGGTCAAGTTGTGGTCTAGTGTATCATTATTTCAGGATTAGTGAGGAGAGCTTTGTGTTGATGAAAGACAGTCATTGCTGCTAGGAAAGGAGTGGTTTTGATTCCTGTTACAAGATGTTTGTCCATCAAACCTGTTGCTTCTGGATTCAAAGGTGACAGGAAGATGGGAGAGAATGACTCAGAGAAAGAATAAGTCAGAATGCAAGCACAGTTTCACCTTAACGAAATTGCTGCTGACTGCTGACTCCTTTCCCTGTCTCTTCTTATATCAGCATCCTCTGCTCTCTTGTTTTATTAACTTACATAAATATAAGCATTCTGGGGGAGAAGAATGCCATTTCATTCTATTACGTTAGTAGGACTTATACTTTGTTTTGTAAAATCAAACAATACAAAAACAGGGAACTTCCAACATATTTGTGTTTTTTATTCAGACTGAAACTGTCTCCTTTAGAGGTAAACATTGTACATATGGTAATCAAACACATGTATATCATTCATACACAATTTGCTCCTCCAAATGTTTTGAGAGTATTTCCAATCCTGTTTTCATACCTATTTTAATAGATCCATAGTATTACAAAGTATGCATGTACATATATCTGGCAATATTTAAGAAAAAAGTAGGACAAGGGAAATAACTTCTGACTGGTTAGGTGTCAGACTGCAGAATTCGTGGTCTCACAGCATGGGGATGAAGTGAATCAAAAGACAAGATTGCAAGTGTTTTGTTGGAAATAAGGAGAGCTTATAGGTTTCTAGGATGGGCCCCCTGTGGTGGCTAGAATGACCTCTCAACCCAGAGTTCATCATAGATAGGCAGAACACAGGAACTTGTTAGTGGCCAACTATGCCTAGGTTGCTCTGTGGATTTAATGACCAATTGGAATACTGACTCTCAAACCCAGTTTCTCAGCAAGCAGGGTTTAGAGAAAAATAGGATTTCAGAGAAAAACTGGTGATTTTTCATTGTAAGCTCTTAAATTATAAGCTAACTAAATAAAATATTCTCTATAAAGACAAAAGGAATAATGCTTCTGATATTGCTATCATGATCATTCCCTGTGCCTCCACTCTTCCAATAACCCCAAACCTGAGTTTGGAGGTTACTATTGGTGTGTATTTTCTTATTTAAAAAAAAATTTTACACATTCAGGTAACCCCAAACACTAAAAGTGTTGCTCATATTACAAAGTGACTTTTCCCTCAGAAAAACTTTTATGATATTCACCAGCACTGATAGAGAAAGTTTCAGAATATTAAATTTGAGACAAATTAATTTATTATGCAAATATCACAAGTGTATTTATTCACTATCCTGCTATGGACATTTATGTGCTTTTCATTTTTTAGACTGCAAATAATTTGTTGAAATGTTTCAGTTTCTGGTTCAGCATGTAAGAAGTTTGGAAGTCACTCCCATCCTTATAAAAGAAAAAAAAAATTGTTGTAGAGAAGAAAAAAGCCACTAATGAAAATTACTGGTTTCAGAAAAAGAATTTGGAAGTTAAAAACCCCAAAGTATTCAGCATTAGGAGAACCATTCAATTTGGTGAATTTTGCCTATAGCAGCCCTACCAGGCTCTCACACTGAGGAGCGAAGAGTTCCCTTTTGTGCTTATGGCAACGAGACAGAAAAAGGATTCATTCTTTCGTATATTACAACATCTTAGTTACTGTTCATGTCACGGAGATGAAATTCTCAACACCCAAGGTTAAAGGAGGAAAGGTTTATTTTGGTTCACAGTTTGTAGAGGTTTCAGTCCATAACTGGCTGGCTTCAAAACAAGGTGGTATAGCAGATGGGCAACTTAGAAGAAAGCTGCTTAGAAGAAACAGCTCATGGGAAGGGGAAGTAAGAAAAGCTTCAAACAACAAGTGATAACCCTCTTCCTGTCCCTTATGTCCATCCTGGCTACCCACCCTTAGGGCAGGCAGCACACCCAACCTGGGTAGAGTAGTTATAATCCTAACTTTGCACTATAAATGAATCCCAGCATCACATTCTTGATCCCAACACCACACACTCTAAATCCAGCAACCTCCAAAAAGCCCTGCCTATGACTGCATATGGCTTTGGAGGGATATCTAGATGCAACCTATAACATTTGTGCATTCTGTTCTTAGAATAGCCTGCCTTTCTAGAAAACTACATTATCAGAGCCCAACCAATTGGAACCTTACCAGAGTCTAACTTATCTGGAGGGAGAAAAATACTCAACTCCAGATTTCCTGTCCCATTTAAGGGGAAGCATCTTAAAAAGAAATCAATGAATGTGACAACTGGGGTAGACTCACTAAATTTGAGACACAATCAAAGACTACAGAATGCTTCTGCTTTCCCTATACTTTACCACTGTATCACTAGGATGTCTGTGTGACAACAAAAAGATACAGTAAGAAAGAACTGCCTATGTCAAACTGTAGTAAGATGTCTGCGGGGTGAACCAAACACAACAGCAGAGACAAAGCAAGGATACTGGAATATATTTTAGATTCCAGTGCCCACAACTGCAGAAAACAACAAACATAGCCCGTTAGCCTGATAAATATGAAGTCTCACATTACAAACCTATTTACCTCAGTTATTTTTACTCAGTACAATATGTCTGACTTTTAGTAACAAAGTTACAAGGCATACTAAAAATGAAAAAAAAATATATATATAAGGGGAAGAGCAAATATCAAAAGCTGGCTCAAATATGGAAGAGGTGTAATATCAGAAATTTAAAACAACCATGATTAGTGTGCCAAGAGTTGTAATAGGAAAAATAAAAGACAACATAAAGAATAGATGGGTAATATACACACAGAAATGAATCAAAAGGAAAAGCCAGAAAATTTTAAAACTATAAAAAATGAAAAAAAAAAAAACCCCACAAATCCATTAAAAATGAATTCATCCGTAGACTTAACATGGTCAAGGAAAACATTCTCTAAGTGTAAAGAAATGCAATACTAACTTCCAAAGCAGGAATGCCAAGAGAGAAAAAGATGAATAGCTCAAAGACCTGGACCTGGAAGTATGAAATGAAACAAATGGAGGAAACTTGAAACCATAACCATAAGCAAAGACTTCTTGTAAAGGCCTCCAATAGCAATGAAAGTAATAAGAACCTACAAATGATACTACAGAAAATTAAAGTCTTTGCACAGCAAAGGAAGCAACATAATGAGAAAAAAATGTTACTAATGACAAGGGTATTAATATTTAGATAGACAAAGAAATCAAAAGACAACACCAAAAAATCAATTAGATCAATCGATAAATGAACAAAAACTTCTCAAAAAGTAAGTATATGAAAAATGTTCAACATCTTTAGTCATTAGGGAAAATGAAATCAAAATTGCAAAGAAATTCCATCTCAACGCAGATGGCTATCATCAAATATTCAAAAAACAATAAATACTGTCAAGGAATTGAAAGAAAAAAGAATTCTTTAGTACTGCTTGTGGGAAAGTAAATTCCTACAGCCCTGTGGAAATCTGTATGGCATTTCCTCAAAAAAAAGAAAAAAAAAAAAAAAAACACCCTAAAAGTGTGGTTACAGTTTGACCCCTGCATATTGATGTTTGTTGTGGCACAATTCACAATATGCCAGATAAAGTGTCATGAGATTTTCATATAGAGAGACAGGACACTGGGAAGCGGCTTTGGATATGATTCATTTGTTAATGGACACTTGGGTTAGCTCTATTCTGGTAGGGCACCTCCTGATGTGCTCTAGCTCAAACTTTTGACAATGTAGTGATATCAGCCTCTCTGTATATATCCATAACTCATATCCACCCAGACCATAGAATGTTACTGTATATCCAACCAGACTATAAAATATTAGGGGAATGCCCAAATAAGAGAGACAAAGACACTAAAATTATAAGAGGGTACAACTACACCACATTTGGCCCTCGGGCTTTTGATATAAATCTGCTGAGTCAGTGCCTGTGCAAATAAAGCCGCTGAAACAGACCAATTCTTTAAAAGACCAAATTCACACAGGCAGTGGGTAATCTAAATAGGTCTAAATCAATTAGAGACATCAGATCTATAATTAACGTCTTTACAAAGCAAAAAAGTACAGGGCCAATATAGGTACTCTGGTAAATTCTACTAAACCTTTAAGAACTAAATTTTATCAATTTTCTATACCTCCATTAGAAGCAAATAAAAAGGTTTCCTAAATGATTCTGTGCATTCAACATTACCCTAGCACTAAAATCAGGAAATGATATTAGGAAAGGAAAATCACTAATAATACCACTCATGAATAGAAAGGCAAATTCACCCATAGAATATTATCAAATCAAATCTAACTATGCAGATAAATATGTATACAGCACACCCAAATGAGGATGAATCCAGAAATGGAGGATTAACATTTTTGAATCCAGTAGTATAATCCATATCAATAAGCAAAAGGAAAAAAAATTGTATATGATAAAATCAGCAGATATAGAAAACTGGACAAAATGTAACACCAATCCATGACAAAATTCTGAGTGGAATTAAAAGAGAAATCCCTTTGTCACTAGACAAAGAATTCTGCGGAGAAACGTAAAGACCAACCACTCCCAAACAAAATGGTCCATGGCAAGTGAAGTACAATACTAAGTAATATCACTGACTGTTATGGTTTGATAACTAGTGGTCAACTTAACGCCAGCTGGATTACATCAGCATGCATTGAGAGATGTTCCACCTGAGAAGAGTTGCCAGGATAAATAGGTGAGAAGAGAGGTGTTGAGAGGGATTGAGGCGTTATGGAGGTATTGTTGGTTCTCCTACGAGTTACTGTCTGAGCTGTTGGTTATCCTGGAGAAGCTTTGGTCTTCACATCGAGCATTGCTTCCTGGCTCCGGAGGGGAAGACACGTGCTGCCTGGTCTCCAGGATGAACTTGTCACGCTGCTTCATGGCACGTACCGGACTGTGCTTGTTGTCGGAGGAGCTCGGGGCCTTCGTGTCGCTGAGGACAGCTGTGGTTCCTTTCAGGACAGCCCCGCTCTTTGTCGTGAGTGTGACTTCTCGGCTCCAGTGTAGAACCCTCATCCCACTAGCACAGCTCCTTCATCCTGCTGGCACGGACTTTCTGGCTTCCACCGCTGACCCTTGGATCTTCCCGGCACGAATCTGTAAAAGAGACTGGCGTGAGTCCTTCTTGTGGGCTCTGGACTTCCAGTTGGACTCGTGGAGGCGTTGTTCTGAGCTCTGGGTTTTTATCTGGACTCATTTGGGACATTGCCATGGGGTTTAGACTCTTGACTAAATAATCTATGTCATTGGTGTTGCGGATAGATTTCCTGCATTCTCCTGTGTTAACTTCTAGTGACCATTATAAAAATATTATAAACTCCATGTCGTGATCTGAATTGTTCTCTGTGTACAACCCCAGACTACAACACTGACAAACTTCTTTTCTTTTAAAAAGAATTATGTCTTTGTTCAGGCTTCTTTTACCAAAAATCCCTAATTGCACGGATTAAAATAACAGAAATTTCTTACCATTCTGGAGGTTAGAAAATCCAAGATAAAGTACCAGCAGTTTTGTCATTTGGGAAGACAGTTTTGGGTTCATATTACTGTAATTAAAAAGCTATTGGCTTTTCACAGGTGATGCCATCAAGCTACATCCTCACA
The DNA here is from genome assembly GCF_034190915.1 of Cavia porcellus. Lineage (NCBI taxonomy): Eukaryota > Metazoa > Chordata > Mammalia > Rodentia > Caviidae > Cavia > Cavia porcellus. The sequence goes on along the minus strand of NW_026947503.1, from coordinate 48,054,094 downwards.
GATTAGAAGTGAGCAAGTCCTTTTGGGCATGTTTTATAAAGGTAGGGGTCACATTCTTGGGAGATCCACCCTTTGAACCCTAATCTCCTCTCAGGAGGCTGCATTTCCAAACACCATCACTCTGAAGATTAGGATTTCAACATACAGATTTTGAGGGAATACAGGATTTATGTCATAGCAGATGGTGTTTTATAGGACACTATGGAACTAAATAATGCATTCAGCCATTTCACATAAATATTCAGTTTGACAGTAGTATACTGGAAAAAGACTGTAAATCTTCAGTGAAATCACATATCTGGTTTTTTTAAGGAATGCAGCTCCTGCATGGTTGCAAGGCATTCAGAAAGGTGGTGGTGTTTGGGGGGTATCCTGACCTCTCTCCTTCAAACTCTCCATCTCTTCCTGAGCCACACAGTACCCATGTCCAGATAAAGGCAGGAAGTAGTGGCATCAGTAATTACGATGCAGAGAAGGGGATGTGATTCAGGAAGGATGGGAAAGTCCAACAAACTAAATACATTCACATTCTTATAGTTACCATTTGCATTAGTGATATGTCAGGTGTTATCACAATATACAGTGAATGTTACGTTACAAATTTATTACAGCAAAAGACACAGTGCCTTAATAGTCTCTCCCACTCTCCGCACTTATTATGACTTTCTGAAGCAACTATGGAAGTCCTTTTTTGTGTCTTTGTGAAGTATGATCAACAACTTGGTAAATGCTCCTGCTGAGTATCATCCAGTGAAAGGTAGGTTTAGAATAACATGATTATCATTCATCTCTCTCACTGGAGCTGACTCTGGGAGACCTCTATCTCTTCCCCAAAGTCAAAATGACCATGCAAGATAAATCTTTTAAATTAATTCAGGACACCAAGGCAACCACAACAATGCAACCAAAAATATTCCCAAAAGAGGAATTCCAGAAATGCAACAGAGTGTGTTCAAAGTAAGCGGTAGTTTTTGAGAGGGATGGATGGTAATATGGTTCTTACTATAAAATACTTTTTTAAAAAATTTAAACATTCATTTATTTGCCAGACATATCTCATGCATGAATCTCTTAATTTAGTCTCCATTACTACACAGGGGCCAATGAAAATTTATTTTAAGTAGGAAAATGGTAGGAACCATATTCCATGCAAACCATGGTTGAAAATCATGCTTTGGCTGATCTAGTAAACTGTCAATAACCATATGGCCAACTGTAGTTGGCGATAACAAATATAAACAGTTCTTTCATGTAATAAAATGCTATCATAGACCCACTATGGTTATTGACACTTACTGCTTCTCTTAGAATAACCAAATGCTAAAAGGCAAGTGATTATTGTGAATGGAAATTCATTCTATCCACAATCAAATGTAATGAGGTGGGCCTAAAGCCAGAGAACATTCTTTGATTGGACTCTTATTTTATTGCCCTAAATTTAGCTAGCTGAATTTTGTTATGTATCCTCCTTTTCAGTTCTTGAACTGAGAGATTTGGCACTTATCACAAAATCTCATTTTCATCGCAGAGATGTCAGAAGGCTCTATAATTACTCTCACGGAAAGCAGTCTTTTTTTTTTTTTTTTGATACAATATAGTTAGCATACAGTGAAGTTCTCAAATTATATTATCAAAATTTTGCCATGCATGAATCCAGACACAGAGATTTGGCGCTGCTATGATTCCAATCTGATTTGTCCCCCAAAGGTCTAGATACAGGCAGGGTAGCAGTACTGGGAGATCCCAAGGCCTGGTGGGAAGTCCTGGGGTTCATGGTGGCATGCCTTCAAAAGGGATTGGGTTTTTCTCATAGAACCCAGGCAAGTTCATGTGACAGAATTATTGTAGAACTTTGAGTTCTCACTTCCTGTTTGCCTATGTGATTCCCTTCTTCCATATGTTCATCTCCATCTGCTTTGTGGCTTTCTCCAAAGCCTGTACCATGCATTTGGGACTAACTACAATTCTACTTTATAAAATTAATCTGCCACAATTATTTTGTTACAGCAACGTAAAATTAACTCATGTGGGGACCTCAGTTAGAAGTGGGAAAAAAACTCTCATTTACAAGTTGCCAGCAGATCTCTGGAATTAGAGATTTCAGCTCACACTAAGGAAGGCTTTTCTTTGGTGTGAAACTGAAGCAATTAACTCTTTAGTTACTCATATATAAAATGTATTATGAGGTAGAATGTTATTTATGACACAACTTTAATACTAGCGTACTGATCTTAGTAATATAATATTTATGTAGTTTTAGGCTTATATAAGAGCATAAGATGTTTATTAGTTTATTAGTCCAGCTCATATTTTTCCTAAATCTCATAAGTCCCTAAGATGATTTTACCAAAAATTCAAAATGCTTAAATTAGAAATAACTTTTATATTTAAGGAAAAATTGCAGAACAGTATAGTGTTCCATGTACCCTTCAATCAGTTTTGGTTAATGATTACATCTTGCACAATCATACCACAGTATAAAAATTATGACCCAGAAATGGGCATAATACTGCTAATTAAGATAATAGATTTAATTTGTATTTGCCAGCCAGTCCCCATGGCCTTATGGGGAGGAGCTCCTTATAATCATGTGACAATGGAAGAGAAAACTCAGATCTTACACATGATTTTACATTATTTGCAGTTGCCACTTGAACAAGGATAGCTGCAGGAGTATAATTTCTTTCTGGGGCGTGCGAACAAGAATAGCTGCAGGAGTATAATTTCTTTCTGGGGCGTGCTTAAAGACATCCAAAAGGAAGCTCTGCCCTTACTAGTGTAGGTGGGAACCATCCTACTTGCAGAAGACTAAATAAACTAAAAATGGCAAAGAGCAAGCCTACCTCTCTTTGACCATTCCTCTTCTCCTATTCTCAGATTTAAGCACACCTGGTCATCAGGCATATATATTCCTTCTTGGATTTACACTACTGATTAGCTGTGCCTGTGCCAAGCTACCTGTGGGTTTGGACTAAATCACGGCACCAGTTTTCTAGCTACTGCAGCCTGTAGATGGAAGAACATGAGACTTTTCAGACAATGAGTGCATGAGCCAGTTCCTATAACCTCTCCCATGCTCTGTTTCTCTGGACAATTCTAATTTAGGGGTGTGTGTGTGTGTGTGTGTGTGTGTGTGTGTGTGTGTGTGTGTTTAAATTAATTTTAAAGGCCAGGCTCAGCAATTAATTGAGGAACAGCTTATAATTTCCTACATTATATTAAAATATACAATTAAAAAATTCAAGTTCTTAATTTATGTACTTCTTTTACATAGGGTATATCCCAATGGATTTTCATCATAGAAATGTTTTTATACTCCTGATTATTGCATACAAAGCTCCCTGAAAACATCATCTTTCAGTGTAGGGTATTGTAGTAAAGGTGTTACATGGGCCATGTGAACTTGCACAATATTCATAAGTCAGGATAAAATATGGCTCAATGTCTTCAATGTGGGATGAGTCAGAAAGTGAAGTTCTCATTAGTCATGTCTTCTGTAATTATAGGGAGCAGAAAGATGAGTGGCAACATAAATATTGGAGACATCCATGTTTTCTTTTCTAGTCTGAACTCATCCTAATGAGAGAGCTACAACAAAAGCCCCAGATCCAAATTCTCACACACACCAGGATAAAAAGGCCCCTTCCCTGCTGCTTCCTAATGATGCATAGAGTAGGCAGTTATTGCAGTTTGGCTGAAGCCTGTTTCAGATGGCTGCTTTCGCAAGCTGATGCTTAGATGGACTAGGAGCAGCTGCTGGTCTCATTTTCTCCCATGCTCTCCCTTCTCCCAGCCCCAAACCAATGAAAAGTGCCAGTTGCTCCCTTGACTGGACATGTGAAGGGCCTTAAATCCGGGTAGAGGGCTAGCACCACCTGGAACCTCCCCCAAAGACCTACACCCTAAAGGTCTGGTCCCTAGGGTAGTATTGTTGGACCTCAGTGGGAGGTCTTTAGGGCACTGGGAGCACGCCTTCCCAAGGGATGTGGGGATCCTATTCTCTTCCTCTCTTTTTTGGCCTCTTGGCCATGAGGCATTTGTTACTCCATGGGCTCCCCACCAGAAGGTACTGCCTTTCCACAGGCCCAAAAGCATGGAGTCAACTGAGGATGGACTGACAATTCCAAAACTTTGAGACAAAATAACCCTTTTTCTCTTTAAAAATTGATTATTTAATTTTTTTAACTGTAGTGGAAAACCAACAGGATGTATGAGTTGCTCTACTTTAAAAAAGTTGGCTTATGAGAAGAGGACATTTCAGATGTTCTCTACCACTGAGGAAAATAATTTTAACCAGCCGGGATGCATCAGGGTAGTGAAGATTGTTGTCTTTCTCTGACTATCTGTTTGCAAGTAACTTGTTTCAAAGTGTCATACTTCGAAAACTAACAAAGCCAATTTCCTACTGTCAATAAGATTTAACACTAATACAGCTGATGGTAAGTTCCTTGAAATAATGGAAGTAGCATGAAAAAAGGAAAAATTTAAGAGCAGAGTTCAGTTTTACTACTAGTAATAATAATAGTATTTTACTTGAAGCTCAAGTTACCTTTTCATCTTCATATTTCCACTATATTGTTACTTTGTGAAGCAATCCATTTCCTAAAAGCATTGTAGCTAGGAACAGCTCTGGGCTGTTTAGTCAAAAGGAAATAGTGTCTCTTGTGTGCTTTAGATTTTTTAAAGAAGTATGTCTTTCCTTCCTCTTTTTCTCTTGCTGATGTTTAGAGTGTGGTTACAGTGGCCAGAACATACTATGAGGAGAAAAAACTCCTGAGATCCTAATTATCATAAAACACCTATGGTGACATTGAATTGATACTATTTATGAGAAGACACTAAATAAATGTTTATCTTGTTTGATACTCTGAGTTTTCTATAGTTTGCATTGAAACCTAATCCTAACAATGAAATATTTTTAAGAATATACCTCCCTCACTAGTGTGTGAGGATTACATGGTATGTTTTATATCTTCTTTTGTATCCATCTCAATCACTTTCCAGTAGTGAGCAGAGTGGATCATACATATCAATACAATATACAGCAAATACAAATACAATGTTTAACAAATAAAAATACAATATAATTACAATGTACAAGTAAAACACACACAGGATTATTGAATCTTTTTAAGCTACCTCTCAATATCATAGGGATCCAGTCTGAATCTGACTTCAGTTTTTATAAATCACTAACCACAAAGTTCTTCATTTCTCATTGTCCTCAACCGAAGAATCTAGTAGCTATTTCTCAGGATAAAAAATATATTTACAGGTCATAGCAATAATATTGTCAAGGAACACTATTATATTTTGTGTGGATAAGAAAAGAATTATTTTTATAACATAAAGTATTCAATCTTCACTTTATTAGAAATGCAACTCTCTCTCAAAAGGTCTAGGAAAACCTGCATGGCAATTGGTTGACTTTAAAATAATCATGAATTGATGTCAAGGATTAGAACAAAGGATCCTTTGAAATAGATTCCAGTTTGTGGATTATATGTTTCTGTGAAATGACGAGGGTAAACTGCATTGCAATAATAATCCTTGTTGTTTTGCTGGCAATTAATTAATACTTTTCAAGGAGTGACAAGTACTGTAATGACTATGTGACATAAAAAAGCTACATCAAAGGAGAGCAAAGCCATAGCAGCATTATTGCTAGCTTACTGTGACTCAAAGACAATGAAACAACCTTAAAAATAACTCATCAGTGATTAAAAGCTTAAATGTCATTTGGTTCACAGTAAAGGACAGTTATAATTTGTTCTACTCGCATCCATCAGTATACTTTGAACTATACTGATTCATTTATTTTTGTTACTGTATCTTATTTTAAAGGTTTGAGATAGTGTGCAAAGACCCAGAGAATACAGCATGATAAAAATAAGTGGAAAAAGTCTTCATAGAAAAAGTGAACCAAAGGAAAAATAACAGTTTAAGTAAGATGAATTCGCAATAGCATAGTTTAGTACTCCAAAGGGATACACAAACTGCTTTCTGGGAAACATTACAGAGAAAAATATTTACAGGTACATGAATTAAAGAATGTATGATAAGTGAATAAACAAGGTTCTATGGGCAACAATAATATATCTGATGCTGCAGGTTGCTGTAGGCAGATGCTTACAGCCTGGGCAATTTTTACTCTGCAGAGCAAAGTACTAAATGGTATAGTGAGAATTTCATAGAATCATTCCAAATTGCATCTTTAACTGTAGTTGACATTTGTATAATATTCCATCTCTTTTCATGTACATTCTAACAAAGAATTCCTATTTCTGCTTCCTTAACTTTACAAAATTGTCATTCATTTCATGTATCCGTTTGTCATGACATGATGCCGCATTGTTATTGCTGACATTTTAAACAGTTGTCTTTTACTCAGTTGAAAATAAGAAAGCCTTGAAATTGTTTTACAATTGTATATTTTTTCTAGTGTTTATCCATTCTGCATCTACATCAACATTTCGGACTCATATCTTTTTGTTCATTCTTGGAGTATTTCTTTTAATATGTTTAGAAGGATAATCAGCAGCCAAAGACATTCTTCACATTTTGTGTTTCTCTTAGTTTCTGACAAAATCTTTGTTTCTTTATTTTTGAAAAATAGTTTTTCTGGATGCAATAATAGGTTCAGATATTTTTGTTTCAAAACTTTAAATATTTCATTCTTCTTATTTATGTGGTTTCTGACAAGAAGTCTGCTATAAATTTGTTCTTGTTCCTTTATGAATAAGGTCCTTTTCAATCTCTTTGCCTTATTTCAAGATTTCACTTTGTCTTTGGTTTTCTGTGTTTTTCTTAAGTATGCCTCTCTGTAAGATTTTTGTGTTTACCTTCTTGGTAAGTGGTGATTTTATATATGTTTATATTCAAGCTATATATGTCTGTGGTTTGGTTTCAGTCATTGTATTTGAAGTGTTTCAACTCATTATTAATCTAAACTTTTTTCTTTGTGTTCTTTTTCTTCTCATTCTAATAGTCCAACTATGTATATGTGACACCTTTAAAATTTGTCTTCATTTAAACTACATTTAGACTCCTTAATAATAAGGTTTATTATTATTATTATTTTGTGTACATGCATTTCACTTTGGGTGTATTCTATTAATCTGTCTTCAGGCTCACGATTTCCTTCTTCATCTGTTGAAGCCAGAATGCTTGGGTCTTATTTACTGGTAAAGATGAATGATATTGTAGTGGGAGGATGCAGAATGTAAGCAAATTTATTTAAAAGATGTAAAGGCAAGGAAATGGAGTTCTGTCTAGACAGGAGAAGGTCCTGATCAGGATATCCATGAAGGCTCTTTGATATTAAACGTAATCATATTGTTAACTTTTTATTCTGCAAAATCTAATTTTAAATTAATTATGTCTTCTCTCACTGGCCTGGAATGGGCACTTCTCTTCAGTGAAAGGGTTTAAGTGTGGGAATAAATATGGATATGCATATAGATATAAAAATATAAACATGCATATAAATATAAAAAAGCAAATCAATTTCTTATGATTATTCTTGTGCTACTGCACTTTTCAACAGTGGTGGTAAGGATTGAATTCAAGGCCTTTGCACACTAATTATGCGCCCTGCAACTGAGCTACCCATCCCTCTCACTTTCCCTTTAAAATCTGAGGGCACTTTCCTAACAGAAAGCAAGAACAATCCTTGTTCTTTAGCCCAACCAATTAAGTTCTTAGACTAGAGCCCACAGAGACCTCATCAGGTGGTAAAGACAGGGCTTTTCCACCTTTGTGTTTGAGAGTTCTGAGGTCACCTCTCCATGTCAAGAAGACAACATTGCTCTCAGGAAAGCTGTCAGACTCTCTTGGAAACCTACTGAACTTTCCCTTCATAATAGGTTCCCTCTCCCACCTTTTGCTACAATTGGCATTTGTTTGAAACCCAGTTCTGTTTGTTCTAAGCCCAGGAGCAGTGCAGCATAGGCGCTGTCTTCTACATCTACCTGCAGTTAATGAGCGTGGCGACCCATCAGCCCTCTGGATGCTGTAAGAGGTTCCTCTTTAGATGCATTTATTAAACAGTTAACACCAATGTTTCATCAAAGGAGTCTCATCTGAAGAGAAGAATTTTTTTTAAATTATGGATTTTCTTGGACATAAAAGATATATTTTAAGACATGCATTCTAAAACGGATGTGACCTAATTTAAGAACATTTTTCAAGGCAGAAAATTAAGAAACAGGTTCTGAAATAATCTGGCCAACAGGGCAAGACCCGTTTAGTACCCTTTATTTATATGGTAATTTAAATCTTGTTCATTTCCTTCAAATAATTAGTTGATTTATATTAATGACAGTGATACAAACCAATTTCAATGAGTAAATCAAAGAAAAGAGAAACAGAAGTGAGTGTTGGATGAATTAGTCAGTAACAGTAGTGGAGCATTAAGTTCTGCTATCAGACTTAGAAACAAACCGGGTTGCAGATAACATATCTGCTTTTGTCCCAGGTTTTCAAAAAAAAAATATGAGCTTCTTTTATTTCTACTACTGCCCTATGTACTTTTATTACTAACATGTTTTAAATGGGGAAACTGAGGAAAATGTTGGCAAAATATCTTGCCTAGGGTGCCATACATAGTACACGAGAGAATTGGAATCTGAATTTTTCCTATGCAGTGAGTCCACAAATACATAAAATATTTCTCTTTGTCCTCAGTTCAAGAAACATCTGTAGTGGAGCTTTAGACAGAGTAATGTACTAGAAAAATGGAAAAGACAACTATCCCAGTTTTAAATAAACCAAACCAAACCAAAACAAAACAAAACAGCTCTTCCCATGGCAATTTATTATGTTACCCTCTTAAATTAGGGAAGCAGCATTAATGTATAATTTATAGGAATAGACACTATGCATTGGATGCTATAACCTTTCGCTGGGTTGGGTTTAAAGGTACTGAGAGAAATGTCAGTCAACATGTCTCAAATGCCATTTAGTTCATATCTTAAGCAAGATTATGGGAGTGTCTAAGTAGCTTATTTAGCAAACGCTTTAGGACATGTGATGCATATTATTGGTCAAAGAAAAAGTCCTATGCTTTGGAGAATGACATACTCATCTGGAGGAGCTCAGTCAAGGATGGCTTCATCTTTCCCGGGTAGCAGTAGGAGGGTAAGCTGTGGAACTGGAATTCATCAGCCTGGCTGTCTATAAAAGGAAGTTAGTGTCTTATAAATCATGTGATTTTAAAATCAATGAATAATATACTATTGCATTTAACATAGCATGCATGATATTTACTCCACATATTAAGGGTTACAGAGAAATTGGGGCAAATGCAAATTAGGATACATTAACTATAAATGGGTTGCCTCTGATTTTCCAAAACTCTAATTTTTAGAAGTTTAACTTAGACTGTATAATTTCATTATTTGAGAGAGTTGTTGGTGATGAGAGCATGGAGAGTTCAATTATTAAACAACTCATGCAAAAATACTTTTTCAGGAATAAAGAATTATTTTTAAAAAATAAGTTCTGTATACACACTTTTACTCTTTCCCCTCAGGGTTTTCTAGTTGTCCTTTATAGTCTTTTTATTCACTGTTTATTTTGAACTTAAAAAGAATGAGGGGAGGGGTACTTAGAGGATGCAGTTTCCTTGTGTAAAAGAAAAACATTTTGCTTCTAGGTGAAAAAAAATCTTTTAAGTATTTTTGCAGGTCACTCTGTCATTAGCTCTCTTTTCCAGTAGGGGGCAAGATGTAGCAACATGTGAACAAATTTTCTAGAGTTACTGAGAAAAAATATCATGCATATTTGTAGTTACTGTTTGAGTATCTAAGAAGATCTTGTTTTTCATTTTGCTACATGTGATCCTGGCTAATTCTAAGTACTCCAAAGAGAGAGTGTGATAATTTGCAAAGCGTTGGATTGTGACAGATGAACTACTACTGGGTTCACCTCCAGAGTGCTGTATTTAGGTCCTTCCACAGATTCCAAGAAAGCATTTTACTGCTGGTAAATAAGCAAATAGGAAAAATTGTTATACACTCCATACAGATGTGTTTTAGGGAAAGAAGGTGAAATCACTATAAACTGAGCAGAAGCCACAGATCAAACGCTTGCTGGGGCAGGGCAAGCTACTCCAGTCTGACTCTTTACACCTCGGGGTTTAGAGAAGGGGATGCAACAAGAATTTCACCTGCAAGGAGCCTGCATTGTAACTAGAAGAGCCATGCCAAAATTACTAACTAAATAATTCCAGTCACTAAACTCCTAGGGAAAAAATAAAATGGGCTTGAGGGAGAAGGATTATGTAGGCCCTCAGCCTCATTATCTGGGCAGTCAAGAAGGACTTTCTGGAGGGTAAGGACAAACCCCAAGTTGCAAATGAGCTCTTTCTCATAGCACCTTTTTAGGCCTATCAGCTGACATCGAGACAACTTTTCAAATAAAAATGCTGCACAGTGATTGTGTACTTCAAACAGGTCATAGACGATTTGGAATCAGAAAGCAAAGCAGTGTTTGAATTCCAGCCCTGATACTTACTAGCAGTCTGTTTATGCATATCTCTTGATCTAAAACCCTCTTTCCTGACCATAATGTAATTAGCACAGTTACAGAGAGCATAAATAATTTATAAAAGGAGCGAAGTAAAGTACCTGAAGCAGAGCATTAGTAGAGATCTATAATCCATAGCATAATCATTCACATCAGTGGTGGACAAATATTTCTGCAAATGGCCAAAAAGGAATTATATTTGGTTTTGTGAGGCATTAATCTTTGTCACCAGTATTCAGCTCTACTGCTGTAGTGTGAAGTAACCCTAGACAACATAGAAAGAAGTGAGCATTGTGGTGTTCCAGAAAAACTTCATTTATCAAACTGATGGACAGATCAGATTTGGGACACTAGCTTTAATCTCCATTCCAGATTATATGTATCATTATAGCTGTATTAATAAAAGTATTAGTAATTAATGTACATTACAAGTGAACTCTGACTTCAAGTGTAGCAATAATTGTGTAATAACAATTATTCAATGACCTGTTATATTGTGCCAGAAATATGTCTCTATGCTGTTGGAGAGGTAGGGACATTCTTAAACCACCCTGTCATTTTTTGTTATAAACTAAAGAGTTATAAGGCCTAAGGCTATCCTCCTGTCACAGCACAACTATTAAGGAGATAAAGTGGAGTCTCTAGGGAGAGAGATGGGTGGTTGATTTGTGAAGAAAGTAGGAGCCATGAGGCTCAGAGCTTCTCTACAACGTAACTTTCTGGGAACGTTTCTCAGTCCCGGGATCTTGGGCTGTTATTTTATTTTACCTGAAACACGGCTGTTCATTGGCTTAGCTCTTCCTTTTCTGTGAGCTGAATTACAGTTTTCAAAGCCTGGAGATATGCATCAGAATCCCAAGAAAAAGCTCAAATATTCTCACAGTGAAATTGTTCATTGTCCCGGCCTGCAGGTAAGTCCACGGAGACCCTAGAGAGGGAGTGGGGATGAACAGGGGACAAGAGACACAAAGGATGGAGACAAGATGAAGTCCAATCAAGTCTCGTTTATTCAAAGAATGAGTAAAATATATAGGGTATGGGGGAGGAGGAATTTGGGTTCTGAGACATCAACAGGTAACTTAGCAACAGTGGCAAGACCAAGGGTTATAGGTCAATTCAAATTTTCCAAGAGTGGGCTCATAAGCATAATCCCTGAATAATGGGCCAGGCTAAACAAGCTATGCAAGGTGCTGCTTAATTACCAAACTTCACTCCTAGAGGGAATTAAGGTGGTGCGGCCTGCAGATGTAAGGTGGCAGTCAAATACAGGGCTTCCCACAGTGCATCCATCACACTCTTCTCTTAGGCTTCTCCCTGCCAATAAGGAAATCAAGTCAAATCATAGTTGAAACTCATTTAGCTGACACTTTACAAGAAACACTGCAGAACTGTTTTGGGTCAGAAAGATCCATGATAGCATAAAGATGTCATTTATGGCATAAAATCAGTGCAACTTTCATAAGTACAAGTAGAAGGGATTAGGAATTAAGCATGGGTCCTTGCATTCTCTTGAGTTCATTTTATTTTCTTATCGTAAGTCAAGGCTTAATGGGTATCTCAGGATTTTTTTTTTTTTTTTTTCGGACATAAAAGAAACTGTTGGAGAGGCAAGATCACCTGGTAGATAATATTCTGCCAGTTTTCAGCCAAATCATACTGGAAAATCTAACCTTGCCTTTCTGTATTTTAGGTTTCTCATTTGTAAAATGAAGATTATACCACTGCTCATAAACGTGATAGAGATGTAGTCATGCCTTCTAGTTCAGAGTCAATGTGTGGACAAATCAAAGAATGTTAACTATCACAAGAGAGGTCATCGTGTTCATATCTGATAGAAACTTGCATTTCTGATACTCTCATGCTTATATTTGATACTTTGTAGTTTCTACTTTTTTTAGTTAAATCAGTAATCTAAGCTAAGTTTTTTTTTCTAATTGTCTTTGGTGAGAGGTCCTTATAGAAATTTGGAGAGCACTGGTGGATATTTCAACAGAGTGACCAAACTGTAAGCCCTGGAGCTCAACAGCAGCGACCTAAATCATAATTCTACTTCTGACTGTACCACCTTGGGCAGATGATTAAGGTGTTGATGCCTCAGTGTCCTCAGGGACACTATTAAGATAATGGCAATATATGCATTATTGACATTGTAATAGGATTGAAAGGAAATCTATGTAAAATATTTAACTTTTGGCACTAAGAACTCAACAAGTACTAGTCATTGACTATTTCAATGTAGGGTGGGGTGGCCAAGGAAGGAAATGAGACAATGAGAGAATCCACAGCAAAGAAAGGAGAATGTGGGTTCTTAAGAGCCCATGGAGTACCTCTTACCGTAAAGTATATAGGTCTGGACCTGTCTCCATCATAGTTTTAAATTATTAGAAAAAAAAACCCCACATGGTAAAATTGTGAATGGTAACTTTCCTATGAAACGTTTGTTTTTAAATATCCATTCATTCAATTGCTAAATTACTGTGTCCAAAAGAAAGTGAGCAAACACACTGGAAAAATTGCTGTCTGGAGCATATTAAAGTAAGTTTTATGACTCCATTGTTTTCAGCTATATAGATTCCTAATTGGAATCTCATGCAAGCAATCTTGAGAGCATTTACTAATATTATTCTGATCTTCTTAGAGTGAAAAATAGTGCTGGGACCATGTTTCCTATCAAATATTGGAATAAGCTCTCAGACTTTAGGCCTTTATTTTTTATATAGATATGGCAAGATATGCTTTTATTTTCTAAAATTAAACTTTGTTGAAAGATTCAAATGGAAATGTGAAAAGAAGCATTCTGAGATTCTAAATTTTACTCAGTATGTATCCTGAAACCTCTCTCCCTACTTACTGTCATGTCTGTGTTTGAGAAAGAGCTGAATCTCATTTTGGACAAACGGATCTAGCCCAGTGGCTGTCAGCAGAAGGCCTGCTGCCAGCATGTTCTCCCCGGTGACTTAAGATCCTCCGCAAGCATATATTTCTTCACTATCTACATCTTCCACCTCGGACTTCAGGGCCGCACCAGGTTTTGCAGGTTAGAGGCATTGAATACATTCTGCTCAGATGACTTTCCTAATGAATTTTTATTATGAAAAAAATCATGCCAAACCTACAGGCAAAGGAAGAGAGAAACCAAAAGATATCCTGGCTTAAATGTCTCAAACATTATAATGTGTCAAAAATGGGTAAGGAGAATTAGGAAAACAATGGATAATGTGTATTTGTGACACACAAAAGGAACAAGTCTTGGAAATTCAATGTGAAATAACTGGCCAGAGTTGGAGGGGAAAAAAAAGGATTCTGGATTAGTAGACCTTGTTTTTTTTTGTCTTTGTTAGAACAATTAGAGGTCCCCCAACCTAATTTCAGTTTCCCAAATCAGTCTTTCCTGTGACATGGAAACCGTAAAGCTATCAATATTGTTCATAAAAACGTATATTTTTATACATATATATATATATAATGAACTAGTATTTACATATTAAATTCAGTTCAGTTTCTCATATTCTGTTTAATACTCAGTGAAGTATTGGAAGAGTTTTGGTAAGGTAAGAGTATAGTATTAGTTTGCTGAGCTATACTGGGCTTTCTTTTGTTTTTTTAATGTTTTGTTTTTTAATTTACTTTTAAAATTTTTTTCTTGTGCTTTCCTTTCTGAACATCTATAACTGTCAGTGTATTTAGAACTCATTTCAAATGTCAGCAGAGTTGGCCTTTTCTGTTGCAACTCTGGCCAATGTTAAGATGAATGAGAAAATTTTGCTGGCTAGAAGAATGGTTCACTGAGCAGGGTGTCCTGAACACAGTTTTTGCTTTCTCCAAGGGCCAATACTGAATTCACAAAGGTTCTTTCTGTGGCCGGCTGTTTCTCCTTACCTGTCAGGCTTTAGCTTCCCCCATCTTGGACATGGGCATGGGGAAATAGCTGCCCTGTGGCTGAGACTCCCTGAAACCTCTGCTCACGGGACCCAAGAGCGGCTGAGAGCCAGGCTGCCTTGGGCTGCTGGCCTGAGGGCTCAGCAAAAGTCAAACCAACCCAGCCTGCCTAGGCTAGAGAGAAAAAGATTCCCAGCCTATAATTGGTTTTGGGAAGAACACCAATTAGAACCTGTGGGGAGGAATTCTTTAAGAAAGAAATCCTTTACAAATGTGACACTGAAGGCACAAGTCGGGAACAATACTTTCTATTTAATTCTAAGCTCTTATATAAAAAGCTGGATTTGACCTTTGGTGTTGGCAACGTCTACAGCCCAGCTGCATACTAATGAAGAAAAAGAGAATAATTGCTTCAGGCATGGTACAGGCACACCATCAAAGTCTTGCTGGTCTAAGGTCCAGCACTACTCTGCATAGGACACATGTGACAAATCAAATGTCATACCTGTATGTCATCCAATGGCAGCATGCAGCCCAAGTCGAGCTGTATTTTCACTAGTAAAGGAATAAAAACCAAACATGTAAATACATCATGAGATTACAGTTCATTGCCAAATAAGTGCCTCAGGCCCATGAAGAGGAACTCTGTGGTCCCTTTCTCTAGTCTTTAGATGAAATTTATATTCTCTGGGCTTGCAGGGTACCAGCCCTATGCTTCTGCAGAGAATAGAACATGTGTGCATAGGAGTCAACTAAGAAAGACCCTTAAAATAAACATTTTCTACAAGGTGGCTTTTTTAGTTGGCCAGAGATGTGAAAAATTATTTCCATGGCCTCAAATTCATTTTGGTAAACAAAACATTTATTGGAGAAAAATATGTTTTATTGAGAGATAATTTACTTATTTAATGTAGCTTTTTTCTTTTATGCATTTGGCTTTTCTGCCTGCCTTCCTTCCATTCTTGCTGTTCATTGTGTCCAGAGTGCCATGTTGTTTCTTTAAATTTGATTCATGTTTAGGGGTCACGCTCTTATTTTTGATAAGTCTTTGTTTCCCACACACAGTGATTCCATTCATCATGGGGAAGCGTACATAATACATCTTATTTATTTTCTTCCATCCCCTCTTCTCCTCTCTGCTCACACTCTTTTTCCATTCTCTATTTACAGAACCTCATTTTCCAATTTTTGGCAACTCTTTAAAAGTCTCTTTTCTTCTTCTTCCCTCTCACTGCTATCTCTTGTTTAAAAAAAAAAGATTATCCTATTTAATATCTAGTTTTCTTTTTGCTCCATATTTATACTTTGGGTTTCTCGTATAAGAGAAACAATGTAAAAATTTTGTCTCATTTAGTTCACTTAAGATTTTGGTCTCATAGTACATTTTTTTAACCTAAAAATGCCTCACTTCTATCTTTTGTTATAGAAGAGTTTTGTATATCAATGTCACATTTTCCTTATCCATTCAGGTAAAGAAATATAAGCAGTCAATAAATACATGAAGAAATATTCAACATTACTGCCATTCAAGAAATGCAAGTTTAATCAGCAATGAGATTTCATCTTTCTCTAGAAAGAATTGCTATATTTAAGAAATCAACCAATAAAAAAATCCTAGTGAGGCTGAGAAAAGAAAAAGGAATACTTCTCCATTGTTGGTAGGCATATAAACTGGTCTATTTGTCTGAATATAGTATGATTGAGTTTCCTTGACATCTCTTTCCTCTGCTTGGAACTTGTACTTCCTGTGTTCAGACCAGCAGCTGAAGGTATTCGACTGCAAGCTTGAGGATGCACAGAAGGCCCCTGGAGGAGGTGCTGGCCACTGAGACTGGACACTAGTCTTCAATCATTTTCTTCCTAGGATCATTCTTGTTCCAGTTTCAGATTGTGTTTTCTGCAGGCAGCCCAGTGTGTAACCTGTATTTGAAGACTGGCGGTTTAATTTCAGATTCCTAAATATCCCAACTCTAGGAAGATCCTTAAAAATTTGGTTTTAGAGAAAGTCAATATAACTAAATATTTATTCATACTAATTACCTTCCCTTTCCCTTATTATCTTTACCTGTTGACCTCAAAGTCAGAAAAAGAAAATGAAAGAAGCATAAACACATATGACCAACAAATATACGACAAAAGCTCAATACCATTAACTATCAGGGAAATGCAAATCAAAAGTACTATGAGACACCACCTCAAACCAGTTAGAATGATTATTACCAAAAAATCCAAACCATATCAAGTGAAAACAAAACTGCAGAACAAATTCTGACACCAATATGGCGGGGGTGAGTGCATTTAGAGGTTGTTGTTAGGAATATAAACTAGTACAGGCATTCTGGAGAACAATACGGAGTTTCTTCAAAAATTAAAATTAGATTTACCATGTGACTCAATATTCCAATTCCGAATATATATTACAAAGAAATTCAATCAGAATACCAAAGATATGACTGTATGTCAATGTTTATTGTAGCATTGTACACAATAGCTAAAATAAGGAATCAGTCTAGCCATCCATCAACAGATGAACAGATGAAGAAAATGTGGTTTGTATAAACAGTGAAATATTATTCAGTCTTGATAAAAATGAAATCCTATCATTTGTAGCAAAATGGATAGGGTTAAGGGCATTGTCTTTAGTAGAAGCCAGACAGGGGCTGGGTTTAGCTCAGCGACATAAGCGCCTGCCTGGCAAGTGCGTGGTCATGAGTTCGATCCCAGGTAACAACAACAACAACAAAAATCAGCCAGACAGTCAAAGCCATGTACTAAATGTTGCTTTTGTATGTGGAAGCAAAAGAGAAGTTTACTTGAATGAAGAATAATGGTTCATGGTGGTTGGGAAAAGTGTGTCTACTGGAGAAGTGATAGTGGAGGTAAATAAGGAGGGGTTGGAACTGATAATGCGTGCCACATGGATGTATGAAAATACAGTACAGAATCTCATTAACATGAACAATTACTGAATATTAGCCTGTGGGAGACAATTGGAATGACTCCCCTTGAATACAGAACAATTGCTACAACTTTTATTATTTGGAAACTAATTTCCTTACACTGATATGTAGAGAGCTGGCTATGGCATTTCCTTCTCTCTTCATTTGGCTCTAAGCATTGCAAATAAGGCTATCCATTGGTATGTAATTTCCAAAGCCATCAGAGAGTCTCCTGTTCCCTCACATAGTGTGCTCTGTAAAAGGTATGGGCACAGCAGGATGGTAGAGCCTTCAGCTCCAGGAATGGCAAGTGGGTATAAGCCTCAAGGTAAAGAGGCTATACCTCAAGGGAAGAGACTCCCTAAAAATTTTACATATCAGAAACCAAAGCAACAGCCTCCTAAAACAATTCAGTTGCTACCTTAATCGAATTATGCAAATTGATCCTTCTGTGTATCTTTATCTCTACATTTTACAGAGATGCTTTTCTCCCTACCTGGCTAGCCAGCTCAAATTTCTCATGTAATTCCTGTTATACTCACTGTCACTGGTCCTCCAGCCACCCCCTTCTTCACAAGATAATAAATTCTAGGAGAGGCCTAGGATCAAGGCCTTTGTCTGCATGTCCTCACGAGGACTGGACTTAAGACCCCTTGGCTGCCCTTAACTTGGAATATGTCTTCGTGTCTTTACTCTCACTGAGGATTGCATTGGAGGTGGTAGATTGCAATTAACTTGCTGGGATTCCAATAACATCTCAATGACATAAATATGTCATTGAAACTTTTTGGATTTTGAGGAAAACTGGAAAAGGGATTACAATACTTAGATAACTGTACTCAGTATTTGGGACTACAATATTAGCTAAGAAATATAAAAGAGACAGAGACCTAGAGGGAAATGGAGAGGGAAGGAGGGAGAGAAGAGAGACAGGGAGGGAGGGAGGGAGAGAGAGAGAGACAGAGAGACAGAGACAGAGACAAGAGACAGAGACAAGAGAGAGAGAGAGAGAGAGAGAGAGAGAGAGAGAGAGAGAGAGAGAACAGTGAAAGAGGGAGAGATCATGAGTATTTTGGTCACTGTGTCATTAGTGAGGGCTAAAATGTGCTTCACTGTAGAGAACAGGAGAAGGAAGGAGCAGGTGCTGGCTGAAATTCCTGTCTCACTGTGTAGAAAATCTGCCATGAGTGTCACTGTCTTTTTGCCTCTATTCAATCTTTATTTTAGCAGCAGAAATGACCGAATGACAAATCCCTTTTTTATGAAGACTTCTCATAAGGGATGGGAGGGACACATATTCTTCTCCTTTTTTTTAGATTACTGTTTTTTAAAAATTAAGTGTATGAGTACAATTTAGATACATGTGGTGATCTTACTATCATAGGGCATTTGTACCTGTATATGGTATATTTTGATTCCTTTACCAAATCCCCTCCCCTCCCTTCAATACTTCTACTCCTCCCTATTTAAAAAAAGTTCACATTTTACTTTTTTTATTGTTTTCCTTTCCCCATTATTAATTTTCCCCTTCTCCCTCCCTAGCTTCTCTTTCATTTCAAAAAATTTCTTTCTATTTCACAATATGCGTTGTATATTTTGGTACTTATTTACACTTTCAGTTTCTTACACCAGAGAAACAATGTGATATTTACATATGTGTGTCTGATTTATTTCACTTAAGAGTGTGATCTCAAGGTCCATCCATTTAGCTATAAATGTCTCAAGCTTAGTCTTCTTTATGGTTGAGGTGTACTATATTATATTAAAAGACATACACACACACACATTTTTTATCCATTCCTCAGCTGATGGGTATTTGAGTTTTTTCGAAGATTTAGCTATTACAAAATATGCTGCAATAAACATAGATGTACATATATTGCTGTGGTATGATATTTTTAAGTCTTCCAGGAAGATACCACGAAGGAGAATAGTTAGGTCAAATGGGACTTCTAGTCTAGATTTTAAAGGAATTTCTACACTGATTTCCATAGTAGTTTCAATAGTCTGTTTTCTTACCAATAGTAGAGAAGGGTTCCTTTTTTCCCACAGACCCATTAGCATTTGTTATTGGCTGATTTCTTGGTGATAGGCATTCTTTATGGGATGAGATGAAATCTCAGCATTATTATAATGTGCATCTCTAGGATGACTCATGATGTTGAACATTTGTATATGTATTTATTTGATATTTGTATTCATTAGCCAGAGCAATTAGAAAAGAAAAAAAAATAAAAAGAATAAAAATAGCAAAGAAAGAAGTTATATGATCACTATTTGCAGATGACATGGTACTTTAAATTGAAGGTCCCATAAGCTCCATCAAAAATCTTACAGATTTAATAAACAAACCAAGTAGTGTAGCTGGATACAAAACTAGCACTCACACATCAATAGCATTCCTGTACACAAACACCAAATTCACTGAGAAAGTAATAAGGAAAGCCATACTTTTTACAATAGTATCCAAGAAAGTGAAATAGTTAAGAATCAATGTAACAACAGAAATAAAAGATCTATATATTGAAAATTATAGTACTCTGAAAAAGGAGGTCAAAGATGATTATCAGAAAATGAAAAAAATATCCTTTGCTCATGGACAGTAAGAACCAACACAGTGAAAATTTCCATGTTCCCAAAATTGTTATACAAATTTAATTCAGTTCCAATCAAAGTACCATTATCATACTTCATAGAACTAGAGAAAACACCCTTAAAATTTATTTGGAACCAGATGAAACCTAGAGTAACAAAAGCAATTCTGGGCAGCCAAAGCAAGGCAGGGAGCATCACAATCGCAATCTTGAAATGATGCTCAAAGCTACTGTGATACTGTGCCAGCACGGTACTGACAAAAAATCATATCTGAGGATCTGTGGAACAGACTCCTTGGTGGTCCCCAGGCATCGTGCATTTGTGTTGTGCATTTGTGATTGGTTCATTGTCTAGGGCTTGGATTGGGGTGTGAGTGCTACACTGGCCTAGGGGTGGAGCCAGGATGTGATGTAATGGCAGGAAGAAGGTGTGTCTTGCTCTTTTGCTGGTTTCTGCCTTGTTGTTTGCAGCCACCATGAACTGCAGCTCTGCTATGCCACCCTGCCTCGGAGCCAACTAATTATGGACTGAAACTCACAAAAACTGTAAGAAATAGACCCTTCCTTTCCCAACTTTGGGCTTCAGGTATTTTGTCTCAGCACTGAGTAAAAAGTATCTAAAAGAAGCAGAAACAACTCCAAACATGCTCAACCACTTTATCTTTAAAAATAAAAAGGCCAAATGCCTTCAATGGAAGAAACATAGCCTCTTAATAAATGGTGCTGGAAAAACTGGTTTTCCTCATGCCAAAGATAACAATGAGAACTGTGTCTATCCCGTAACACTAAACTAAAATCAAAATGGATCAAAGATCTAAGTATTAAAAAGAAACACTCATTCTGCTGAAAGAGAGAGTGGACAGAACTCTTGCAGACATAGGTATGGGCAAAAATTTCATGAACCAAGCCCCAACTGCACAGAAATTAATACAAAGAATCAATTGGAATCTCATCCTTAAAAAGCTTTTGCACAGCAAAAGAAATCACCCTCAGAGTGCACAGACAACCCACAGTGAGGAAACATTTTTTACCTAATTACTCGCAAACAAAACTTACCTAAAATACAAAGAACTGAAAAAAATCCACCCCCTAAATTTAAAGACCCAATCCAAAAATGGGCATCTGAGATGAACACACACTTCTCAGATGAAGAAGTACAAATAGGCTATTTATTCTTGAAGAGTGAAATGCTTATTTTCACAACTGGGTCACTAATCTTCATTTTCTGTTCTTCAAAATAGTGCACTAATGGTAGATTTTTTTGAATGTCTTTTGTGCTCATTTGTCTTTTTTCTCTTTTTTGCATCTGTCTCCTGTGGGAGAACTCATTTTGTCTTTTTGTATAACATTTTGTGACTTTTCCTGGTTTACACTTTCAGTGGTTGTAAGATAAATCTCTTTTCTTGTGGTTTTTCATGCAACCATTCTTTACCTGTTATTGTTTATTTGCTTTACTACTCTGTTTGGGGTTACTTTTGGTGATCACAAAGAGGTTCTGTGCATCAGCATTGCCTCACCTTCTTCAGAAAGTCCTGCTCAAGTGCATCCGGTAAATGGTGCCAAGAGGAGCCACGCTATGTTTACCTGTCCACTATTTCAAACATTACTGGGAGCTGGGTGTGTAGCTCGGTGATAGAGTACTTACCTAGCATGTGAAAAGCTCTGGGTTTGATCCCCAACTCTGCAAATAAAGTAATAAAATAAAATAATCAGTGCTGTGCAGGGCATAACTGTTATGCACGATTTATAAGGTTTCACCCATCACTTTTCTTTCTTTCCAGGAGTCTCATTTCATCCTTGAATTCTACTCCTCATCCACACTGAGCAGTCTGAGTTACCATGTACATCTCACAACTGCACACTTTCTCTGTACATCTCAAGTCCGTGTTCCCTGTAGGTGAAACATCCTTCATAGATATAGCTTTCTTTTTCTTCTATGCTCTCGAATCACACTCAACAATGTTGCCAGGTATTTCCTCCAGCTTTAATCTTTGTGATCAGTGAGACTGGTCCCAGCTCTATCCTCTAAAACAGGGCTTCTTGTCTTTGTGAACAACTAAGGGCACACTTTTGGGTTTTTCTGGCAGGTTTCTATCGTTATCTGTTGCGTGATTATGTTTAACCCTATTGCATTACCATCATTCATCGGGTAGGAATAGTAATTTTCAGTATCAGAGTTAAGTTTCCTGAGTATAGTAGGTAGAGAAAAAACTGATTCACTGAAATTAGAACTGTGTTGATAATTATTTAGTCCATTGGATTTGTTTTATGGTGGACCTCAGTAAAACTCCACCACCAAGAAACTAACAGTAAGTATTGTGGAGTCTCTGGCCAGTAGTATTGATTGGCACTATAGTAGAATGCCTGATTAAACAGAAGATATTTCTACAGGCACCTTGATCTAACCAACTCCCCAATAAAAAGAAGGAAAAAAAATCTCAAGGGATAAAACTGGTGTCAACTTTTAGTAACAGCACTGATCTTTATGTTCTGTGATATTTGTTATATTTTTCTCATTGCATTACAAATCATTCTGAGATTAATCTTCGATCTTCTTTTACCTGATGATCTTTGAGAGGAAAGTTAAAAGCAGTGAATGAGGGAGTATGCAGTTTTAAGGAAGTAGAAAATTGCTCTAGCAGAGAAATTAAGGTAAATAAAAATCTTTACTTTTTAAACTCAAATGTTTATTCTAAATTCAATAGACTATTGCTAAGCTCTCCCTTTTAAAAGATATGCCATCTAATCACATCTAACATTAACTTTATCTTTTAATTGTTTATAGTAAATGAAACACCATTGGTACTTATCATTAGGAGTTTTATGAATGTGGTTGGATTGCTTACGGAATTTAATTAAGCTTTGATTCTCATGCATTCCTTCTGGCCTAATAAGTTTGAGCCCTCTCTAACCTCTCAGGGAATTTCTTGGGTAGAAAAATCTTCTAGGAAATCAGTGTGGAGGAATAGATCCAGAGGTATTTTTATTTCCCTTGAAAGATTTATCTGCACTTTTACCATATTTGTTATCCGCTTTAACTTGAATGAGAGCTGTTCCAGGAAAATCCCATTAACATAATTTCCAAAAGTTGATAACCTGTATAGTTCACACAAAAGAAAAAGAGCAGACACAGCAACTGAATTATGTGTATAATGGAAGTTTTGCTAACTTAGGCTGTTTCTTGCAAGTGAATGGACAAATACAACTGGGTACAGAGAGGCATTTAAAAAATTTAAAAGGAAATTAAATTAAGGCATTGTAGAAGTAGAATAATGGTTCCCTAGAGATAGCAATGTCCTAATTATCAAAATCTGTAAAGGTGTTTTGTTATATCTCAAGTTAGGGTGTTAAGATTGTAGGTGGAGGGGCCAGGGATTTAGCTCAGCGGCATAAGTGCCTGCCTTGCAAGCAGGCAGTCGTGAGTTCGATCCCTGGTATCGATAAAAATGAAAAAAGACAAAAAAAAAAAAAAAAAAAAAACCAACTTAAGATTGTAGGTGGAATTAAGGTTGCTAATTAGCTGACCTTTGTAGAAAGCGATTCCCCTGATTTTACTCAGGTGGTCCCAGTGTAGTCACAAGAATCTCACATGTTTTATAAAACAAAGCTGATTGGCTCTACAAGCTGCATTCTCCATGGGGGGCTTCGGAGAGCAAGAGGTCATGCTTACTCCCTGATCTAAGCAACTTTCTGTTACAGCTAATAAAATATAATTACAGTAATAATTACATGTTGCTTGTGGATATTTGGTACAATAGCAATAGGAAACAAATACAGGCACATTCATATGATATAATACTATACAATCATTAAAAATAATTCAGAAACACTAAGTGATGCAGCAAATATTTATGCTATTTGGTTAAGTTAGAGTAGTAAATGAAAAAAAACACACGGTAAAATCAAACATAAAATATTTTACATGTATTTTAGATATCTGAAGATTCATATATTTTAGATAAAATCTGAAGCTTCATATATTTTAGATAAAATCTTTATGGATTCTGAATATTTATTCTTTTTTATATATTTCACATTTCTTTGGTAATCAGAAAAAATATAAATGCCAAACATGATTGACATTAAAACTGGAAATAGCTTGCTGTATCAGAACTACTCTAAATCCTTCAAAATATCTGAAGACGTGAGCTTCTGTTAGTTCAGACTAGATTCTTACTTTAGCAAATTTCCGTATCCCCAACGTGCTTTAATAGATAAATAATTTTTAATGCACATCTTCTTTATTTTTGGAAATTTTTTCTTTGAACTACAACCTGAAACCTGATCCATTTGAATTTTGAAAGTACTTTTTTGGACATATAAAGATCAGTCTGGATGATGTCTGTATTCATGGAGTCAGGATTAATAACGCAGTTTCTCTTTATGGGTTTAACAAGATAATCCCTTTTAATCTCTCCTTACAAGATTCCACACTGGCACCCACTGTCGTTCAAAAGTCACTGTGTCTCCCGTCATGCTATGAGTATTTGATTTTCATTAGTGGTGAGTTTTATTGTTGCTTTTTTTATTTGCAGAGAAAATAACTTGGAGGAAATTAAAACTTCATAACCGATTATCTCTGTGTTTAGTTAACTATTTTAATAAGTAACTGTGATATATTTTCATAAATAAAACTGCTAAAATTTAGTATAAAAGCCTGTATCCGAGTCATAGCCCAGGATGCGATGATTCTGTACCTGGGAAACAGCAGATGATATAACCAGTAGGGAGAGGCATCAGGTGTGTTTGGGTTCAAATGAAGCTTCCACTCTCACTGTCTCTGCAGTTTCCACAAAGTCTTCTTCTTATTCCTTCCCCTCCTCTCCCCTCCCCTCCTGTCTCTCCCCTCCCCTTCCCTCCTCTCCTCTGCTCTCCTCTCTTCTCCCCTGCCATCCTCTCCCCTCTCCTCCTATCCTTTCCTCTCCTCCTCTCCCCTTTCCTCTTATCCCTCCCCTCTCCTCCTCTCTCCTGTCCTGTCCCCTGCTCCCTCTCTCCTCCCCTTGCCTCCCTCCTCCCTCCTGTGTCTTACTGGCCTCTTCCCACCCCTCCACTACCCTCCTTTCTTCCTCCCTCCCCTTCCCTCTCCCCTCTCTATTTCTCTGTTTCTCTCTCTCCTTTCATTTTTCTGCAGTACTAGGTACTAAACTGAGGTCCTATTCATTGTGCTCCATCCCTAGCCTTTAAAAAAAATTGAGACAAGTCTCCTTAAATTGCTCAATTGCAGGCTCTTTCTGAGCCCATTTTGTAGAATGGAAAGAAACTGTCAATATCGTAAGGTTATCTTCAGAAGTAAAGGAATCAGAATGCCTTTCTTTGTATAAGTAACCAACGTTCTGTGGCTACCATTAACCTTACATCCTTTTTAACTAGCATTTTTTTTATTGAGCTACACCATGTAAGAAGTTTCCAGTGACTGCTTGCATCCTATATGACTATTTCAAAGAATACTTTCTAATATGGTAAAGAAATACTATACATAACAAGAAACTGGCTGAAGGGACAGAAACTTCTGGCTCTTCTGTCAATGACAGATTTCCATTGCCCCTTTTCAATGAGAATATGAATCTTCACTCAGTTTCTCTGAAGTATTTACAGACAGCTGTGATGCCTTTGTGCTTCTATGACAGAGTGTAAAATAAGATCAGGCTGTTCTTCGAGTCCAGGTCACAAAGGAAAGGGAAAATTGGTATTTCATTTTGACCTCTGTGCTCTCTCAGGGAAATGAGAGTATCAGGGCCATCATTCTTTCAGATCAAAGTAGAAGAACCAAAAGACGTTGAGGAATTTGGCCCTCCGTGAATAGCTTAGGGAGTTACAATGGAGATAAAATGGAATGAAACAGAGCGCTTTGCTGGAATTTATCTGCTGTATTCCATTTGCTTCCTTACCATGTTTAAGTATTATGATCTGTATAATAAACTCAAGCTTGCATGTTAATTTATGAGATGGAAATTATGTCAAAGGCTTTAAATACTATTCCAACTCCCTCCCAAGTAAAATACAGGTACTTTTAAAAACAATGCAAGCTTCTCTTTAAGTCAGGAAGAATGGAAATAACTAGGTTACTCCTGAAAACACGAGGAATAAAAGATAACAAATACATTCTTAAATTAGATTTAAAGAATCACATGAAGTAACATTGGGAGACTAATTTTCTTTACTCTTTCTTAGAATAATAAGTAATTTGTTAGACTGAATGTGGAGGCTCTAGGGAATCTTGGAGAAATAAGTTTGAAGTCTCCAATCTGCTCATTGTTTGCACAAAATAGCATTTCAAATTTTAAACCATTAAAAATTAACTATCATATTATTCAGAAAGTTTATAAGGTTTCACAATCATTGTTTAACACAGAAATCTGTTTATTAAAACAAAACAAAACAGAAAATTATACCAGCCCTCAATTTTTGATTTTTCATTTAAATAAGCAAACTCTAAATCCACACCTTAAAAGATGTTTGTGCATCTATGTATTTCCAAAATACTCATATTTCAATAAGATTTTCACATTATATTCACCAACAGTATCACAAAAGTTCTTTTTTTGTTTTTGAATTTTTTGTTTACATAACTGTAAGGAATAGTAATTCTAGAAACACTAGAAGAAAAAAAGCATAGCAATGTCCACAGTTACAAGAAAAAGTGCACATTACTTGGTCACAATCACAGTCATTACTTGAAAAACTATATGTAACAAGTAGATAAGAAATATCACTGATGCCTTCAACTCATGGTCAAAAACTGAATGACATAAATTTTACATGAAATAAGGCAAATTCAGGAATGCACAAAAAATTTGTAATCCAACCAAAGCTCATCGACCAAAATAAATAATTATACAAGAAGTATGAACTAAAGTACTTCTTCCTAAATATTTTAAAATAGGCTTGCCTCAGTGCACAAAGAAAACACCACTCATGTGTACCCAACACTGGAAAAGAAGAAAGAAGGGCAAAGGATGGAGAAAGGAGGGAAGAGTTCATTGAAAGTT
Source organism: Cavia porcellus (assembly GCF_034190915.1). NCBI lineage: Eukaryota > Metazoa > Chordata > Mammalia > Rodentia > Caviidae > Cavia > Cavia porcellus. The sequence continues at coordinate 48,027,166 of NW_026947503.1, read as the reverse complement.
GCAGCTGCATCTGCTGAGAGTTCTTCATTTTTAGCTAAAATTGCAAATTATACAAATCGTACCAGAAGACATAACGGTCTTTTTGGAAATATTTCTGAAAGAGAAAAATGAAAAGAAAAACTACACGCAAGAGTGCAAATTTTCAGATTGTCACTTGCAATGTCTTAACATTCAGTCATCTACATCCAATTGCTGCTAGAGGGATGCTTGTAAGACAGCAGCGGCAATCAGGAGTGAGCAGCTCTAAAGGAACCAAAGTGGGGATTTTTTTCAGCGTGAACATTAAAAATATCCTGTGATGAAAACTGCTATGGTAAAGCTGCAATATGGAGTGGACTTTTTTTTTTTTTTTTTTTTTTTGAGACCAGTATTAGTGCAGAATCGCAGGCTTCTCTTGGAAGTAGTTCCTGATGTGACGATTTAAAGAACGGAGGCAAGGGTTTTTCCAGCATCAAGTGTTATTTTTTTGTAGAAAGAATTTGGAAAGAGGAGAAGGCAAAGGGATGTGGAAAAAGTACTTACAGTAGTTTCTCAAAACAGTTTTCTTTTAGGACCTATGAAAAATTTACCAAAGTAAAAATGACAATTCTGAATGAAAAACAAGTTTTCTTTCTATAAAAATTACATATTTTTTTAAAATACAAGATCCTTTTCATGGTTGTTATATTCTGTAGCAACAATAATTTGGCTTTTTTTTTTTAAACCAGGTAATTCAGATTTCAGTCCAATGAGTCAGTAGCAAATTCCACTAATGTTTCAGTTGGATCTTGAACTATTTTTTAATACCACAAGCTTCTTCGGTTTTATCCTTGAGTTAAGAATACGCAGCCTTGTTTGCCCATGATATTTATGCTGACACACTAAAACAAAAAGCAATGGGCTGGGCACAATTAAGTATCGCAAGTACTTCAGAGGTCAGAGTTCCTTTGAAGCACCTTAACACATCACTTTATGGATCAGAGACAATGTGGCAAATGGAAGTATTTCTCTTAAAAGATTGTGCAGTAGGACCAGAAGTAGCTCTGCTGGGAAATCAAAATGTCATTAGTGGAAACTGCAAATTTATAACTCAGTGAATACGGTCATCATTTGACTCAGTTCTGTTGCAAAATGAGATTTTCCAGTTCATCTGCAGAACGCAATAAAAATGCAGCTGATTCTCGATATCCTGCAACAAGCTGTCTCACAGCATTGATTTCAGTTGGACTCAGCTGGGGTCTGGAGCTTGAACTGCTAGACGATCCCGAGCTAGTCGCCAACTGCCTCTTCATGCTGAGATCGGTGGGTCCTAAGAAAAAAGAAAACACAGGATTAGATATGGATAATATTTGTTCTAACACCTTGGACATGAGCACTCACCAGCTACTGTCAAATTAATTCATGAATTCTTTCATGAGAAGCTAACGATGTCTTTAATGAAATTCATCTGTCCTTAGGAGACTAAACAGCAAGATGCTATATAAGTGGCAGGGGAAATTTTTACAGGTGCTTTGCACAGCCTCTAGCAATCACTTCTTATTATATATAAATAGCAATGGACTTTGTGTGCTCTTTAGAAAATTGAATTTTCAGTCAATCTTCTGCTTTGCAGAAGCTTCTCCATGCCAGCATAAAATGATGGAAATCACACACACAAAAATTTTTTTGCTGCATTTGTTAATAGACATTTTAAATCTCACCAATTCAGAATTTTCAAAACATCTCAGATTGTGATTCTCATGACTCTTTAGTATAGACTCAATGTCAAAAGGACTGGGGCACTTTGACAACATGTTTAGAGTCACATAATTTTTAAGTGATAGCATAAGGACTTTACTAATGTTTCACTGCAAGGTGGTGTTATTTTACACTAGGGTGATGAATATTAAAAAAAAACTGTGCACATAGTGGATTGAAAGTTTCTTTAGAAGGGTAAAAAAGCGAACAGTTATTGCAAATAACACTATAGAGAAACTATAAGCATTTAGAATCCTGTTTTATGCATTGTTAAACTATCCTTTGTAGTTACCTAAGACACATTACCCAAACTTTTTAAATTTATACTGTATTGAAACCAAGTCTGGTATTTCTACTTTTGGAGAATTTATAAATTTTTATTAAAAATTAAGAAAAATTAACAGTTATTTAAAAATCTTAGATTTGTGTTGAGATGATTCTTCAGATCAATCACTTTTAGATTTTTGATTGGATTATCACATAAAGTGATCATTTTTGTAATTCTCACCTTTCATTAAGTATTTGGTACAATTATTAAATTTGTAAACATGTGTTACCTTAAAAATTCTTGATAAATGTTACTAAACATATAACTAATCACATATTCCCAGACTGTAATGATTTCATGATTTATGCATGATTTATATTTTTTCCCTAAATATGTGTAACATTTCAGACACTGCTTTTTATTCTTTGAACTAAAACAGGAGATGTTACCGTCTTTTCTGGTACTCCTTGAGGCAGGGTGGAACAGGTCAAGACTCAAGTCCCTCAACTCTCTACCCAGAAGGAGGCAGATGTCCCAAAGGAGGGAAATAGCTTCTCTTGGAATTTAATTAGAGGAGAGACAACACTGGCACACAAGAACTCTGACACCTGAGAGAAAGTGATTTCCACTTCTGTAGTGGCCTTTCAATGCTTTGATTTTTTTAGCACGAGTTATCTTCCATTTGCTCTGCTATTTACAAAATCATGCTATTGACATGACAAACTAAGAGCATATGGGGATTTCACACTGGCAAAAAGGAATTACTGAATCCATGTTCAAGTAAATCATTAATATTGCCTAATATATTTCAAAAGATCTCAGTTGATTTTTACAAAGCCTCATGGTATAGCAGGTGTTCTGGCCTCTGGATGAACACACATTAAATTTTGTTTTGTTTTTTCCCATTTTAGAAGCCAGTGACAATACAAATATTTATGAAAAATTTTCTTCCAGTATGTAGATGTTTAGTGTTGACTTGCCAATTAGCACGATTTTATGAAGAGGTGCAAAATTTGTGATTTTGATAGCAATCCTGGTTATTGAATGGCAGTTTAAACTGGAATTGAGAAAAGATTGAAAACCAGGGTTCTAGTTCTTTTGGGAGTAAAGGAAGCTGACTTGATTCTCAGGCTACAGTTGTAAGCATGGCTCCGGACCTCTGGCTCAGGATTCCAACAAACCTAGACACAGCTCCTGCTTTCTTTCAAATGTTGATTAGCATATGCAGATTTTAGGCAGCTCTGCTATTTTTATCTTCTCTGGAAGAAAAGGTGAATTTATTACTTTTGGTTTCTTTTGGATCTTGGGACCAGAATTGTGTATAATTTAAACTACAAGGTATCCTTTTTGCTAAATATTTATTATTCAAAGTTCAATGTTGCGTAGTTGGAGAGGGAAGTGAAAATCAATTCATCAATCCATCAATCAAAAATATTCACAAATACACAAATCATTTAATTTGTGACTATTCACTCTAAAAGCTCTGATTGTCACTAGCATTCTTTTCTGCCTCACTGAGTTAATATCATACTTGACTGATTTGGCTTAACTAACTCAAAACAACAAAATGAATTAATTAGAATACAAATCAATTGTAAAGTAAAATTAAACTTTGATGAACATGCTAGATTTAATGAATCCAGAGAAATATTTTTGGAAACAAGGCCACTGAGAAGAATGGCTATGAAAGCTTGGAACATTAGCAAGAGAGTGGCCAGTGATAATATCATCAAAAAAATGCTTCCAAACAAAATGATTTCAGTATCAATGTTAAGGCACACTTGCATAAAATTTGGTGTTATGCACCAAATTGCACCTAGATATTTCCCCTAATCCTCATATACTCACAGCTGGGGCTTTATGGAGGTGGCTGGATCTAGGGTGCTTGAACATGGATTATGGGCATGATAAGTAAATCAGTCCAGAGAGTGCTTTAGCAATGTTCTGGGTGTGGATATTGGGAAGGCCCACCCAGGCTGTGGGTGGCACCACCTAAACGGCTTGTAGCCTGAATGGGACAACAGGCAAAGAGAGACTGGCTGTTTGTTGTCTGCTGCTGCTGCTGCTGCTGCTTCCTGACTGCCCTGCCATGGACTGTTTCTCCTCTGCTGTGCCCCTGCTTTGGAGTCATCTGACCATGGACTGAACCTCTAACAGCGTGAGCTTTCCTTCTTTAACTTGTGGGTATTGGGTATTTTGTCCCAGTAATAAGAAAGTGACTAAGATACTTGCCTGATAAGACACTTGTTATATAAGCACCTACATTTTTATCCAAGCTACACAGACTAATTTTTATAATCATTCTGAATGTTGAATGAGAGGTTAAAAGATAATTTATGCTAGCATATAATATTAAAAAAATTAAGACCTATGCATCAGAATGAAACCTGGATTCAATTTTTAAAGGGTTGGGCACATTTAAGTTAAGCATTGGTTAAATGAAAATATATATTTGTGTTTCTCAATTTTGTTTTCCAAGTTAAATCATCAGTGAAATGTTTTCTCTCTACTTATGGTAAATTTTTTGTCCTATTTTTTTTCAAAAATTCATTTTTGTAGCCATATTTTAGATAATAGGACCCGCTTAGGACAAAGTTTTGTTTGCATGCTATGGTATAAATTCTATTTTTAAAGAGACTGGTAACTCCTTTTATGAATCAGAATTTATACTGAGGGTAAGAATTCAAATCACCCTCTCCAAAATTCAAATATTATAAAGAGATGCTTCATTTACATCTTATTTAACATATTGCTTTAGGTATCTATGTTGATGTCTGGCACAAAGTGTGCAAAGAATATATGTAAACGGCTAAGAAGTGCTAGAGTTTTTTCTACAGCCAAGCTTGAAATGATGTCATTAATAACACCTAATGACAGTTAAAAGAAAACTAGCCAGACATAGAACACAGTGGCTTGAATATAACTAATTCAAGTATGATTGTAATATATGGATACCTGAAAATTCATTGAGCAATTTAAATTAAATTAACAACATTTTCAGACTCGTGCTTTAATACAGTTAGCAAACTTTCAAAAGAAAATTAGTAAATATTAAAGATAGTAAAAGCAGACCTTATCTCAGGTATTGTAGGCCAAGGCACAACTGCACATATTATGTAGGGACTTACATAAAAAGAGAGAGCAAACATAGCCAGTCACAGTGGTGCATGCCAGTAATCTTGGCGCTCTGGGAGGATGAAGCAAGAGGATCATAAACTGGAGCCAGTCTAAGCAACTTAGTGACTTGGTAAGACACTGATTCAAAATAAAAAATAGAAAAGGCCTGGGGATGTATTCAGCTTAGTGTGAAGGCCTTGGGTTCAATTTCCAGGAAGGGAGGATTTATACAAATTTTTAATGGAGAAAAGATCTATGAAAGAAGAAAATAATGCTACAAAGTTCTTTTCTTGGAGGGGATGAACAAATGGTTTGCTTAATGGGGGTTTAGAGTTAGCATTTCCTTTCATCAAAATCAGTTGCCAATGTTCATCCTTTAATGCAAATCTGTATTGTGACTTTATGTGTTTCAACCGTGTAACTGTCTCTTTATGCAGAAAATTAATTCCAAATAGAGATGTCTGGTCACAAGCATATGATTTTCAGTGAACATATTTATTATTTGGAAGGCATTTGTAAAATTGTATGAGTCTTCTGTTGAAAATTTCTTTTAGCAGGTTAATATACTGAAGATTAATTATTTCCAATTGCAGATTAAGGTAGAAACTCCTTACCGAAAAGTAAAAGGAAGTTAAGAGATAGAATTCCCTCTGTAGTATGTGCTCTGGGGCCTGTAGTATGTGCTCAATAAATATATCCAGGAACGATTGCTTCATTTTATGAAGTTTTGATGGTAGAGACAGTTCATAATGTAACTTGCCATTACTTATGATCCGAACAATATTGGTCACCATCAAATTGTTTTGCCTTATAATTTTAGATTAGATTGATCAAGAAACATTGCCAATTCTGCAGCAAACAGTAACTTCCAATCCATTTAGTGTGTAGTAATTATGCTGAGAGCTCTTCTTGTTCAGGAAATTTTCAATGATAGCTTTGTTCTGAACAAATTTTCTAAAAATTTTATCATGACACATCAAGGTGCTGTGTGGTAGGAAAGTCAGGATATTGAAATTCTGTTTCTGACAATATCTCATGAAACCAGAGAGGACTAAATTGATAACATTAAATAAAGTTTAAATACATGGAAAAATCAAATGTATTCCATAATGGTCCTGCTGATAGCTACTGTGATTCACACATCTTAGCATATTTGACGTTAGATTATACTGAATTAGTTTTTTCCCAATTTTTTAATTATTCTCAGTTATAACTCCTCCAGACAATCCACAGAGGCTAATGCTTTGATCACTTTAAAGGCACTAACCCCTTGCATAAACAACAGAGAAGTTTTAGTAACACTGTCACTCTTCAAAAGACAAAAAATTCTTTTGAAATTAGTTGCTTTACTTTTTAAATTGACTATTGATTGACAATCCTAGTATCTCATTTTTCACAAAACTTTGAGTCTGTTCTCACCGTATTACTAACAGGTTTAAAATACTTTTTATTTTATTTTTTTTAAATAGGGTTTCACTTTGTAGTCTGACTGGCCTTGAACTCACATTGTAGCTCAAATTGTCCTAAACTCACGGACATCATCCTACCTCATCCTCCCAAGTGTTAGGATTACAAAACTACCACTGTGCCTGATTCATCAGGTTAATAAAAATTTCTTTCTATAAGTAAAGTGACTTCCTTGATTGTCTCATAAGCCACTTGGAAATTCACTTTGGCTGCAGGATAATCCTTCTGTTTCTTCCTTTTTTACTTTCTCTCTCTCTCTCTCTCTCTCTCTCTCTCTCTCTCTCTCTCTCACTCTCTCTCTCTCTCTCCAGTGCTAGATATTGAACTCAAGATCTCACCAGTAGGCAAGAGCTCTGGTATATGGTATACACCCAGCCTGCTAAATTTCATTTCTTGTTTTTCATGACAAGATGCTTAAAAGGGGTTTTTATTAATGATAAATTTAATACTTTCCTGTGAAAGATTAAAAAATGAAAACTTCAACATTTTAGCTAAATTAGCTAATGTATATAAAATGTCCAGTGAAATACCTGAATTTCACCAGAGGGCCAATAAAAATTAATTCCTTTCACGTGATAAGTAAATATGTGTTAATGGACTTAAAAAATCTAAAGTATCACATTAACTAAAAATTAATAGATAAAAAGCTAATGAGCTGCATTTATATTCACAAGTCTAATTGTAATATAATTTGTCTTTATAATCCTCTTCCCAAAGCTAGAATTACACTGGCATAGAATGAGGGTGGCTCATTCATTTTTATTTCTTTTTCACCTCCTAGGATCAGTATAGAATTAAGATTATCTAGTCACTGTAGTTTTGATAAAAATCGTTTGTAAAACCATCAGCTATTTTCAAGGAACATATTTTCACAATACTGACCACATTTATTTAATGGCTATATCTTCATTTGATGTATTTATTGTTTTTGAGTTTATATTGACCGCTGATACATTTGTCAAACAGTATATTTCCAGTAGAATGACTTAAGAATAAGTGTTTGACTATAAAATTTGATCTTTCTTCTTCATTCTTAATTTCATGTTTTCTTTCTTTTGGTCATTGTCACAGATCTTTCTAAAGACCTTTCAGAGTTTCTGCTTTTGATATTTTTTCTGCTTTTGATTTTGTAGGTCTTTCTTATTGCTTCTCTGTTTCTTATTTAGTTAATTTTTCTCACTGACTGTCTTTTGTTATCTCTGTTTTGTTTCTATATAGAGTTAGATGATTATCTCAAACAAAAAGAAATGATAACGCCTCAGTTTGATCATTATATAGTATATATATATATATACACACACATATATACATATATAATACATATATATATACATATATACATATATAATACATATATATATGTATTAAATATCACAGTATACTCTACAAACCTGGACAATTCTTTTGTCAAGTTAAAAAACTCAAAAATCATTTGCTCTTTAATTTATATGACAATATTACATTAATTTCATTTAATATGTAGTGCTTCCAAAATCATCAATTATGAATACTTCTAAACACAATGTATAAGGCTGTTGATTCTTTGGCTATTGCTATATGCCGAATCTAAAAAAAAACACACATTATTAGATTATTGGATCTCAGTTTCTAGACATACCATACAGGTTTTTTTAAAGATTAAGATAAAAGAGGACATAATAATACAGGTCAGAACAGAACAATTTAAGCAACATAGTGTTTCACCACAAGACAAAGCGATATAACAGTAGTTACCATAGTGTCTCTTTCCTTGAAATATTTGAGAATAATTTCATATACTATAGCATCAAACATAACAAGACAATGTAAAACCATTCAAGGGAATGAAAGTATTACAGGGTATTCAGAACCAACTAACAGAAAACAAACAATGGTTACTGTATTATCTCCTTGTCTATAAAATAATTTTGTTTATACTATCACATGTAATAAAATCCAATAAGATACAGCGTGATAAAACCGATGGAGACAGAAGAACAAAAGCTTGGTGGGACTTCAAAACGAGATGGTATTAAATCATCACTAGCTATTATAGTGTCTTGTTTTCTTCAAAATAGCTGTTCATACCATCACAGACAATAAAATCAAACAACCCTGAATAAAACCATTTCAACTAATGAATGAAAACATTATAAGGCTTCAAAGCAATATAATAGGGAATCATGATTACCACATACTTTTATGTATTCTTACCTGTAGGGAGCAGCACGACCACCCCATCACTGCCTTCCCACCTCTCTCCTATGGGCATATGATGCACCTGCCTACATTAACCATAATCCTCTCCTGCTTATGTTATATACCCGGATGTGACAATAACCCTGTTGTATTCATCCCCATAGCCTCTTCCTGTCCCACCAGCCCGCCCTTGGACTATAAAAGATGTGATCACTTTCTGAATAAACGAGGCTTGATTGGACTCCTCAACTTGCTTCCATCTCTCTTTGTCTCGCCCCTGTTTCTATTTCATCCCTGTTCCCCCTCCAGGTACACCCCACGGATTGATCCGTGGGCCAGATCACTTACCATTTCTTACATGAGGGAAACTATTCAGTATTTATACAGGTGAGTTTGATTTATTTCGCTTATGAATATGGTCTCAAGCTGCGGCCATTTATTTATAAATATCTCAATGTGATCATTCTTTATAGCTGAGTAGTACTCCATGGCATAAAAGTACCACATCTTTTTTATCCATTCCTCAGTTGATGGACACTTAGGTTGTTTCCAAGAACTGGCTATTACAAATTGTGCTGCTGTAAACATGGGTGCACATATATCACTGTGGTATGATGTGTTCAGTTCTTTTGGGAATATGACTAGAAGTGAAATAACTGGAACAAATGGGACTTCCAAACTCAGCTTTTTAAGAAATCTCCAGACTGACCTCCACAATGGTTGCACCAGTCTACACTCCCACCAACAGTGCAGGAGAGTTCCTTTTTCCCCACAGCCTCTCCAGCATTTGTTGTTGGTGGTTTTCTTGATCCTGGCCATTCTTTCAGGAGTGAGATGGAGTTTCAGTGTGGTTTTAATTTGCATTTCTCTAATGAGTAATGATGATGAACATTTTTCATGTACTTAATTTGTCATTTGTATTTTTTCACCTGAGAATTGTGTATTCATCTCAAATGCTCATTTTTGGACTGGATCTTTGAATTTTGGGAGTCTGATTTTTTTTTTAATGCTTTATATGTTTTAGACAGAAGTCCTTTGTCTGAGGGACAATTCACTAAATTTTGTCCCAGTTTGTGGGTTTTCTTTTCACTATGCTGGAGATTTCTTTTGACATGCAGAAATTTTTTAATAAGAGGTGATCCCAGTTATTGATTCTGGGAAGTATTTTCCGTGCGGCCCATAAAGTTTTAATTATTTTTTTCCAATCCACATGCTTCCCTCCTCTCCCCTCCTTTGCTTCCCTTCCCTTCCTGCCCTTCCCTTCCCTTCCCTTCCCTTTCCTTTCTCTTCCTTTGCTTTCCAAGATGTATTTTTAAAGTCTTTGGCTATGAAGGTAAATATATCAATTTCTCTATGTAATTTTGTTAATTTTCCTTTTTCTAAATTTTAAAGCAAGTCATTGAAGCACATATTATTTATATAATTGTTACTTTCTGTGGAACCATTACTTTCATTAATCTTTAATGCTCCAGAGCCTTGTTTTAACCCCGATTACTGACCAATTAGCAATACAGACACCAACAAACGTTCTTTTGGCATTTCTGCAATATTATGTTTTGTGAGGTCTCAGGGTAAGACTTGGAATCACTCCATTTTCAGAGAACTCACCTTTTGTGAGAGAAACTGTCAGATGCTACACTGCATTTGGGAACTACGTGATTCCTCTGTAGTCTATGTCAACCTGAACTCATTTTCAACTCATTTATTATATGTAGGTCTAACTATAAGCCTCTTTTGTTTGTGCTTCCAAGTATTTAATTTTTCTCAACATTATTAAATTCTCTCTTCCATGAATACAAGTAAAACAACAGTAGACTATCAAAGAATAGGCTTTTCTCCCCTGGAAAGTATGTGACAAATTACTAATATATATTATAGATTATATTATAGATATTTATATATCTATTATATATATATATATATATATATATATATATATATATTATAGATATTTAAGAAGACATAAAAAGCAAGATATCAATGTCAGGCCAAGAAACTGTTTAAAAGATTATTCAGCAGAGCAAAGAGAGACATACAAACACCCACCAACCCCCAATACTGCAAGTCACATCTCTAGCAAATCGAGGCTTATACATAGCACTTAAAGTTAAATTAAATCTCTATCATGATAGCTTCCAAGTCTGATTTGGGGGCAGTTGAATGGTTTAAAGTTTAATTTCATAGAAGATAGGAAATACCAATTTCTTACACATTAAAAATTTCATGATTATCTTGAAATAAATTCAGTTGAGTTGTTAAACAGTTGGAAAATCCGATCTCCTGGAAATGCCTTCAAACACTCAAAATTATAAAATGAAACATTAATTTAATGAATAAAAACAAATTTATCCTCCGCATTTTCCTCTATTTCATCTTTTTTTCTTCATTATCTTTTTCTGTTTGTGTTTTATTTCTTTCTTATTATCTAAATGCTCCCCAGGGGAAAAAAGAAAAAACCAAAGAGAAAAACTACCCTTCAGCAGCTCATATTTTTATTCTTATCTCAGTGAGATTTCAACTGAAAGTGCAGTTATTTGCTATGTTGCCTTCCCAGACTTCCTCTAGTGCATTTGTTAAATTTTGGTTCTCAGCATTGCTAATCACCTGAATTCATTTAGCACATGATCTTTCCATCCAAACTTCACACTTAGTATTTTCTAGAGATGTAACTAATTGTGATAAACCATACAATAACCTGAGGGCGTTATCCTTGCAACAAGGGCATAAAGATTAATTTATTATTTAAATTTTTATGTATATGCTTTCATACATTTATATTTAAGTAACAAAAAGCATCCGTAGAACCAGAGGAAAAAGACAACAATGTGTCCGTTTATTATTTGTCGAAACATGACAAAGGTGATTGGGTGCTTTTCTGACTTCTGTTTAAATCTGAAACCTCCAAAAACTTCCAAGGATTAGTAAAAATATATAGTAAGGGCATAATAAGATGAAAGCCTTCAGAATACACTCAAGAAAGACTGAATATTCATTTTATTTCTTACATTTTTATATTCTATTATATTTAAGATAGCAAAATCAATAAACCATAGTTTATCTATGTTAGCTTTAAAATATATCTGGATATATTCAATCTATTCCTGGAGAGTTTTGAAAACACCTTAGGAATGTAAATATAATGGAAACTCTGCTTGTGTTAGAGCACTGATAGCTCAGGTAAACAGCAAAATTTACAAATGAATTTGGACTTGATCACAGTGTTCACCTTCAAACAATGAAATATTATTTAACATACGCATAAAGTGTTCACCTTCAAACAATGAAATCTTACTTAACATACACATACACAGAAAGTCATACAGCACACAGCAATAGCTCCTCAGATAGCCAGGGGTCACAATCTTCTGGTGGAAACTTCCTTGTCTCAAGATCAGCAGTCAGCGAATTGAAGACCCAGGACAACCAAAGGTGTGGTTCCAATCTGCATGCCAAAGTCATAAAGACTAGGAAAGCTTGCACTATGTTTCCAGTTATAAAAATGTCAGGCTCAAGGTGTAAGAAGAACTCAAGTTTCAATTTGAGGTCTACAGCACAGAAAGACTGGTGTTGTAGCTCAAGTCATCTCCAGAAGGAAAAGTTCCCTCTTACACAATTTAGTTCCATTCAGGTCTTTGATGGAGTAGATGAGCCCTCCCCCACCCCTATATTAAAGAGGGCCATCGGCTTTACTCGGTCTAACAATCCAAATTTCGATGTCATCCAGAAACATCCTCAGAGACACATCCAGGGTAATAGTTGGCAAAATGTCTGGATACCGTTGGTCCAATCAATTTGACTATTATGTTCACATATATTACTCAAGAAAATTTACCCATAGTGTCCCAAAGGGATAGTATTCTAAGTCATTTGTAATACTTGACATAATCACTCACGTTAGTTAAATTAGATGCCTTTATAAAAATAAAGATGTAGTAGAAATTGAATTTTTTCCCATATACTTAATAACAATGTGAATTATCTCAAATTTCTGGGTGTTGAAAACACATCCTTTCCACTAAGCCCAGAGCTATTAGACTTGATTTTTATTTCACAATAACTGAAAAACGTAGGCTAATGGTACCATAATAGAAACACTGAGCACTCATAAGGTATTAATTAGTGAAGAACTGACCCTCTGGAGTTGGGATTGTTAATAATGATTTACTACCAAATTAATAAATATTTACAATATTACAGCAATATTATAGTTGTACTATAAAAATCTAATAGTGACTCAACTTGACTATGTTTGGAAAATGTTTTTTTAGCAAAAATTCCTTAAGGTAGGACAGAATTGTACATTTGTCTGACTGGCTGTTATGTACAGTCTCATGTGGTCAGAGGTGGGACATTTTCAGGTGGCTGGACCTAGAGTGTGTTATGCTGGGACTGATTCATGGCCCTAGGCCCTAGGATTAAGGTTGTGAGTGCTATCCATCCTAAGAATCCTGGATAAGACAAAAGGGATAGAAAAGTCCTATTTGTCCCTTGTTGCTTTGTTATCTTCTGTCTGCCATTGAACTTCCTCCTCAGGAGCCACCTGATTATAACCTGTAATCTCTGCAAATTATGAGCTAAATACACCTTTTCTCCGGAAACTTTGGGTGTTGAATATTTTGTCTCAGCAATGAGTAAAGTAACTAAGACACTAGATGATTTAAAACACAAATTACGACACTTTCTTTCAGTAATTTTCCAATATTCCCATCACTATCAATAGTTTGTAAATGTATAGGTACTTGTGACATGTATTTTTCATTCAAATGTTTCAAAAGATTTACCAAAAATCACAGTAAGTAGATATTTATGTAAACTTCACAGACTACAGTTATAGGATCCAATAAATGAAAGTGTTTAAATTATATACTTATAGGAAAAAAAGTGTGTTTGAAATCCTTATTCTGATCCATTTACTTTTTTAAATTCTCAGAGATCATTCTGTTTCACTTTTTGTAAAATGAGAATCAGCAAATTGTACAGAGTTGTATTTTAAGAGATACTTAAATGGTATGTATGTAGGTAAGGTCATTTTAACAGGGGCTATTGGAAATAGGGGTGAAAACAGTATAGGCAGTGTTAATTCTGAGACATCCATTTTTCTCTTAGACTAATAATTTAAAGATAGGAAAAACAAACATTAATACTATCAAAGAATAAATGATAAAGTCTAGCAAATAGTAGGCTATCCTTAAATTGAGTCAAACTAAAATGACTCAATAGTAGCAGGAGTAGCTTTTATGTGTAGTTAGAATAGTTACATTCCATTTGCAATTATTCTAAACTATGAAAGAAAGCAGGGCTTATCTGAAATATAAAGTATTAATGCTGAGGAGCTACTCTTTTATCTCATTTGTCAATAAATATATGATGGAAGTAAAAATAAACATTTAGGAAACATAAAATATTTAAAAGCTGTATTTGAAGACAGAGTGTACATGCTGCCTTATTTCACTGATTTCTTATCAAATATTTACATTGCTCCATAAAACACCAAGAGATTTAAACATGAAAGACAATCATTTTATCTACCTAGACAAAAGATTTTCTTGATGTGAAGAGAGAAACGGCAGATAGCTTTCTGTTAAGTTTAATATTCTTCTCCCAGGTTTTCACCTCTGATACTAAGTGGTTTACAAAGTGTATTAATATTTTGCAAGAAATAGAAGGCAGAGTGGTGCAAGAAGAAAGATTCATAGAGGATGAAAATATGGAAGAGGTATGTGTATTATTAAAGTACAAAACATGTCTGATTTGAAATAACACAAGGAAAATAAACAGAAGATGAGCTTACTGACTATTATGGAAAACCCATGTCCATGAATGTATTTTGAGGAAAACACTGGTAAGAACACATCATTGTCAAGATAAAGATGCATGTGGGTAAACCCATCACTCATGAAGCTGAGGCAGGAGGATTGCTGCAAGTTAGAGGCCAGTTTGTGCTACAGAGTGTGTTCAAAGCAAAGCAGAAATACATAGAGAAATACGTTACCTGTGGAAGGGGGTGGAGGGGGTGAAGAACAACATAATTATCTCTACATTATTTTCCCAAAGAGATAGTAATATTTGTAATATATTTCCAGAAATAGAAACCAGAAAAAAAATCCTTATATTCAATATAGTTGTGAACTAGTTTTAGATTAAATCAGAGCGCTCAAGAGGATTACATTCACTAATGGGTTTAATTACCCATGCTAACCTCCTTGTGACCATCTAGATACTGGTAAGTCACATACTAATTTTGAAATCATTTGTTAATTCTGTCTTGGAGTGGATCACTTAGCAACTCAGGAGGTACAATCTGTACTGTAGGGGCTCATCTCCAAAGGCATATATTTCTCCTGGTTCTATAAATTGTACATGAATGGGAGAAGGGCTTTCAGCAAAGGCATTTATGTGTCAGTCAAGAGCCAAATGTCATGCAAAATTACCTAGCGCCATGAAATCTCAAAGGGGAATATTAGTGCTGTAATCATGTTGGAAAATTTTAACATTAGAGGAGAAATAAGGGGCACCTGGCATTCCTACTGTCGTGGAATGATTCACGCAGACTCACCTAAGGGCAAAGGGGTGGTGGCAAATGAGCAGCTGGAGCCCATTTCTAAAAGGTCCTTCAGCACCTGAGAAAGGGGAACGTGGAGAATGGCTAATCCAATGTCCATAAGAAAGTGATGTTTCTGATTTCCCACAAAAGCAGAAAGTGCTGAACTCCCTGGGAGAGCTGCATTCTGAGTGGCTCAGGGCTGGCGAAGCAGTGAAATGTAACTGGTTTGTTCTAGCAGCTCCCTAGAGGATGTGTCAAAGTTCAAAAGAGACAGTGGAAGGAAAACAGCCACGCCAACTGTAATGAGCTCGTGTCACCTAAAAAAGCCCCTGGGCAGTTACCCACAGGCCCAAAAGGCAGGTCCCTGCACACTAACAGGGTCATCTTACTCCCTCCCTTCAGTGACTGGGCACAGTAGAGAAATCTCGAGGGGGTCTTAAGGATACACAAAGATCCATTTTACCTTACAGAAAGGAAGGCTTTTAGAGAGCTGCTCCGAGCAGAGCCCGATCAATGTTGAACTATAAAAGCAATTACATATCCTGGGCAGTGTGGGGGAAAACACAGGGCCACCCACCTTCCTGTTTCAAGACTTTCTCTAGGGTTTGTGACCTACAGAAACCCAGTGAAATACAGGAAGACTCAGTGATAAGCTGAAAGATGTTTCATTAGATTCTGCAGATAATTCACATAATTCTTCTTGCAATGCTAGTCAATAATTAACGTAATTTCCCATCCTAAAAATTTACAAAACAGCATCACCTCTCTGATTCTCTGTATATGTCAGTATATAGCTGTACAAGTAATTGACATTCTCAAAGGAATCCTAGGCTGCTAGATTCTGTGGGAAAACTGGAGATACAACAGGAACGTGGGGTCAAAACTCTCATTACATTTCAAATATCTTGGGTTTGGATTTGATTTTCCTAAACATCATACAATTTGAAATTTTATCAAAATAAAATTCTTTTATTTCTTTTCTAGCTTTAAAACAATTCCAGCCAATGCCAAAGAGGTTTTCAATACTCCTGTATTGTATAATTTGTACAGGAACTGACTCATTTCCAAACCATCAGATAACTGAAAGTTACTTAACAGCCAGGTACTTTGAATTAAAACCATTTAAGAAACATCATTTAAATTTATTTATGTTTTTCCCCTATATGTTTTTCATTAAGATGTCAATGATATAAACATAACTAAATGTCAAAAAATCTGGTGGAATAAATGTAAAAAAAATTTTTTTGCAAAATCATGTAGAGGTTAATATAAAAGTATAAATTAGCTCTTTCTAATAGAAATTTCTATCATGACAAAAATGCTTCCCTGTACTGTTCAATACAGTAGCCGCTTGCCATGTGAGCACATGAAACAGGTCTCTTTATAAAGGAGGAGCTGAATTTAAAATTTTGTGATTTCAACTTTAATATCCATTGAGATAGCAGCATGGTACAGAAACCTATATTTGAAAGGAGAAAACAATCAAAATAAGGATGCATAAATGAATAGGGTTTCAAGTAAGAAAATACCTCGATGAAGACATAAAAGGAATACTCACTGGAGAGAAGGACTTACTAAAATAGACAACTACCACAAGTTGCAAATCCTGTTTGAAAAATATTCTAGCAATAATACATGAGTCTAAAAGTCTGCTTAAAAAGAAGCAGAGTTTCACTATGTGCTGCGGAATGTGCTTTGACAAGTCAATCAGGTTTAATTGGATGTCTACAGAGAGATAATAACCACATAATCCCAATTAAGTTGACATAACTGGATCATACAATCACCTTTCTTTACATAATGGCATCATCATGCAGATCTTCCCACTGTGTAAAGGGCCTTTGGATTCACTTAGGGGGTTGCTTAGCTTCTGTGAATCACTTCTAGGCTCTACTCTACAAAGTGATTATCCACAAAGTTTTATATAATAGACCTTATGTAATTTTACTACAAGAGAGACATCCAGCAGGTCCCCTCCTCACACATCTGCACTGCTTCTTTGCATGTGGCTGTCAAACCAGAACAATTCATTAAGAGTCCTAAGGTAAAGGGAGAAGATGTACCTTTCTAGCGCCCCTCGGTAAATACGGTAACAATTTCTTTCCTGAATTAGCGGTGTAAGGTGAATATATTTTAAGGTAGAATTTATATATTTCAAAATATTTTTCTCAAATGTTTGAATGAAATATATATCTTCCTCCAATAGTTTGCTCTTCAGAGTATTAAGAAAAACAATGATAACTTTAGTGAGTTATCTTTGAATTCAACTGATTGAATTCAGCTGAATTCATGCTTAGTTAAATTTTGTCAGAAACTCCAAAGAGGCATAATGCTTTATAGAAACAATTATTTCATTCGTCATTTATGTATTCAATTAGCATTCACAGAGTATGAATGTAATCCAGTTATTTACAGATAGTGGTGATATGACAGAAAAAGTCCCTTTGTTTGCTCTCAAACTGGGCATATTATAGTATAGAAAGGAGCATATATCAAGTTTGCTAAGTTATGAGAGATCCCTAAGGTATCATGGGGAAACACAGGAAGAAAATTTAACCAAGAAATGAGTGAGGCAACCAGTAAAGTTATTGCAGAAATCATAACAGGTGCAGGGCAGGGTGTCCCTGCGTGATATAGGCAATAGTATTTGTGAGGATGAAGAATTCAATTTTGGATAATTAAACCTAAAGTTCCTTGTGATGTCCAGATCAAGTCATCTTGTAAAGAAGTAGATATGCAATCTAAAATTCAGGGGAAAGATTAGGTAGGAAGGCAGATTTGAGTGTATTCTGCAGTTGATACTAGAACTCGTAAGCTCTGTTACACTCTGGGTAGAACAAGAGGAGGAAAATGACAGAGACAGTATGCTAGGAAAGTTCCAGCATGATGGGGGACAAGAAGAAAAACATAAATGCCTTGAAAGGCAGCAGGAGGATGAAGTGAGAATCACATATAATACAAGAGTGCATATCATGGCTACTGAGGACATGGATATTTCAAGTTCTAATCATTAAGTGAATTAGGTATGTCCAAGAAATCCATTACAATGGACAAAAAAGCTTCTTTTTGACATAAGTATAGCTGCTTACAAATAACCAGGCCAGCAAAATGAGGAAGACGAGACAGTGATAGTGAGTAAAAGAGTAACAAGGGAAAGGAAGTAATGACAGAGAATGATTATAAGCACCCGGGCACTGTTCCCATGGAAAGCCACCCCTACCACTGTAAAGCAGCTCTAGTGTACAGTGAATCCTGCAGTCAAGCTTCTTTAAACTCAGATACTCCTGGTATAAGCCAACAGCCATGAATATTAGTGAAGAATAAGGAAGATAATGACTGTAAAGATTCTGGCGAACTAGATATTGCTATACAAATGTTAGTTATTATGGTCATTATTAGTGCAATTTAATCTTGTTAGAGTTCATCTGTATATCAGCCCAGTTCATATCAGAGTTGAAAAACAAATTGAAAAGTCTGCTCCATGGAGTTCGTGGGGAGGAAACACCAGCAGTAAAATTATGCATTATGCATATAATTTAGACTTAACAAATCCAATGGAAAACTGCAGTGAACTACAATTGCCCTCTGAGATAGCTCAATGGGAACTTCCTGATAGAAAGGAAGCGGTCCAAAGTCCTGTGTAAATGGATGGGATAATAACAGGAGGGTTGGCTGCTTGCTTGCTTCTCATTTCAGTCGGATAATTTGAATAAATTCTTTATACAAATTGTAACTGCTGTCAGTTTGATAATGTTCCAACTTGAAAATTTGGATTGTTGGGTGCAGACACTTGCCAGCTCTAAACAAATGGAAGTTGGCTAATAAAAGATTTGGAGGGCACCCTGGCATCATTAGTAGATAGAATCTTTTCTTGCTATGAAGTCTGCAGCATGGGCCAGCTTTTTTTGCTATTATTTTCAAGATTAAGCAAGAGTTTATGAAACTCTCTAACTGCCGTAGGTCCATAAACTGATGAATAAACTGGATTCTCCCTATTGCATTCATAGAAGTCCCAAATCTTTCTTCATACCTTGGATTCTTTTGTTTCTTTGTTCTACATTTCTGGGGATCAAGCCCAAGGTTTTGTGCATGCTAAGCATATGTCTACCCTGGAGCCACAGCCCATGTCTTCCTGTGCCTTTCATAAGATAAATCTTTCACCCAGAACCTGAACTACAAAAAGGTCTTTGTACTTTTCATTTAACATTTTTGGCATCAAAATTTTTATTTTAAAATCTCTTGTTTATTAAGCCAATAAAATGAAGGACTCACTTCTAGCTCTTATTCAGGGAAATATAATAGCATACAAGATAAAATTTCTGATTTGTAGGACTGCAAATCTATTTAGGGAAAGATGTTTGAAAATATATGTCACAGTTCAATGAGATAAGTGCTAGAACAGAGACACATAGGATTGGAAGGATGTCAAAATAGAGTAAGGTTTTACAGAAGAGGTAGACTTTAAAGTACTGTGACATTTAAACAAGGGAAAGAATATTTTATGTCTTTTTATTTTAAGTTTCCTGAGGTCATGGGTTTTGCCCTACATAACTTTGTTTCTTTAAAATTATGATTTAAGCATAGGAACCCAATATATTTGTTATATTGAATCCAGAGAAATATTAAGGTCTGTTTTCTTTCTTCTGTTTTCACATTTTCCTTGAGCAATATATAGAGTTCACGTGGTTTTACCACCATTAATTTAAAAGATCCTAGAAAAACCTTTTTTCTTTTCAGTCTTTGATCTCTGTCTTATGCTACCAATTTGAGTCAGATTCCCAGGTTTGCCAATCAGTAGTTTGGATTGTAATTGTCCTCCTCTGCTTTATAAATTAAGTCAGGTGCATAGTCAGTTCATCTGGCCCCCTGGGAAGGTGCTGCTCCCTTCCTTTGCAGATGCACAAATCCTAAAATCAAGAATTCTCACACTGAAATTAACCAGAGCTGTCAGCCATCAGATACAATGCTGGCATCTAATCTCATGCTAATCTTCTGTTACCTCCTTTCTAGCTCTCAAGCCTTATGCATATGTACGCAGTTTTGCTTTTTTTTTTTTTTTCCCCTGCAACTACAAATCTGTATGGGGAATGACTATTTTAATGTTCTTAAGTGTGAAGAAACAACAGAGATAGTAAAAGCAGTTTTGAGTAGATTTTGGACATGTAGTTCAGTGGTAGAGTGCTTATCTAGAATGCACAAGATTGGGTTTTATCCTCAGCACTGTCATTCTAAAAAATGATAATGAGAATGTCATTTTTAAAAGAAATAAAAATATTTGAAATTCTTGAATTTATGAACAAAGCCTCCATATAAAAGAAATTGTGTGCGCAATTAATTAATTAATTAATTTTTTGTGATTAAACCAGTAGTAGATAATACTGGTGTTACTAGTTAAATGGATTCTCAGCGAATAAAAAAATTCTAGATCACCATTAAACAGTTGAGTTAATCATTTCCCTTACCACCATTACAGTTGCTGGAATCTGTTTGCAAATGTTTTCTAGAGCAGAAAGCTATGATCTGCCAGCACTATTTTACTGTTTTGATGTCATTGTTTTAATTTTAGTTGACTTATTCCAAAGCCACTGAATAACCATATGAACTGAATGCCCCAAAACTCAACATCTTTGACCTTGAAAAGTCAGCTAAATTTTCAGGACTATTTCTTTCACAGTAGCCTTAAATAAGCAAACATATAGCTGTCAAAAATTTTCCAAGTCCTTACATGATGGTGAGGTTTTTGTGAGAGGAAAGATTTCTAGCTAAGGTGAATTTCAATATGGTATGACAGTACCTACATTCAAACTGCAGATTTGTAAAACTTGCTTTCTAACCCACTCAGATAGGTAAATATCAGGAATCTGTATGAGATTTCCTATGTGACTTTTGAGTACCACACTCATACAATTAAGGAATGATATCATGGTCCTGAAAGTGTGTTTGTGTGTGTCTGTGTCTGTGTATGTGTGTGTGTGTGTGTGTGTGTGTGTGTGTGTGTGTGTTTTCTTATGCTGCATGCTTCACAGGACACATTCAGAATGCTGTGACAGCTTATTACTATACTTGACCTAGCCTGCGGTCTTAAATTTAAAGGATGAACAAGGCATTATAGGTTAGAGAAGAAAAGAAGGTCAAAGAAACCTGGAATTGGCTGAACCATAAGTTAGGGAAGAATAAATCACATTATTTCTCTCAGAACAGTGAGGAAAACCCGTAACACAGGATTTAAATGGTGAAGTGATGTGATCAGATATGCGTTTTTTAAAAGACGACTTTGGTCCTTCTGAGAAGCACAGATTGAAAGGCAAGAGAGACTTTGAGAGGCTTCCTTTTAGTAATCTATAACACACTTCTTTAAGATTCCCTCTCAGGTTTCACTTTTAATTGGCAGTTGCCCCAAAGTGGCCTCTTCCCATCTCAAAAACAAATCTCAAAATATTTGGGCGTATATTCTTTATAAATATTATCTTATTATAGTCTCCCCACCTGTGACTTTCTTTTTCAATTTTTTAGAAGCTCCTCTGTGATTTGCTGAATAAATCAGAAAAACAAAGTGGAGAGTGAAGCTCATGAATTCCCAAGGTAGCCTGTGTTCAGAAGAGTCTCATGCTTTGTTTATTTCTCTGTTGTCAGGGTCTTGAGATCCTTAAAAATAAGATGCCTCACATTTTTATTTTGCGTGGGGTCCCCAAAATTATTTAGCTATTTACAGAGCAAAGACCAGATATAGTTTCCAAGGTCATGGCCACATGGCCCATGCACACACACCCAAAGTGCTTTACTAGTCTCTTAGCCCTCAGGTCAATCAAGTGGACAATCAGGATCGATCACCACAACACCTATTGTGATCAAGGAGAAATATCAACAATAGTAGTAGACCTGTAATAAATAAAGCAGCCAAGCCTAACAAATCACATGTACATAGAATAAGAAACAAAGCATTATATTTAATGGTGAAAGACTAAATGTAGTCCCCTTAAGATCAGGAAGAAGATAAGGGTGTTGGCCACCAATACACATACACAATATTCTACTGGAGGTTCTAGCCAGAGTGATTGGGCTAGAAAAAACAATATATAAATGACATGCATATTTCAAAGGATGAAATAAAATTATTTTTATCCACAAATGATACAGTGCTATCTTATATAGAGGAAATCCTAAGAGATCCACTCAAAAACTAATAGTACTAATAAATGAGTTCAGCACAGTTGTAGACTACAACATTAACATTTTATATGCACTGAAGAATCTAAAAATAAGGAAAATATTCCATTTGCTATGGCATCAAAACGTAAAATGCAGCACTCAAATTAGCAAAAGTAATGCAAAACTTATACTATAAATATTATAAGATATATAGTACTTGGAAGGTATTTCAAAAGTCTGAAATACATAGAAATATATCTCATTTTCAGTTTGGCATTTCCTCAAAATATTAAACATAAATATATTGTATATAAGACCCAATAAAGCTACCTCTAGATGTTTACACAACATAAATGACAGTGGGTACAAATAAACTTGCATATGAATGTTTGTGGCAGTAGTATTCATACTAACTCCAAAGTAGCAACAACCCAAGTGCCCATCATGAATAAATAATAAAATGTGCCGTATCCATAGAATGTGATATTACTTGACAGTAAAAACAATGATTTACTGATACATACCATACACAGATGAACCTTGAAAATATTATTTTATCTGAAAGAAACCAGACAAAAATGCCATATCTTGTATGATTCACTAGCTTGTATAAGGTCCAGAATAGGGCAGTATATGGAGACAGAAAGCAGATCGGTGCTTAGCTTCATAGACATTGAGATTATTATATCAGTGGTTCCCAACGTAGCCTCTGGTATCAGAATACCTGTGTTCAAAGGCTGGCCTCTCCTTTACTTGAGGAAGGGCATTCGAAAGTCAACCCTTCTGAGACTCACAAAAGAGAGTTCATTTATATGACAAAGAAAAAAGTTGGTGTGCAGACTCTTTTTAAGGTGGGGGAAAGTTCCTTGTTTTAAAGATTTTCATCAAGTTGTACAGCATATCTCACAGGGCTGAGAAGTACTATAGGGATTCAATAGGTGATAGTTACTGCTGCTGACATTTGTTATACAAATTAATAATTTCATAAGAAAATTTTTAAAATTTAAATTTAGAAGACAAAAAATGTCAAAATTCCTAG
Source organism: Cavia porcellus (assembly GCF_034190915.1). Taxonomy (NCBI): domain Eukaryota; kingdom Metazoa; phylum Chordata; class Mammalia; order Rodentia; family Caviidae; genus Cavia; species Cavia porcellus. The sequence continues at coordinate 48,003,688 of NW_026947503.1, read as the reverse complement.
AAAGCGTGCTCCCCAAATTTTGTGATTTAGTAGATCTTATGAATTCTTAGTTCTTATGTAAAATATTTTTTTTTAAAAAATAACTTCCAGATTTATAGGCTAAAAGAATCCACAGGTTTTGATCACATTTTTCTTCTCTGGACTCAGACTTGATCTTTCATGCTAATTTGCTTCTCCCCAAAAAGAAGAATTAAAAATAATGGAGAAGACTCACTAGATTTAAAGTCACATGTGTATCTGAAATTTAATTTCTTTCCAAAATATGCTTCTTTTTCCTTTCCCTTCCCTCAGAGGTGCCACTCTTTTGAGCAAAAAGGCAAGTCAGGCAGAATAAAGCTCAATGATCTTGTCTTTAGTTCAGAACACACTGAAGAGCCTCAACCTTTAACTCCAGAAGAATTAGCCCTGAAGGTGCTCCCAGCACACTTCCAGTGTCATAAAGACAAGTGATTCCCTGGACTATGGACTCACTTCACACTAATGTAATTTCTCCCAAAATATAGGTAAAGGCTGACCAAGACTAATGAAATTTTCAAATGCAGGTTTGGCTTTATTTCTAGGCATTTTCAGTGGATACATAAAATATTTCTCCCAACAAAAGATACATTATAAGTGGACTACAAATTAAAACCCAAGGTTATGAGGTTTTTGCATAAT